>NC_080037.1:5115713-5423926 GCF_030020395.1 Manis pentadactyla
ATGAATGACAGGTGAGAAAAATTCCTGCCATCTTCTCCCACCTTCTCCACAAAGGGAAGGTTTTGAGTTACAGTTTTGTGCTCAGAATCCAGCCTTTAGAAAAGTCTCCAAAGGCTGTTTCTCTGGAGCAGGTAAAGTTCAAGTTGATCGGTTTGCCTGGAGAACGACGGAGGTTGGCCCGGTGATGGTGTGGGGGCTGCGGTAGCTGCAGAAAGGAGGGGATGTAGGGTGGGACAAAGTGTTCAGGGGCTCTTGTATTACCCCTTTGCCCCAATCCCTGAGGAGTCCTGAAATTCTTCACCTTATGGCGGAGGCAGATTTTTTTGGCCTACCTTCTATTTGGCCTCTTACAACGTTTGACACACTTATCTGGAGACCGAGCCCACTGCGTCTTTGGATTTCAAAGGAAGTTCCTGCTTAAGATTTCCTCCCTGACTGGGGCTTGAAAAACAAGAAATGAGAAACACCGAGGATGCTAATGAGATTTACAGAATATCATGAGTTCAAGCACTAGAACAATTCCTGGTAGATGAGCCCCTGGATGTAGGAGCAAATAACTTTATAACTTGAACTTTGTTTAGCTCAACCCCCATACTTAATAAACAAAGAAAACGAGGCCCAGATAAGCTAAATTGGTTACCGAAAGTAGAAGTTGGCAAATAACGGCCCATGGACCAAATCCGGCCTACTGTATCCTTTCGTAAATAAGGTTTCATTGGAAAACAGCCATATGCAGTCACTTTGGCTGCTTTCACCCTACATTAGCAAAGTGGAGTTGCTGCAAGAAGGACCATGTTTACTCTCTGGTCCTTCACAGAAAAAATTGGCTGACCCCTGATTTAAAACCATACAACCAATTGGCAGGACAGCCAGGATCAGAATTAAGATCTTCTGAATCTTGATCCCATGACCCGTCTTCTTGCATCACCCCAAGGAGACAGAAATATGTGTGAGGATGAGAAACGCGGTTCATATAAATACTTAGCACCCTCCAAGAAGAGAAATGACTGATTCTGAGATATTTCTATTATTTTTATGGCTGCCACCATCAGTAAGAGGAGAAATTAAATCAGTAACATTTAATTTCTTAAACACCAGTCCAAAACAGACTTTAAACAAGGTGAAAACATGGAGATGAACATTGTCAGTACCCCCCTAGCCTGGGTATCTGCTCATCCCAGATATCTGCCAATCCGCTCATCAGACATGCTGTTGTTAACATCTCCTGCCTCTGTGCCTTTTTAAAAAATCCTGTTTGAGGATCGTTCAACATCCTAATAAGGATTTCATGAAGATTAAGCCGCAAGGGCATTTAAAGAACAAATCACACCCGACAAACTTCATAGCGTTTTACAATGTAATTTTAAATTAGCAGAAGAAAGTAAGGCAAAGGATCTTATATCTCTGCCTTTCAGTAAAGCACTTGTGACAGATGCTCACAAAAAGTTTGTGGTAAAGCTATTTTACGTCAGCCTTTGCTGATTCACATAGGCTTGAATGCTTCCATGCAGAGCAAGAAAGCGGTGCTGAACGGCAGGCAGTACAAGGAGTTGGGGCGCGGAGGTGGCACCTCTGAGGTTATTAAGTAATGTCATAATTGACCTTGAATAGGGCACCTGAAGGTCATAATCATCAAATATATTTTTAAAATCTCAAGGAAGTTCAGTCAAATAACAACAAGAAATAAAAGTAGATACATGTTCATGAGTACAGCTGAAGGACAATCCATGGAAATAAATACATAAGTCAAAGGCTTACCACAGAAGGAGCTCTTCTAAGTCTCAGAGACCCAGATACACTGAACACCAAAAATGCTGAATTGGAGGTTAATGTTACGACCACAGAGCATGAAAATTTGGGCGTACCCCATCCCTATCCCAGCGGTGAAGCTGAGAATTTGTGAGCAGCCTGGCAGATGGGCAATCACACAACAAAAGGTAATCAGTGATTCCTGTGTCCACTCATTCATTCAAACACTATGTGCTGGGTGCCTGCCCTGTGCTGGTCACCATTTTAGGGGCTGAGCTTAGAGCAGCGAACAAAACAGGCACAGATTCTGCCTTCACGGTTTCACAGAGTCCCCTCCCTCCCTCTCATACACCTGTGCATGCGCACACACACACATACACACACACACACACACACACCCCTTGTCAGACAATAAGTGCTAAGAAGTAAAATGAGGGAAGAATGGGAGACAGAATGTATCACTCTAGATGGAAGGATGAGAGAAGGCTTCTCAATAAGGTGACATGTGGGTAGTGGAAAGGTGTTCTGGCAGAAGGAACAGAAAGCGAATGTCCTGAAGTGAGAGCACCTCTGACATGTGGGGAGTGAAGAGACGGAGGGAGAACAAAGGGAAGCCCTGGGCGCTGAGATCAGAGGGGCAGATGCTAAGCTAAATACTGTCTTGCAGGTTTTCTAAGGATTTGTATTTTATTTTTTCTGAGATGAGGAGACAGTTTAAGATAGGAAGTAACACCTTCAAATCATCACTCTGGTTGCATTTTGAGTGTGGACTACAAGGGGGGCAGGTAGAAGCAGGAACACCAGTTGAGAGTTTATTGCAATATTTCAAATAAGAGGTGATGGTGGCTTGGACTTCCGCAAGCAGTGGAATTTTTAAAAATGGTTGGTTTATGGATCTATTTGAAGGTAGATCCAATAGGATTATCACTAGTTTGGATGTGGGAAGTAAACAAAGAAAAGGAGTCACAAATGCCTCCAAGGAGTTTGGCATGATCATCTAGATGGGGTCAAACAGCCCTTTTATTCAAACGGGGAAACTTGGGAAAAGGGACATTTGAAGGGGTAGAAATCGAGTGTTCAACGTAGACCAGTCAGTGAGTCGCATGAGTGACAGGCCACCCTTCCTTATGCCTGATCTTTCTGAAAATCTTCAGGAGTTCTCCCTTTATGACCCTAAGAGATCATCATAAATTGAAGTTTATCAGCAGTAGACTCAGAGACACTGAGAGGTGACTGGAGGTTACCACAGGGGAGGGCTTGGGGTGGGTGGGTGGGGAGGGGAAGGGGGATAAAAAGACACAAAATTCTCCATCTTAAATTGGTCATGGGGATGGAAGTGCAGCATGGAGAATATAGTCAGTGATTCTGTAACATCTTCCTGTGTTGACACATAATAACTGCACTAGTTGGGGTGAGGATTTACTAATATGGGTAACTGTTGAATCACTGTGTTGTACACTTGAAACCAATATAATATTGTCTATCAACTATAATTCAATAAAAAAATTGAAGTTTATGCCATAGTAACCAACCTTAGTGAGCAATTACTACAATCGAGAAGAATAATATATAGGAACACAAAGGTAAAACCAGAAAGCCACAGAGTGGGAATAAAGTCCCCTCTACCAATAAAATGTTAAAAGTTGAATGCGTTGAGAAAATTGGCAAAAACGGCAAAGAGCAATTTGGTTTTGGTGGAATAATATTTGAAAACAGATCTGGTGTGGGCACATGAGGGGTGGAAAAAAACAAGAACAGGATCAGAACCAAAAAAAGTCAGGAAAACAAAAAGATGTTAACTTGCGTGCTGCATTTAGACAGTAGAATGATGGGTGAGTCAGAATCTATTGTTCTTCAATTCAGAACAAAGATAGCAAAATAAATGTGTTCAGCTATAAAGGGTCCTGATTACTTGGTTACTGACAACAGTTGATTTCCTTTCCTGGAGCTTCAGTCCCTCCGTTAAATATCAGGTTTGAGCTCAATAGCATTTTACGATGTTTCCACCTTCACCATTATAAATTCTAGATCACACCCCTCCTGCTCTGTCATCCTTACCTTGAGGCGAGATCCCCTGCTATGTGAAGATGCCTTAACGGTTGACGAGGAGCAGCTTCCAAACACTCAGTTAGGAAGAGAGAAATGGGTCCACAAAAACCGGGACCCGGGAAATGAGATCAGACATACCCTCACTCCCTCAGGAGGCTGCAAGAAGTATTCTCCTTTCCTCTTACTTGAGGGTTCAAACCTCATGGACAGCTTTCCCCCAAGGCTTCCTTGAATCTCCCAGAAGAGACGTCAGCCTTACACTGCAGGATCCGGTCCTCCGCACCCCCAACATTCCACCTCACATCCAAGCAACCAAGTTTCTAGCTTCGCCATCACTGACATTTTGAGCCAAATAGTTCTCTAGGGGTGGGGGAAGTGGGGTATCATAGCGTGTTTGGCTGCATCCCTCGCTTCTCCCACTTGATTCCAGGAACAACATCCCTTCCACCCCGTGCAGTTGTGACAACTAAAAAACATTTCCAGACATTATTAAATGTCCCCTGAGGGGCAAAACCTGTCTCCAGGGGAGAACCACTGATCTAAGACAAGCAGGTCCAGTGGCTTCCATTTCTTCGTTTGAATGAAATGCCACCCCGGGCTTCAAGCCTTTGGACTCATCGAAGTAGTTTACAGACAACGATGTTGGCCCGTGATATAAATTACCATCCACACAATTATGGGAGACGTGGTTTATTTGTGTATTAGCATACCCAGCTGCTTGGGTGCCTGTCTGATAGTTCAGTCCAAGCACAGTGGTCTGGCATGAATAATACCCACTCAGCTGAAAACTGAACTATATTGTAAATATCCAGGTCCTAAACTACTGTGGTTTTTTTCAAGTACACTCCATACAAACCACTCTTAGCTTGAAAGGGAAGGCAAAAAATCCGACCCAATGCCATTACTTAAATAGGCCCATTAAAAATGAGCTGTGAGTGAAATACAGCTTTATTAAATAGATGACATTACATCCGGAATGATGAATCATAAAGTTTCTTTTTGGTATTACAATGGTATACGACCTTTTAAACTTTAATCATTCGCCTCGTATTCTGAAGTACCGTCAGGTGTGCAGGCTCCTTGCTGATTACATGAACATGACGCAGCTGGGAGCTGTGGGCATCCGTTCTCGGCGGGCTTTTCCTAGCACGGCTCAGCGACACACAGCCGGAGCGGGGACAGCCCCAGGCCTGTCTGGGAAGGGCCGTGTAGCTTCCCCCCCGTGTGCCAGCATCCAGCAGAGACAAGGAGAGAACGCTCGCGTCTGATCCGTTTTTGTGCTCCCAGAACCTGGCAGAGGGTCAGGCACAGGGTGAGGACTCTATTAATGTGCATTGAACAGATCTGGAAGTTCAAGATATTGGAAGAATCTGTTTACATTTGGCCAGGGCTTCCTGTTTGCAAAGAGCATGATTCAGTCTTCACAGAGACCCAGTGAGGAAGATTCCAGGTAGTCAATGGTAGAGCTAGACAGCAAGTTTGTTCTTTCTACAACTCTCCACAGTGGATACAAGACAGTATTGTGCCACGGCTAAGAGCACAGACTCGGCTTCCAGCCGCACACTTCCACCCAGTTACTGGGCACAGTTTCACAGGGCACTTAACGTCCCTGACACTCGTGGCCGTCAGAGGGCAACCGGGAGGACTATTTGAGGATATGCGTGTGTAAAAGCTCGGAATGATGGATGGCACATGGTGAGCACCTAACAAATGTTATTTAGAACTATTAACATCTTCATAGAAATATCCCATGGGAAATGGAAAATTGCATCACAGAATCCTTAAGGGAAAAGCAGAATTTGAAATCACATGGGCTTTGTAGACTATCACCCCCAAAAACTGACTGAGGCCCTAGTTAATCTCCACTTAACATTTCTCTTGGACTCTTCTTGTTAGTTGTTAGGAAGCAGATTAAGGACCGTTTGCCATTGGCCCCTCACTAACTCCCTCCTGCGAACTGGTACCAAAAAACCCTCAGGCCCTTTTTAAGAAGTTCCAGTTATGATGTCACTGTTGTGTCAGTGATAATCTAATACATAAGTGATTTTCATTGTAGTTCTGCCTCTGGTCTTCTCATTAATACTTTAAATGGCACAGAAAAAAAAAAGATAATTTTAGTACATTTATATGATAGGTTTGAAGCAGATTACTAAAGGAAAAAATAGGAAATTTGAAATAAACCCTAATTTTTGAGTTATGGAAATCTAAGAAAACTGTAATTTTCCCCACAATGTCCATAGATTTCTCTTCAGGGATAGTATTAAAGTTTGGTATCAGTCATTATTTCTGTCTCCAGAAAGCATATACTATGTTCTTCATGAGACTTAATCCAAAATTAAGAGTTCATGTGTCACTTAGGACCTATAGGCTATACACTGAAATTTAGATTTGATTTAGATATAATTTAAATTTAGATTTAACTCAGATTAAACTAGACTGCAATTTAAATTTAAATTTGAATTTTAGACTATAAGTTTCAGAAACACCAAATACAGTCACCTAAATGATAAACAACAGAAAGTGAGGAGATACGCTGGTATCAGGGCTCACTACCATCATAGGGCAATGAGTCCAGCCAGGCCCATTCTCTTTACACCTTCCATTGGCCATTGTCGGTGTGCTGCCCTGGCCCTTCGCCTGGCTCCTGCCAAGGGTGGCCATCACATCTCAATTCAGAGGTAGAAAAGGAAAGGATGATTTCCTCTCAGAGTTCTCTCTTGTCAATAGCAAAGAAACCTTTCCCACAATCCTCTCCAATCCCCATATATATTTTTCCTATCCCATTGGTTAGATCTGGTTTCTATAACTACTCCCAAAACTAATTATTGCCAGACAGAATGCAATTACACGGTTGGTCTGGAATAACTGTGATTCACCCCATTGAAGTGGGATGGTGTGTCTTGTGCACATGGTCACTTAATACCCGAACAAAACTGAGGTTCTCTTTGGAAGGAAGAAAGTGGTTGGGAATGGCTGTTGGGTAGACAAGCAACCATCTGCTTTCATCCCATTAGCCATACCTTACTTCAGTGATCCCTCAACTTGTCATCCTATCAGAATCACCTTTTCAACATCCCGGTCATACTTGAGATCATTTATACCAAAACCACTGGGGCAGGACAGAGAAATTAGTACTTTTTTAAGTTTCCTACATGATTCTAAGGGGTAGAAAGCTTGGGTGTGACTGCCCTAGCTATTGGCTCAGTGCAAGCCGTGCTAGCAGGGGTCTATTGAGACATTTTTATTACTGGTCCACGGGGATCCTATAGACCCCATTCACTTTCACTGAGCACATACACAAATGTTTTAAGCTATAGTGTTGACTTGAACAGAATAGGAAATTTACCATCAAACCACTAGGGAATCTACACGATAGTCTTATCTGAGAGACAACTGAAAGTTTCTATAAGCTAGCTGGAAATTTCAAAGTAATACACGTTTTACTGTTTCATGACTTTTGAACCAGTTTATTTCCAAATGATGATTAAAACGGGATGAGATAACTCCACACCTCAATCTATACCATAGAGTCATGAAATCATAAAGATCATCTAACACAACCACTGGGATGTTAGCTCCACAAAGCCATGCATTTTTATCTATTTTTTCATTGTGTTTTTGGTGGCCCCAAGGATGCCTTGCGCTGTGCCCCATATTTACGGCATGCCCCATGCTTGCACCAAGACTTAGCCTTTTCAGTTCCTCTCCATGGCTCAGTTTCCTCCTCTGTTGTATGGGGACACAAATACAACACATGCCTCATAGGAGGAAAGAATAAGTGCATTTTAAAGATGCAAAATTGAGATCCAGTCCTACCACCAGCCAGCTGAGCAGCATGGTGAGCAGAGTTAACCTCCCTGAGCTTCTATAGAAAGAGAAATGCGACTTTCTACCTCAAAGAGTCTCTGTGAGGCTCCAAGATGGTAATGTAAATACAAGTGCCGTGCAAAATGTACATTCCTCACAGAGATTAATTATTATTTCAGACAGGATTAAGGTAAGTGTTCGACCAATGCAATACAGTACCCCGAGCACCCCCTCCAGTATGTGCTTTTCTTTCTCCCTCTTTCTCTTGTCGCTCTCAAAATGTTACTACGGGTCTCCTCTATAAATAACGATAGTGGCATACTGGCATCCAGATTTAAACACTGCAGCACAGCACCCTGTACAAGAAGGCTGACACAGAGCTTCTATTTTTATATGTTTAGTGATACATCCAAGTGTCACTCAACAACACCAGGAAAGGGGAGGCTGTGCTAGCGCTCACTCGTATCTTCGCCCCCCCTCCGCCTCCCACTCAGACACTGGGTGACAAGCGTTGCGTGGCTCCACCTGCTCACCACCTGTCAATATTTGGGTTTACAAAAATGATGCCAGCACATGACTCCTAACTTTCATTAGCATAAGTGCAGATATTCTAAATAATAATCTATGTCCAGCACGTGCATGACAGGCCGAAGGAATCCCATTGTGTTCCTGTCTTGAAAGGCTCTGTCTCAGTATCAGAAGATTTGTGCAAAGGCCTTTCCAGACCTTCTGAGATGGGAATCGAAATGTATCCTGGCCTTCAGCTGAGAGCACTGGAGAAACGCAAGGAGATGCCTCGGGCTTTATGATGAGAACTTCATTCGGGACACTAGGTGAATTCTCCAACTCCAGGCAAAGGGAACTCTATGGTTTTACGCCCTGACTGAGCAAACCCATGTCATAGCCCCTCCGCTTTCCCCAGGATCCTTCCAGAGGCTGAACGGAAGCATGCAATCAAGGACAGTGACAGGTAAGGGCCTCATCTATTGAAAATCAGTGTGGTCAGCACAGTCTCAAAGCACCTGGGAACACGTCACATGCAAGAAGACTGGACTCCACCAAGTGGATAAATGACATCCCAACCTAGCAGTGCTCATAGGCAGGGGAAGAAAGGAACATGTGCATCAGTAATGCATTATTCGGTGGTTCTTTAGTATGCTGGGTGTGATTTACAGGTGTGCACGTCTTACATGTTTGATTGAGGTGGCTGGTCACAGTGAATTAGAGGCCGCTGTGAAGCCGGGCAATCGTGGGCTCACATTTGGACTCTGTCACTTCTTGTCCCTATGGCTTTGAACATATTATTTTATTTCTCCTAACCTGTTTCCTCAGCTGTAAAATAGATTTGATAATGCCTCCCTTAAAAGACTGTTATGAGGATCCTATGAAAATATATTTACATAATGCCTACACATGACCTGGTTTGTAGTAAGCTAAAGCAAATCCTTATTAAGACCTCATGCATACTAAACACTATTTTAGGTACTTCCTAGGTACCTTTAATTGTATTAGTAGTTTAAATGGCTTCTTTCTTTCTGTAAGTTTACTTCTATAATTGGATTCTATCCAAGCTAACGCTATCAAGCCAAGAACTGTTTTCTATCTGTTGTTCCAGGACATAAGTCTTAAAAAAAAAAAAGGCGCTGACTTAGGAATATGAAAGAAGCCATCGTTGAAATTCTAGTGCAAGAATTTTGGTGAGGGCGGAATGCACAGACTACAGACGGAAAGATCTGGCTGAGGGTGGAGCAGGGCTGCACCGAGAGCGGCAGCAGAGCCCTGGGTGAGCCAATCCACTTCTTTTTCTCCTGGAGTTCCTATGCTCCGAGTTACCCAGTACCTGGGCGTGGGGTTGGCACTGTGGGCAAGTGGCCCAGGGCAGCACTCCGGCTCTGAATTCAGAATCATCCTGCGGCCCTGGGGGCAGCGCACGAGGCGTGCTCTCACCGCAGCACTGTGGTGGCTGAGACAGGCTGGAGGGCGCTCCGGTGCTGCGAGGAGGACCAGCAGCTCTGGCAGGGCACTGCTGGTGACCTCGAGGGGAGGTACCCAGCACGCTGCTCCTTTCCATCCCAGGGAGACGAGATGCCTGAGGCTCTTCTCGTTCTGCGCTCACTCAACCAGAAAGCACCGGAGTACAGAGCGTAGGTAAATTCACCTACCACAGTGGGAAAATCCTTCCTTTTCCCAATTTGGCTACATAAAATGGATGGAAGATGATTAATATGTACTTCTGGAACCTTATATAACAGACAAGAGGCGATTTCAATGTATTATTTTAACCCTTAGGTTTTGATACTGGCATTGTCTCAGCTTTATAGATGGGAATATGAGTGTTAAGAATATGACATAAATTGACTAAAACCACAGTTTTGGGGACAGATGTAGATTCAGAATGATGTCTGTCTGACTCTAGAACTCTTTTATGAAACAATTCTCACCTTAATTACTGTGAAGATAGCATTCTGTTATGAAGAATTTTTAGTTTGTCTCTCCTGTCAATTGGGTCTTAGCTTTATACACAAGATTTGCTACCTTACCTATAAAATCTTATTTACCATAAACCTAACCACATAGAATTACACTTATGGAAATAATTACAGATGCCAGGATAGTGCACAGTGCCTAGTAGGTGCTCAAATGTACTCACTGAATTGAATTTGAGAGAATTAGATATAGTAAAATGTAAATAATAAATAACAGTGTTTGGGATTAGAGCTGAAGAGATCTCCGAGGGTTCCAACAATCGGCACCATATCTTACAAAAGAGCTCAACACCTCAGCCATAAATGGGGTTAGAGGTCACATGCAAAAGCATATGTGTACCATAAAGCCCTGAGAAGGGGCCATGCAATGCTCAGTGAATATCTCCAATTCACAGACTCGTGCACTCCTGAGATACCTATTACATTTTCTAATGAAATAGTCGTGTAGGAAGAAAAAGAAGGCCCCCCCCCTTGCTTTGCTAGTGCATTACAATGCTGTCCTCCCTGTCTGCCCATACAAAGGGCTGAGAGAACCCCCCAAGGGGAACATCTGGAAGCCGAATCTTTCCTGCAGGAATAAGCCCCAGTGTGCCTGCTGCGACATGAGTCTGAGCAGGGGTTACTTCTCCCTGCTGCCCATGAATTTCAGCCTCCTAGGGCTTCATGGCTAAATGTCCTTCCACCAAAAAGACAGAGGTCCTTGGAATAAAAAGGACCACAAAGCATGAAAGCTGTCGGCAGAAGAAGGCACCTGAAGAAGTGCCAACTCGTAAGGGGAGGTGGAAGTGAGAAAACCTTTGATCTGTATTCCTTAGGAGAGGAAAGAGGAAAGGACTTGAGAGCTGGTGGGAAATCTGGCAGTCTAGCAGAATTATAAGCTTTTAGTGCTCCTTTCATAGGATTTACTTATTGAATTTTAATTTTTGTTCAGTTCTCTTATTTGTGGATTTCTTTAAACTTACTTTCTGCTAAGCCTACTGGTCAATTGGTACAGACAGGGCATAGAACCAGAGGATCTTAGAGTGTTCTACCCTATGAATACTTGGGTACCATGTGACATTAGGCTTAGTGGTGATGGTAAGAGGGTGAGAGAATTTGTAGGTAAGGAGGAAGGACTTGGGGGTTGAACACTGTCACTGACATCAAATCACTGCTGAGATATCCCTTTGTAGGAAGACAGTGAACCTGCTTATCCCAAATCCTTTGACTTAGGATTTACCAGCTTGTACACTCTGGAGCCCTCAAGGGATGAGCTGATTTTCACTGTAATACTTGAGCTATTGTTCCGTTTCTGGGAAAATTATAGATCACTGAGTCAAACCAACTCTGAAGAAAGCTAAAGTATGGAAGATACTGAATACTATACTTTATGGAAAACTGACTGCATTTGAATATATGCACTACTGGGATCATTTGATAACTGAATATTGAGGTGTTTTGCCCCTAAAAATATTTTTTTCTTAGACTTTTTATAAGTAAACAACTTATAATTAACTAACACTTGGCACTAAATACTGTGTCTGTCTGAAAAGTCAGAGTTGATCTCCTAAATCAGCTGTTGAAGCCCCCAGAAAACCCTCTTTATACTCCCAGATTTGTAACATGTTCTTACTTTTTCACAAATACAGAGAAAATAAACCTGTAACAAGCCCGTTTTCAGGATGCCCCTATTCCCCAACTACTGTACTTAGTGTAGAAAAAATGTTCATGTCCCAGGAGAGTTTTCTAAAACTATGAATACTGGTGGGTTTGTCACACTTTGCATAAAAGATATCTCTCCCCATATTTCCCTTTTTCCTCCCATTTTTCTAGCTATTTCCCCTGCTTCCTTACTTCACAGAACTTCTTTCCTCAAGCTGTTCTCAGTTAGGCAGTGTCTGCAAAGAGCACTGATGTTTCCACTCTGAGAAGTCTCCAGTGATTACACCCAGTTCCTTTCATGCCAGAACTATACATATTTATCAACCCCAGAGAGCAAAGATGAGGCGGCCCCAGGGTAGTGAGTGATCTGAATTGCTGTTGCAGCAGAAATTGTGCTGTGGGGGGCGCCTCTGGATAGAAAAAAGCACATTGTTGGGTTGGGGAGGAGCAGGGAGCGCAAAAGGAAAGTAAAGAAGTGATGAGTTGCAGAGTAAAAAAGCAGAAGAAAGGGGTGAACAGCTGGAGAGGACTGTGCAAGTTACCAGCCCCTGCTGGCAATGCCCTCCGGCGGCCAGCCAAACCAGGCGGCCTGACATCCGGAGCCTCCGTCCAGCCTCAGCTCTCCACCTGGGTGTAACTACTTGATGGCTTCTGAGCTGAGAGATGAGTGATTTTCTTTGATATTCGCTTCCTTCATCAGACACAGCCACGTATTTCCCTATATGGGTCAGAGTCCACACGGCCACATATTTCCCTCTGTGGGACAGAGTCCACCCTTCCTGATGAACCAAAAATAGTCAAAAGAAGCTACAATCCAGACTGGACCCCTTACTCCCTCCAGGCCTGCACCCACTTAAGAAGAAATGTGCTCTAACTCCTGCCCCCAGCTCCTCACTTACAAGTTTCTAATTAACATCCACCCCGGGCCTTTGAATTTGTAGAGATGCAGATAATGCTCATGTCTAATAACTTACTTCTTCTAACAACAGCCAGCATTTTTGCAAACACCATTTGGCTTCAAGCAAACTGGACAAGATTGATGCGCAGTTCATCTGAACCAGGACCACTGCTTGTGAAACTTCCCAGAGCACTTTTGATCATGGCAGAGGATTAGTATGGTCATTATCAAACACACATATGGCAACCACATTTTCTGAGCCTCAAACAAGGGTCATATTGGCCTAATAATAGGAAGGAATACTTGATCATGGAGAAACGGAGCCCATCTCACTCATGTCCTTGGAGTGCGAACTGGTCCACCTTTACTATCCTCGCCATGTTTTCCTTAAGAAGGCCTAGATGGAGAATAACTTTCCCTCTCTGTGTTCAATTTTTCTTATCCTCAAGCTTGACAGTTTATTCCTCCAGCTTTCACCCTTTGTCTTGTCACCTCTGAGATAGCATTCATTTGTGGAAGTTGAGTACAAGAATGTCTAACTGCTACTTAACACTACATCATTGATCCAAATGCTACACTAAACGAGATTCAATCAAATCAGGAAAATGGGGCAAGACACACGAATTCCATCAAATCTGCTTCAGCTCCTGAAAAGGCAGGATAAAACTCTAGGTTAATAGTTTAACCATCGTGGAAAGCAGTATGGAGGTTCCTCAAAAAGCTCAAAATAGAAATACCGTTTGACCCAGGAATTCCACTCCTAGGAATTTACCCTAAGAACACAAGTTCTCAGATTCAAAAAGAAATATATACCCCTATGTTTATCACAGCACTATTTACAATAGCCAAGAAATGGGAGCAACCTAAGTGTCCATCAGTAGATGGGTGGATAAAGAAGATGTGTTGCATATACACAATGGAATATTATTCATCCATAAGAAGAAAACAAATCCTACCATTTGCAACAACGTGGATGGAGCTAGAGGGTATCATGCTCAGTGAAAAAAGCCAGGTGGAGAAAGACAAGTACCAAATGATTTCACTCATCTGTGGAGCATAAAAACAAAGGAAAACTGAAGGAACAAAACAGCAGCAGGCTCACAGAACCCAAGAATGAACTAACAGTTACCAAAGGGAAAGGGACTGGGGAGGATGGGTGGGAAGGGAGGGATAAGGGGAAAAATGGGGCATTACGATTAGCACACATAATGTAGCGGGGGGGGTGCGGACACAGGAAGGCAGTATATACAGAGAAGACAAGTAGTGACTCTATAGCATCTTACTATGCTAATGGACAGTGACTGTAATGGGGTATGTGAGGGTGACTTGATAATAGGTGGAGTCTAGTAACCATAATGTTTTTCAAGTAATTGTACATTAACGATACCAAAATAAAAAAAATAAAAAAATAAAACTCTACGTTAAGAGGCTGGGCCCCAAGCTAGACAAGCCTCTTCAGTTGCCTGGCATTTGGGGATGTGGAAGAGAGTATTTCCACTTGAAGGAAATTCTTGCAAGGAATCGTGGACCACTCCAGGAAAAAAATTATGACCTGGTTCCAGTTTGACTTCGGCACTTCTGAACCCCCGTTTTCCCGGTCTCCCCTTGCACACTGCCCCCTGCTCTTTCTCAGTTGGTCTTGGCTGGAGGCTGACATGTCTAACAAGGTCCCAGACAATTTCAGTGCTACATACCATGAACCACATTTTGAGTAGCAAGAAACCAGATATCCAAGATATGAGACAGGAGTAAGGACAATACGAGGATATGTGCATTTGCAGTGTCCTCTTAATAATACTGAAGGAATGGTTCTCTAATGGTTGAGGAGGAGAGAGTAGACAAAACATGAGGTTTAGTGTCAAAGAACATGAATATATGTGCAGGCTTTGGCATTTGCTATCTGAATGACCTTGGGCTGGTCATTAATATTTCTGATGATTGATTTTCCCATGTGTCAAATTAAAATCATAATAATACTTACGTCTTCTGATGGCTATGAAAATCAAAAGGTATAACGTGTGATGAAGCCTGAAAGTGAGAACCACTTACTCATATAGGCTAATTTAGCAGGCATTCCAGGAGATAATTTTAGGCAAAGAGCCTTTCCTAGGGGCCATCAAATCACTCCAGCAGGTCCTGTGGTTACTCAGCCCCTTTCACAGGCAGTCCTAACTGAATACACGGGAAAGCACAAAAACAAACAGCACAGCGAGAACCCACTGATTAAAGCAAGTGACTTTCTTCTAGTCGGTCATCCAGCAGCTATGGAGTGATTTGATACGTGTTTTTATCTTACACATATGCTTCCTGGGTTGTCTTAGATAGAGGCACGAGAATGGGTGTAGAAGAGTAGACAAGAAATATGAGGGCTTTGGCACTTCATATTAACACACACCAGAAAGCATCTAACACAGCAAAGACACTGAACTAAAACCTTGTCTCGCTGACAACAGCTAACCTCTGTCACTGCAACCTGCCACCTCTGTGAAGACACAACGGGTATACAAATGAGTTAGTGATGGTAGCAGAGATGGGGGAGGCCGTGCACGGGCCTGACAACGTGGGCTTCAAATTACCAAGGCTACCGCTGTTCCTGAATACTCAATCGGCCTTCGGGAGGCACCAGTGCTGACTTCCCAGTATGATACTTCGGCAAAACTAGGTTAAACTGCTGAACAAAAGTTCTCAACTCTCTTCATTGCTCCACTGTTTGAGTCCTTTTCTGGTCCGGTTTTCCCAGAGGCAGGCGAGAAGCGTTACCCATCCCAAGAGGAAGAGCAGCGTGCTTGGTGTATAAAATACCCAGCTGTTTGGCATTGAACGGGACTCATGATATTTTGACTCACGATATCTTTGTATGACCTCCCCGTAGAAGGAAGAAGGGAGCAGCTTAGCTCCAGAACAACTAAAACAAAGTGGATGCCATTCTATTGCCACCCTGGAAAAACACAAGGACTATCTTAAAAAGTCTCAGACGACTTCTAGGAGGGCTTGGCCACCTTGCACTAAGATGCGGCCCTGCCTGTTACTACTAAGGATCCTAAGTTTTCCAGGAACACAAATATTGCCAGAATGTGCTGTCCAGCTTCTTATAAGATCAAATCCAGGAATTCACAGTAAGAGGAAAATAATTGATGGGCAATATCAGGGTGATACTCAAATCACAAGGCAAGTGCAGAGGAAGAAGCCTGAGAAAAAAAACAGCGTGCCGTTTCAGAAGTTCATTAGAAGATAAGAACAACACAGGAGTTCCCAAATACGGGGCTGACAAAACCAGACCAGGGGTCAGTGCCTAGAAGAGTAGCTGAGCCGCCAGGAGATGTGAGAGAGAAGCAGGCACTAAGCCATCGGACAGTTCTTGACTTCTTCCCTCCAGCTCAGGACTGTCAATGGAGGCTTAGCACCAGCCTACTGCTTTTGCTGCTGAGCAGCTTCTAGGCACCACCCAGCACCCGTGGGACCACCTTGCTGGGGACCTGAGTGCATCATGTCCTGTGCATTTTCTGTCCACTGAAATGGTAAGTCTTTGGAAAGCAGATCTGTATTTCCTTTCTACTCTTCAGTCCTGTGTCCAAAACAGAGATGCAATGAATACAAAGAAGCAAAAAATTATGATAGAGCTTCGTATTTGGTGCATTTGGGGTGAGAAAGAGATATACTAATGTGGGGACCTGGTTGCACCATCCATTTCCGCCTTCCTGAGCCTGCATAGAAGCACAGGTCCTGCGAGCAATATAAAGGGGGACGTTGCTGCCACTAGGTCCTTTCCCACAAAAAGCAAGTAATTTGACTGACTTTTGACAGGCTCCAAGAGTGGAGTATCAGGCAGTTGTAGCCCTGGGATTTATACAGACGATTGATCCATGTCGGAAAAAAAAAAAAAAGACATTCTTCTCTGCAGTAGAAATTCCCAATTTCTAGCTTCAGGTTGGACAGAGAATTTCTCAACCGCAAACTCCTAGTGAAGATGAGATTTGCTCTTGCCAATCTGGATTATGATAAACATCTACGTCACCCCTGTGTCTTATTAGACTGCTGTCAGGAACGGATTCAGTGAGTTGGTAATGTGGGAGACGTCTTTCTGATATTTGGCACAACCTGATTTTATCTCTAGTTGTCTTTATTTATCCTTTCCCAGTAGATTTTTGGCTCTCCTGGAATCAAATGACATCTTAAAGGGGAGAAACAAAGAATTTGCAATTGTTTCCTAGCAATGTGCAAATTGGCACTTAATTGAGAATTAATGGTGTGCTAACTGCTCACTGCAGCCATTCCCACTGCAAATCGCACTGGGACTGCTTACACTTTTGACTTTGACATGCTTTTTTGTAGGGGTATATGAGTAATTTGATCTGTAAAAGGGAGAGAAGATTCCACCTCCTGAAGGAAAAGTACTAATTAGCAGCACAATCTAAGTGCTTTTCTCCGGCGGGGTCTCCTTTTGCTATGTTTGGCTTAATGCAAACCCCTGCCACGCTAAGCTTCTACATTGGATTGTCCAATGCAGCCTGTTTAATTTTAATTTCCTTCAGCAGAGTTGATATTCAATTAGCCACACCAATGAAGGGATGCATTAGTGCGCATAATAATCTCTTAACGTGGTCTAGAGCATTAGAGTGTAAGAAAAACTTTCACATTTGCTCTTCAGAGACATTGTGTTTAGCAACAATTATAAGCCCCATTTACAGACAGAGAAATTTAAGTTCAAAGATATTAAAGATGTGCCCAAGGTCACAAAGTAAGTAAGAAGTGAATGGGATAACGAATCCAGATTTTGTAGTTTTTAATCCATTGTTTTTTTTTTTCTACTATAGCAAAACACAGTATGGTTGATGTTACTACCTCAGGTTCATAGCAACACCCCTTTTAATAGATGTCCACATGATCACTTATTCGTTCATTCATTGTTTTCAACATAAAGTTTTATTAAACATCATTATGGACATATTACTAGATGTTCTTGGAGAAAAAGAAAATGCATGATAGGATTCAAAAAATTCTGAGGACATGGCAAAATACTTAAAATGTAAATGTTAATAATAGACAAAAATCCAATCCTTGAGGGTAGGAGCTATGTCTGGTTCAACATTTTATCCTTCCACATCTCCTAACATAGTGCAGGACCTAGCAGAGAGTAGATGAGACATAAATACTTGTTGGGAAAGAAATGAACAGCTATGCCCTATCTCTTTGCATTCTCTGTCCTTTCCTTTATTTTCTTTATAGTATTTATTACTATTGTTAATATAACTTTTAATATTTTTTATTCTCTGTCTTTCCCATTGGAATGTAAGCACCATGAGGATGGGGGAAATCTCTGTGTTTCACCCGCTGATATATTTTAAGCATGGAAAACAGTGCCTGGCTTTAATTGAATAGATGGCCCCAAACTGAATGATATTTCAACATTGGTTTGGTGGACTGGAAAAGTCTAAGACTGAATTTTGCATTTTTTGCTTCCCTGGTTCTGAAAACCATCATCTGTGTGTGGGAGTTTCCTTCTTTGAGTGCCTAAAAAGAGAAGCGAACCCATTCATAGAAACAAAAAACTTACTTGGAAATTCTTATTAACTAAGCTGGGACAGTTTGGGGAAGAAAGAACATTTATATAGATCTGTCCCTTTCTCCATGGTGTCACTTCCAACGACCTACTGTCTTAGAAGGACCACTGAGTTTTCACATCCCTGAAATGTCTCCCTGTGGACTAGGACACAGTCCCAGAGAGCAAATGCGTGGACCATCAGGTGGGTCGGAGAACCTCAGGGACCTCACTGAACAGAAGCCTGGGACCCTGGGGCCATTTTCCAGCCTGCCACAAAGATGCCCTTCCCAGGATTCCTCCTAGAATGGGATGCAGGGATTGAGAAGAGAGGGATTGGAGGAGGCGGGAGCCTCATGCTGTGAGGATGTGATCTCCGGCTGTGCGGATCCTCATTCACACCCAGTGGGGGTTGGGGGTGGGGGGAGGCAGGCAGCAAACAGAGAAGATTCCGGCTCACAGCCCAGGCTAAGACATCCCTGAGATGGTCTGTAATAAGCCTCCTGGGAGAGGCTGGAAAAGCTAACCAGGATCTAAAAAGGTAGTTTGACTACTTCAAACCAGAAGCAGTTGGAGAGTATTAAATACTTCTTTTTAATCCATTTGTCTTACCAAGGGTCAGGAGGGGATTTCCTGTTCATGGCGTTTCACCGTAAAAAGCGTGGTTAATATTAGAGCATGTGGCTGTTGAGAGAGGTTGGCCTTTCAGAGCATCACTGTTTCGCATGCCAGCGGCACGTAGCTTCTGGATCTGCGCTGTCCCGTTCGGTAGCTGCTACCTACCTGTGGCTGCCGAGCACTTGAAATGTGGCTGGAGGAACTGAGGAACTAAATTCTTAATTTTTATTTAATGCAAACTAATTTAAATCTAAAAATGGATACCTGATTCAGGCACCGGAAAAGTCTGATAGGCTATTTGGAACACCATGGCTATGTAAATCTATTTGTCCCACTGTAAATTCTATTAACTCTGCATATTGATCAAGTACTTCTGATAAAAAGCTAGTACTGGAATTAAAATGTGTTGTAAGTGTAAAATACACACTGGATTTCAAGGAGTTAGTATCAAAAACATGAAATATCTCATTAATAATTGTTTATATTGATTAAACATTGAAAGACTATTCTGGATATATTACACTAAATAAATTACATTAGTCAAAATATTTTCATGTGTTTGTTTAACATTTTATAATGTGACTACAGGGAAATTTTACATTTTAGTATAGGTCACATATTTTCATTGGATAGTAAGTTTTCTAGGAATAGTGAAGCACTGTATGGACTGAATTGTACCACACCCTCCCCGCAAAAAATCTTCATATGCTGAAGTCCTAAACACCCATACCTGAGACTGTAACTATGTTTGGAGATGGGGTAATTAAGGTTAACGAGGTCTTAGAGGCAGCCCTAATCCAATATAACTGGTGTCCTTATAAAAAAGGAAAGTTGGACACAGACATACACAGAGGAAAAATCCTGTGAAATATAGAGAAAGTGTCCAAGTACAAGCCTAGGGGTGAGGCCTTCGGAAGACACGCACCTGCCAACACCTTGATATTGGACTTCTGGCCTCCGGAACTCCAAGGGAACACATTTCTGTTGTTGAAGCCACCCAGTCTGTGTTATGACAACTCCAGGAAGTTAATACAAGAACTAAAATCAAGCCTCCAACTGGAAAAAACAATGAAGAGCAACCACTGCTAAGCGCGCGTTACCTGCTCAGCGTCCCTCCCACTCCACTCCACACTGTGTGAAGGAAGGGGCTGCTCCTTTCTTGGGCGCTTTGTAGCGACAGCTCCTGGCACAGTCTCTGTCCACAGCAAATGCTCAATACAGATTTGTTGACTGAGAAAGTGATTATCGAACTCATTTAATCAATGCAAACAGCTACTTTTGGTGACTAAGGCCAAGAAATGCCATCTATTTTTCATTAACAGGTGTTTATGATCTAAATTTTTTCAAATTAAATTGCTGCTATTCATTCCATGTGGGTCGACTCAAATATTGTGTCTCAGCAATCGGTACTGGCCTTCTCAAATGTGAACTCATCAGCCATTAATAATACCTGGGAAAATACTCTGAGGCTGTAGACCCTTAACTAGGCAATGCTTTCATTTTTTTAAGAGGAAAGTAAACCCAGTCTTTAGCGTGCATGATTTTCTCACTGACGTGCTCATGATGATACATGGGTTAACTGAATTAAGGGAAAGCCTCAGAGCTCTAAGGGCCCTTCGCGGTCCAGCCTTCTCATCAGTGCAGGATAATCTGCTTCAAAATCTGTTGGATACTCAGTTTTGATGGACATTTTTCCCCTCTGATTAGGAAATCAGACATGTCTAATTAGACAAGGTACAGACTTCCAAAGTCTGTAAGTCAGTCGAGGATTTGGGTCTTTATCTAAAGATACTCTTTCAAATAAGTAGTGAAATAATCTTATTTACATTTTGAAAATAAATGTCTGATTCTGGATAGAACATTAATACAAAGGGGTCAACCATATATGAGGGTAGCTAAATTAGGAAGCTAGTACTGAAATGCAGGTGAGAGACAATGGTAACAAGGGGACTGGAAATAAGGATGAAGACAGATGGATAGAGTTGAGAGTCTTTCGTTACAGTGCCTCTCATATTCTAATGTGCATCTGAATCACCTGGGAATCTTGCTAAAATGTAAATTCTGATTCAGAATTTGCAAGAAGGCTGCAGATAGACCTAGAACTCAATGATTCTAACAAGCCTCACACAGCGGCATCTCCTGGTCCTTGGACCACACTTTGAGTAGCAAGGTTCTGAAAGTCATTAGAATACACTGGGCTTGAGGACATAGTACAAGTGAGGGAGGGAGTATAAGGTTTCTAGGGATGTGCTGAGTTTAAAGGGCCTTCGAGACTTCTGAGAGGAGTTACTAAGCACGAAGCTGTATAAACAGGGTCTATAGAGAGGGGCATTCTGGGCTGGAGAAGGAAGTTGGTGAATCATCTGCCCAAAAGTGATAACTGGACGTGTGAATCTGGATATCATCACCTAGTGGAAAATAGAGAGTGAACAGTGCTGAGGGCCTAGAACCAAGCTCTAAGAAGAAACAACACAAGAAGACAAAAAGGAAGGCAAAGCAGAAAAAACAGAAGAGGCCTGTGTAAGTGGAGACCAAGATGGTATATCAAGAAAAAGAGACATCAAGAGGTCAAGTGTTGCTGGCAGATCAAATAAGATTAAAAACTAAGTTTTCTGATTGCTTTCACCTCAGCTGCCTATTAGGCTAGAATTGAGTGCCAACCTTTTCACCCACTTTCCCTTGGTCCCCTTTCCTCAAACTGGACCCCATTAACATGAACTTTTCCCATCCCTCACCTGCAGGCAGATTAACTCAGCGATCTTGGAAGCCAGGCACTGAAAATTGAAGAGCTGTGAAGAAGGACAGAACCTGGACCTCTGAATCACTGAGATAGACCATCCTGAAATATCAGTGTAAAACTTCATTAAGGAAAAAAAAGTTATGTCACATTTAAGCAATTATATTCAGTGTTTGTCTCTCATGAATGTACGCATTCCTCAGTTTCCCAGATTACAATTCAAAATATATGCTTTCTCCAGGGCTAGAAACATAAGACATAAGTTAATCAAGTTTGTGTGTAAAAGCCTGGTTAGGAACTTAATATTTTTCTTCCCCTTTTAAATTAATATTTTTTTGGTTTTGCATTCTGAGTTTCAAACACCTCGTTTAGAAAGAACTTTTGGAACCGCACCCATTTCTAAGTTGGGAACTGCTTACATAGCAAACGATTTATTGCTGAATGATCAATTTGATATGCCTGTCATATCTACTAAAATATCCAGACATGGTCCATTTATTCTAGTCAACATAATGTCTGGATTGGATTGAAAAAAATGGAATCAATAGACCTTAACATTGACTTGCAAATGGTCACTCTGGGCAGTCATGGAAAATCAACCAATCCAGTTGTCTGAAAAACAACATTGGCAAACAAATTATTTTATCAGTCATCTTTGTTTTTAGTGTGAAATGACACGGTTTCAATTTAGAAAGGGAGATGGTTCAATAACCTTATGGTGACTAATATTTTAAAGTGTGTTAAATCACACAGCTGACAGGATATAGGTGTTTTTACATATGGTTTCTTTTTAACTAAAAAGAAATCAATACAGATAACTTTGTTTAAAACAATAATAGCAATGATATCCTAAGTGACTATAGCAGTGCCACAGGGATGAGAGGCAGAGTGAGGAATTTTCTGTTATAAGTACCACACTGCATATGCAGTAGTAAAGGGTTACTTAAGGTGGAGTGAAAGTAGTTATAAATGTATATTATAAGAGAAGGCAAGGAAAAAATGAGGAACTAAGAAATAAAGAGCAAATGTAATAGACAGAGAACAGTTACAATATGGTAGATATGAATCCAATTAGATGCACAATCATTTAAGTACGAATGGTTTAAATACACAAATTATAAGACAGAGATTGTCAACATACATAGGTTTAAAAAACAAGCCCTCACGATATGTTGTTAATATGGTTACTTAAGATGGAGTTAAAGTAACTATAAATATATATTATAAGCCATGGAAAACTCACTAAAATTTATTAAGATGTATAATGTATATGCTAGAGAGGAGATAAAATAGAATTATATCAAAAGCTCAATTAAAACCAGAGAAGGCAAGGAAAAAAATGAGGAAATAAGAAATAAAGAACAAATGTAATAGATAGAAAACAGTTACAATATGGTAGATATGAATCCAATTATATGCACAATCATTTAAGTACGAATGGTTTAAATACACAAATTATAAGACAGAGATTGTCAACATACACAGGTTTAAAAAACAAGCCCTCACGATATGTTGTTAATGATACTCACTTTCAATAAAAAGATTTAGGTTGGCTAAAAGTAAAGGGGTAGAGAGACCCACGTGTCCATCGAGAGATGGTTGAAGAAAGAAAAGTGGCTTATACATACACTACAGGAGTATTCATCCTTAAGAAGAAAGGAAATTCTAACACATGCCACAATATGGATGAAACTTGACATTATGATAAGTGAAATAAACCAGACACAAAGAATAAAGTGTGTGATTCTAATTATATGAAGTACCTAGAGCAGGGAAATTCGTAGAGACAGGAAGTAGAATAATGGTTTCCAGGGCTAGGGAATGGAAAGAACAGAGAGTTAGTGCCTAATAGATACAGAGCTTCAGTTGGGAAAGATGAAAATGTTCTAGGAACAGATGGTGGTGGTGCTTGCAGAACAATGTGAATGTATTTAATGCCACAGAATTGTAGGCTTAAAATGGTAAATTTTATGATTTTATATCTATATCTATCTGTATACATCATTATATTTATATATACACAATTATTATTTATAAACACAATAAAAATATGCACACAAAAAAATAGATAGAAGGAGCCATACCATGCTAACACTAATCAAAAGAAATCTGAAATAGCTATAATAATTCCAGACAAAGCTAACTTCAGAAAGGGGAAGATAATCAGAGAGCAAAAGGGACATTAAAAAAATCATAACGGGGTCAATTCCCAGAGGACATACAATCCTAAACATGTATGCATCTAACTACAGAGCATCAAAATACATGAGGAAGAGCCAGATAGAATTAAAAGATAGAAAAATCCACCATTATAGATATTTCAACAACATTGTCAGCAATTGGTAAGCCAAGAAATCGGAAAATCGATAAGGATATAGATGATCTGAATAACACTATCAATTAATTTAACTTGACATTTGTAGGAAATTCTATCCAACATGAACAGAATATACAGTCTTCTCAGTGTAAGTTACCTCATATGGAATAGTGTTCTCATACAGAATTGTAACCAAGATAGAGCACATTCTGAGTCATGAAACACACTAACAAATTTAAAAGAATGAAAATTATATGAAGTATACTCTTAGAACAAGTAGTAATCAAGCTAGAAATCAGTAACAGAAAGATAGCTGGACATACTTGGAAATTAAGCAATACAATTTTAGATAGCCCATAAGTCAAAGAATTCTTAAAAGAAACTTAAAATATTTCAGATCAAATTAAAATGAAAATACAACCTATCAAAATTTGTGAGATGTAGCAATAGCAATGCTCAGAGGGAAATTCACAGCACTAAATACATGTATTAGACAAAGAAGGAAGATCTAAAATCAATAACCTAAGTTACCAACTTAGGAAACTAGAGAAAGAATAGCAATTGAGCTTAAAGAAAGCAGAAGAAAATAGCTGATAAAATTAGAGCATAAATCAATGAATCTGAAAACAGGAAAATAATGGAGAAGATCAATGAAACCAGAAGCTGATTCTTTGAAAAGACTGATAAAATTGATAAACTCCTAGGCAAACTAGCTAATAAACAAGAGAGTGGAAATAAATTGTCAATATTAAAAAGTGAAAGAAAGGTCATCATTACTGATCTCATGGATGTTTAAAGGATAATAAATTACAAACAAGTCTATACCATTCAAAAATTGAAAACTTGGACTAATTACATGAAAAACACAAAGTGCCAAAACTCACAGGAGAAATAACTTGAGTGGTTCTATATCTGTGAAATAAATTTAATTGATAATAACTTTCAAAAAGAACTTACAAGTGCCAGGACATAATGATTAGATATTGAAACCTACTAGACATTAAAGAAGAAATAATATCAATTCTCCATAATCTCTTCCAGAAAATAGAAGCAGAGGTAATATTCCCTAACTCATTCTATGAGGTTAGCATTACCTCACTACCAAAATCAGATAAGTATAGTAGAAAAAAGAAAAATTCCAGGTGAATATCTCATCAACCCAGATACAAATCATTAAGAAAATATTAGCAAACTAGAAAATATAATTTAACAAAAGAATCATTAATATTACAACTAAATGACATTTTTCTAGCTATGCAAGACTGTTTTAATATCCAAAAATAAATCAATGGAATTTAACATATCAACAGGCTAAAAAATAAATATTATATGATCGTATCAACTGACATAGAAAAGGTATGTGACAAAATCAAAACCCATCCATGATAAAAACTCTCAGCAAATTATAAATAGAAGAACACTTCATCAATCTGTTAGGGATTGCAAATTGCATTTAGTCTATAGATCTAAAAAACTATAGTCTATAGTTTTGGGTAGTTGTGACATCTTAACAATACTGTACCCCCAATCCATGAACATTGTATGGCTTCCCATTTATTTGTGTCTTGATCTAGAGATTCAATGCAGTTCAAATCAAAATCTCAACTAGCTCGTTTGTTGATAGAAACAAACTAATTGTAAAGTTTATATGGAATGGAAGAAGACCTAGGATAGCTAACACAATGCTAAAGAAGAAGAAGAGGGAGAAAGAAAAGGAGGACTAGGAGGAGAAGAGTTTCAGCAGCAGCAGTAACTACAACAGAAAAAGGTTAGAGACGAGCACGGCCCAATTGCAAGACTTACTATAAAGTTACAGTAACAAGACAGAGTGGTATTGGTAAGAGAACAGACACACAAATCAGTGGAACAAAATAACTCATTAAGTGACCCCTACAAATATAGTCAACTAATTCATTTTTCATTTTTTTCAGTTGTGTAAAATATACGTGACTTAAAATTTGCCATTTTAACCAGTTTTAAGTGTACAACTCACTGACATTAATTACATTCACACTGTTGTGGAACCATCACCACCTTCTATCTCCAAAACCTCTACAGCATCCCAAACTGAAAGTCTGTGTCAATCAAACAACAACTTCCCATTATGTCTTTCTCTCACCTCTCATATCTACTCTTCTACTATCTCCATGAGTTTGACTATTCTGGGTGCCTCGCATGTGTAATCATACAATATTCGTTCTTTTCCATCTTGTTTATTTCCCTTAGCGTGATGATTTTAAGGCTCACCCATGTTGTAGCATGTGTCAAAATTTCCTTCCTTTTTAAGGCTGAATAATAATATTTCACTGTATGTATATGCCGCATTTTCTTTATCTATTCATTCATTCATAGACATTAGGATTTTCTACCTCTGGCTTTTGTAAAAAATGCATCTGTTAATACTGGTATACAAGAATCTGTTAGAATCCCTTCATTTATTTTGGGCTAGGAGTAGAATTGCTGGATAATATGGTAATTCTTTTTTTAATTTTTTTAGGAATTATC
The DNA here is from genome assembly GCF_030020395.1 of Manis pentadactyla. Taxonomy (NCBI): domain Eukaryota; kingdom Metazoa; phylum Chordata; class Mammalia; order Pholidota; family Manidae; genus Manis; species Manis pentadactyla. The sequence goes on from NC_080037.1 coordinate 5,142,060, forward strand.
ATACTATTTGCCATGCTTGCACCAATTTGCATTCCCATCAGCAATGCACAAAGGTTCTAATTTTTCCACATCCTTACCAACACTTGTTATTTGGTCTTTTTTTAAATAATAGCCATCCTAATAGTAGAAAATAGTATCTTGCTATCATTTTTATTTGCGTTTCCCTAATGATTAGTGATATTGAGCATTTTTTCATGTTCTTACTGGCCATTTTTATATATCTTTCAGATAAATATCTTTTAAAGTCCTTGTCCATTTTTTAATCTGGTTGTTTGTGATTCGTTCGTGTTGAATTGTAGGATTTCTTTATAGTATGAATATTAATCCCTTATAAGATACATGATTTTCAAATAGTTTCTCCTATTCTGTGGGTTACCTTTGCACAGCACAAAACACAGTGCAAAGGTCTTAAATTTTTATGAAATCATATGCATCTACATTTATTTTGTTGCCTGTGCTTTTGAAGTCATATCCAAGAAATCACTGTCAAATCTATCAGAAATATTTCCCATATGTTATCCTCTAAGAGTTTTATAGTTTTAACTTCTATGATTAGGTCTTTGATCCATTTTGAATTAATTCTTGTGTATGGGACAAGGTAAGGTTCCCACTTCTTTAGCTTATGGATATCTAGTTTTCCTAGCACCATATGATGAAAAGGTTGTCCTTTTCCCATTAACTGGACTTATGACCCTTGTCAAGAATTATTTGGCCACATATGTGAGGGTTTATTTCTGGGATTTCTATTTTATTCCATTGGTCTTTAAGTCTGTTTTTGTTTGTTTGTTTTGCCAGTATCACTATATTTTGATTATTGTAGTTCTGTAACAAGTTTTGACTCAGGAAGGGTAAGTTCTCCAATGTTCTTCTTCCTCAAGATTGTTTTGACTATTAAGAAGTCTTTGATATTCCATATGAATTTTAGGCTGGAATTCTCTATTTCTGAAAAAAAAAAATACCTTGGGATATTTGTTAGGGATTGCATTGAGTCTATAGATTGCTTTACGTAATACTGACATCTTAACGATTTTAAGTCTTCCAATCCATGAACATGGTATGCTTTTACATTTATCTGTGTCTTCTTTAATTTCTTTCAGCAATGAATTGTACTTTTAAGTGTATAAGCCTTTGAATTTCTTGGTTAAGTTTATCCTAAATATTTTATTCTTTCTGGTGCTATTGTAAATAGAATTATTGCTTTAATTTCCTTTCTTAGATTGTTCACTGTTATTGTGTACAAACACTACTGATTTTTCAGTTGATTCTGTATACTACAACTTGCTGAATTAATTTGTTACTTCTAAGTCAACTGATTTTTGACAAAAGTACAAAGGCAACTCAGTGGATAAGACATAGTCTTTTCAATAAATGGTCCTGGAATAATTGGATATCCATATGCAAAAAGAAAAAAAGTAACATTAACCTAGACACATACCTTATGCCTTATAGGGAATTCATTCAAAATCTATCATGGACCTAAATATAATGCAAAACTACAGAAGTCCTAGAAGGAAACTAAGTGAAAAATCTACAAGATCTTAGGTTTGGTCATAAGATTTTATGTATGACACCAAATGCATGATCCATCAAAAAAATTGTTATGTTGGTCTTTATTAAAATTAAAATTTTCATCTCTGTGAAAGAGAGTTAAGAATGAAAATCAAGCCACAGTGGGAAAAGACATGGCAAATAGCTCAGTGATTTCCAGGGAATTCAGGGATGAAAAGTTGAGTATGTGAAGCATAGGGGGTATTTCAGGGCAGTGAAAATATTCTCTATGATACTATTAATGTGGATACATGACACTTTGCATTTGTTGAAACCCAAAGAGTGTTACACTATGAAGAGTGAATTTTCATATATGCAGTAATTGTTTAAGAGGTCAGAGGATCCAAGAATGGAATGCTGAATGTGCCAATTCAACCGTCTTACAAATGCGTGAAACAACCTCACTGAATGGAGAGGTGGGAAAATGTGCTGACCTAAGTGATTGTGAAAATAAGTGGAGTCTGTAATAGTAAAGTCAAAAGAACTTTACAGAAGTACTATAATCTAGCTGATAGTTTCCCATGGGGGTATGGGTTAGGATTAAAAGGCCACTATACACGTACACTGGAATTGAACAAGTACACGGATGGCAGATGGTGGGATTAGGGACAGTGCGTGGGAAATGGTCACAGGCAACAGCAATCTAAGGAGACATGACTACTAAACATAATGTGGTCTCCTGCATGAGATGCTAAACCAAAAAAAAAGGATAAAAACTAAGGAAATATAAGTAAATTTAAATAAATAATTTAAGTAAACTATGCGCTTTAATTAATAATATCATATCAATATTAGTTCATTCATTGTGATGAATGCACCGTACTAAAATAAGTGAAGAAATGATAGGGGAAACTGGATGTTTGGTACACAGGAACTCACTATACTATTTTTTCCACTTTTTTCTGTGAGTCTAAAACTATTCTAAAATAAAAAGCTAATTAAGCCACAGAGAAAGACTGGAATGGTATCTGGATTCGAAGGCATTGTGATCACTGTCCCCCTGTGTATCTTTCATTTGTCCCTTTAGACCCACTTTCCATTCATCCCTGTCCTATTCTGTGCCCTTGGCTTCTGTTGTGTTTAGTCAATGATAGGCAACAGCAAGAGATCAAGGATTCAGAAGGCAGGAGAATGGAGAATGAAACTGGAGAATTTACTTCTCTGGCTGTTTCCCTGAAGGACTGTGTTCAGGAGTCTTTCCATATATTTCTCTCTAAGTGCCCATAGCAGATTTCTCTCTTGCCCTTCACCCGTAAAGCAGTAACAATTACCTTTTGTCACTAGCCTGGGGGTACTGCACCATTCCCTAGTTGGTTTCCCTCCCCAGCTCTTTGGGAATAATCCTTTTATTAAACTTTATTAAACTTTCTTCGGTGACCTAGCTTGTGTGTGCCATCTGATACCTGCTGACGCCTTGTGGACAAACCCTAGATTTCCTGACTCAAGCACAAACATCATTGTAAAGCAAAGATAGTCTGTACCTAAACACCTCGGTTTTTTCATCTAAAAACCTGGGACAATATTTCCTATCTCAAGGTGGTGGATCCTCAGTGAAAGAATAGGAAAGATCATAAAATTACATTGCCAAACATTTTTATGTCGCTTTTCTTCACATACTTCCTATATTGCAGGGGTTGCTGGTATTGTGCAATCTTTCTAGAAGGACACTCAATTTGGTGCCATTTGCAGAGCATTTAGGGAACAATGGGGACCTGAAGAAGGAAGTTAAGGCAGCAGAGAAAGAGAAGCTGTGTCCAACGTAGCTCCTGGGAGCGGGGTAAGAGAATCAACACCTGCCAGGGAAACCCAGTTCCATTAGGGAGGAAAATGGTTCCTAAATTCAAGCAGAGTAGTCCAAGGTCAGAATCCGGTTGCCAGTTTGGTTTTCAAAGAAGTCAGAAGATCATATTCAAGGAGAAAGTGACTGATTCAAACTTACATGGCATATTCTAATTTACAAAATATTAACTTTTCATACTTGATTTACTCAACCGTAATGGGAAATAGGTGTTTTCAAACCCATTTATAGGTGAGAAAGAGCTTCAGAGAGGTCCTGCAGCCTGGCTGAGGTCACCCAACTAGTGAGGGGCTGGCCCCTTTGTGCCGAAGAAGAAGCCACCTAAGGGCGAAGGAGACAGAGGACAGGAGCAGGGCTGGGTCCCACGGAGCGTGCACAGAATGGGTCACATATCTATGCAGACAGTTAGCTTGAAACTGAATCAGGTCAGCAAGGGACAGGAAGACTTTGGTCTCCTTTTGCTCATCCCTCTAGTTTGCAAAGAGCTTAGGGCTAAAGCGGATCTAGAACTCCTAGGGGTTCTGGTATGAATAAACTGGGATTTGGATTTGCATACTCCAGTATGGAAATACTGTTTTCAATGAAGGCTTGATTTAACTTGGGGCCGTGAATATCTAACAGGAACATTCCGGCAGCCTCACTGCCGTGAGTGTCAAGTGCCCTTGAACATCCAGGAGCCCTCACTGGCCTTCTCAGCAAATGAAGCTTCTCACTCTTGGACTTCTCAAACACCAAGCTCTCAGTATATCATTTCTTCCATTTGCAGTAACTTGAGACAGACTGCTTTTTGTCACACCTGATGGGTTTCTTTTTACTTCAATTATATAATAGGTTTCCTGGCATTTTTGTCCCCAAATGTAGGTTAAAAAGTGCTTGCTAAAATTAACTTCTCTTATTCTGCACTCACGGGGCTTCTGGGGAAGGGCTGTCCACTTAAAATAGCTTCTAAGGGAACTTATTCAGGACAGTTGTAACTTAAGGTTTTATTAAATGACACAAGTTGCTGATGCTGTTTTTCCTTGACATGCAACTGAATCTCATTTGATCACGGGAAAAAAAATGTTCCCTGTGTTGCCAGCCAAGTAATGGGCCTCCACGGCCACAGTGTCCTGCCCTTTTAGCAATCAGGGGTGAGGGTGAGTGCGGCTCAGTGCGGGGTGGTCTGAAGGTGAATGAATACGACTACTTGGTGGAGAAGGTTCAACTGAGGCTGAAGGGCACTCAGAGACTTTGACCTCTCTCCGGGTGGCTGGCTATGTGTCTTGGAAAAGGCAGAAAGAAGCACAGACCTGAGTTGCCCTGGGTCAAGAGCCAGATATTTGCAATGTGCAAGCTCACGATGATACGTACATTGAAAGATACAGACGCAACACACGTGATTTTTGCCTCGTCAGAGTTACTGTCTACATATATAGTCCATAGTCATTGTTCTCTCAAGAGATATTCAGATTTATAGGAATATACATAAATATATTATGCATATATTTTTACACACACACACACACACACACACACACACACACACACACACCCCTTTCTTCTCCAGGTCACGCCAACCTTGGAGATCACTAGGCTTGGGCATCAAGCCCCCTGCAGAGGTGTTTGGCTCCCAGGCCTCACACTGCTCGTGGCCGTCACTCCGCAGCCCCGACGGATCACACTCCTCCTGGGCGGCACTGCGGCTGTTACTCCTACTAAGGATCAGCCACCGTCTCTGCCACCCTCCAGAAGGGCCCAGTACCGCCAGCAGCACCCCTTCAGGAGCTGCTCTGGTCATTTGCTCTACTTCTCCCTCACCCCCTGCCGTGCCACCCCTTCCGGTCCCAGACAGACAGTGGCAATCGTGGCCCCCACCTCCGAGCTCTCAGGAGCGAGGCCCTCAGGACACCCTGGGCCGGAGGGTGGCTGGTGCTGCCCGCAGTGGTGCTCAGCACCACGACGCCGTCCCTCCCCTCGGAGGTCACGGGAACACGAGGACAAGGGCTCAGAAGCCCGTCTGGTCCTGGCAGGGTTCCGCCCCTCTCTCCCTGCCCGACTCCAGGGCGAACACCCACAGCCTCAGCGCCTCTCTTGGGGGCCAGCAGGATGACACCTTCATTCCCATTTCTGGGAGTCACTACAAGGCCCCCATAGCCTTCATCACCCCATACCCTTATCCCAATATCCATTCTATTCTGGATTTCCCTAATGGAACTCCATTTCCTGCCCATTTTCTAAATCCTTTCTTTTGTGCCCACTGGATCTTAGGATCCCTGGTGGCCAGAGTACCTCCCACTCCCAAACTGTTCTCAGAATCTCCTCCTCTTCTTGCTCTAACCTAAACCCAGCTCTCCGAGGACGATCCCCCCGCAGTCCCGCCCCAGCACCGTTAGTGGAAGAGCTGTTCTTACTTCCGCTGTTTCCAGCCCAGACCACTGCACCAGCCTCTCTCTCTACAGCACATGGTGAGGAAACTACCCTCCCACTCTGCCTTCCTGTTACGGTCACCTCGGACACCTTGGCTACTATCTAACCATTCCCCTGGAACACAAAATCCAAAGGTCATACTACCTCTTCATGTTTTAGATGTTTCTTTCCTCCCTGCATGTTCTTGCATCAACACCCAACACCTAGCTTAAATGCTATCACCCTTTGTTTTGTTAATCACATCATTGCATCGCCCTCATCTCCATTATACTCACCTTGCAGAAATCCCAACCCTAGTTATGTACACTCTCTACCTACTCTGCACCTGTCCTTACCCAGGAAAATACCCACAACCCTCCTCTTTGATCATTTTAAAATTCATGACCGCTGGCTTTCAGTGCACTATTCACATCATTCAGCAACCCTGCTAACGTCCCGTCTACTTCCTCTCCCTCTCTCCTCACGATGATTTCCTGCCTTCTCCTCTGTCCACAAACCCCCAATTCCTCCTTTCTTGTTCTCTTTTGTAGCTGACGGCCTGACTGACTATTTAACTATATATTTAAAAAGTAAAAGCAATTAGAAGGGAATGTCCATGCTCTTCTGTCATCACATTTGTAAAACTACACTTATCTATGCCCATATACTCAGCTTTCCTTTCTGTCCCCATGAATGAAATGACCATGGTCCCATCTAAACCCACCCTGTGGCTTATTTAGCAGGTCCCTCCCTCCCTCGCCTGCTCAAGGACAATTCTCTCCTAATGTCCCTTTTCTTTGCTGCATCATAAAAGCATCCCCTCTCCTGGATCATTCCTAACAGCATATACACCGATTATAAGTCCCTAATCGCATATAAACATATTATAATATCTCCCAACTTAAAAAATATGTTTTCTCTTGACCTATTACTCCATTTACTTGCTCTTTTTTAGAGCAACATTTCCCCAAAGAAATTATATTCTATCTCCAGTTCTTCTCCTCCATTCTCACGGGAATGCATGCCCATCAGTCTTCTAACGCAGGACTTCGCTGAAGCACCTCCTGACAAGGTCACCAGAGATGCTACTCAACCAGCATGCATTTCTCAGCCTTCATCTTGTTCATCCCATCAGCAGCACTGGGCACAACTGATAGCTTCCCCCTACATGAAACACTGTCTTCACCCTCTTCCTGTTTCCCTCTCTCCCTGGCTTCTTGTTCTGTATCCTTTCTTCTTTCCTCCCCATTTCTCTAACCTCTAGGGCTCAGTCCTCAAACCTCCCCTCCTCCTCCACCCACATGCCCTCCCCAGGTGATTTTATCCAGACCCACAGCTTCCAATACTGTCCATAAGCCAACCATTTCCAAATGTGCACCTTCATCCTGGAAAATTCATCTGAAATCCAGATGCCTACGTCCAGATAGCTCCATTGCACACGTGCACAAGAAATCTTTGGTTTCCCCCACGAAACTTTCATCCTCAGTACACGGCAACTTTGGTCTTCTAATGGTCTTGTCCTATTCCTTCTGTCAGCAAATGCTATTGGTTCTATCTCCAGAGTACATCTAGAATCTGACCGCTGGTCACCCCTCTATACACAACCACCCAGGTCCAGAGCACATCAGCTCTCTCCTCCATTATCCCTCTATTATCTATTGCTACATCCTCCCAGGCCCGCGCACTGCAGCTGGTGTAGTGATTTTAAGACTTAACTTGCTCATGTCTGTCCTATGGTCAAAACTCTCCAATGCCTTTTCCTATCATCCAGAGTAAAAGCCAAAGACCTTAAATTCCCAAAAAACCCCTGTGTAATTTGATGCCCCACCACCTCCCTGATTTTATCTCCAACCTTTCTCACTCTGTTCCAGCCAAATGGGCCTCCTGACTGTTCTCTCCCCTTCAGACATCTGCTTCCACGTCCCTATTAGCGAGATGACTCCAAAAGCAGGAGCCCACCCACGGCGTTGCCTTTCTCCCTCCCTGGCTTTATTTTTTCCTTTGGATTCTGTCACCATCTGTCTCACTCTTACTTTTGTGTTTGTTTTCTGTTCCCTCAACTGGAATGTAAACTTCGTGAACGTAGGGACTTGCCTGTTTTATTTACGGCTGCATTCCCAATGTCTAGAACAGAGTTTGGCATATCATAGACACTCAATAAATATTTTCTGAGTGAATGAATGCTGAAATCATGACAAAGAATATATATTCTAATAAAAAGCGCAATAAAGCAAGGAGGACACCTTAAATACTGTATGTTCATAGGATCCCTGAGCTTCAAGCCTGATTTATTAAGCAACCCCCTTGATACCGAGTGAGAGAACTCAGTGAGATGTTGGGTGCAGGAGATGTTGACTTGGAAACATTTTATTTTGATCTTTCAAGTAAGAAAGAAAGGGTCTGGGGGTCAGGAGGAGAGAGAAAGAAGATACCAAAAGGATGAAAGACAGACCCCTGGGCAGGCAGACACAGAGGAACAGAGAAATGGTCAAGTAAAAAGCCACTTGAATGTTGGGGGTTAGGAAAGAGGACTAAGGGGCCTGGGAAAGAACGAAGGGAAGAGAAGTCGAGAAGAAGGAGAGCTTGTAAGGCAGAAACTTGTCTCTGATAACCCGCCTTCCATTAATTTAAGATAATACTCCATTAATCTTCATAGCAGAATCTTTAATTGCAAAATCTTTCATCAGCCTTGTTATTTGCCGCACCTGTCACTGCAGACACTTGGTGGTGTTTGTTGTGTTGTTGTCATTTCTCACGCTAATTAGGGGGCTGTTCCGTTGTGTTCTCCTTCGGTGTGGTTGGGTTTAAACAGTAACGCTGTCAATTATGCTCCTCTCCTCGAGCAGATTTCACATAGCATTTTTTGGGCAGATTTCAAAGGGATAGATTGTTTAAAACATTAATTAAACACCCCACAATATTAACAACTTTCTTAATGCCCTTAACAATCCCATAATCCATCCTGCATCTGCCGCACAGTCGTTAAACCTCAAATATATGTGTTTAACATTCAATTGGGTGCTTAATGATCTTACCTTATTGGGGCCTATTAAATTTAAAGAGATGTGCATAATTGAGTTATTGCACATTAATTATAAATATCCATTGGCTATTAAAATCACATTCCAAGGGTTAACACCTACCACTAGGTAGATTTAGCTAACCCTTCCCTATCTGTGTTCTTCTTGGCAAAAAGACATTATGATAAAGAGGTGATGAAGCCTCTCTCTTATTGCGTTGGTCAAGTCAGGTCGAAGCTGCAAATCCCAGTTCTCACCAGATAGCCTGGATACCTTTTATAGAGTTATGCAGAGAAAATTACTAACAATTCCTCACAGTTTTATAGCACTCGATACATTTCAAAGGACTTTCACTAAACATTACTTCTAAATTTCCATAAATATAATGGCTTATATACACAAGAAATAGAATTCTGTCTGTAACTGTTGGGAACACGTCAGGCATGGAGAGTTCAAGGGACTCTCCTGTTCCATTCAGAGCTGCCTTAGGCACTAGAAGGGCAAATGCAGACCACATAAATGTTTTCCTTTGGAAAGACAAAAGGTAAGGAAGCATCAGGTCCCCTCACCCAGCGTGCATGTCTTTCCTTCTTTGTAATCCTCTCCTCCTTATCCCTTTAGCCACTATGTACCCCACACGCCAGCACCCTTTTAAAGCTATACTGACTCTGTTGCTTCCTGTCTGACTCAAGGCAGGTATTAAGTGTCTCCTCTAACATTCTCACAATACTGATTTCTCAATTCGTAGACTTGGTTATATATGTGGTCTTTAGTCGTCATAAGTGTGTTCCAGGCAGTACAACTTAACCGCACACTTACTGAGGGCCACCGCAAGGTCTGGTTCTTCGACTGCTCACCACTAACTCATAGAGGAACAGTGAGTGGCGAGTGCTTGACCACCACGAGTAGATGGAGTCCCTTTAGGACACTCTCGCTCCACCTTTAAGACAAGACCCGCTCCAAGTACTTCAGAATCTCCCTGTGCCCTGAATCCTTAGCTGATCTTCGAGGACAGTGTCTCTGAATTTGGATGCTGTGAGAATAGAGTTACGCCGCGTGCCAGTCCCTCCTGCATTTTGCCTGTGTCTGAGCTCTGAAGTTCCTCTGCGGTTCCTCCTCTCAATAATAAAACACGACTGATAACGAGCAACCAGGCAGCCTTCCAGGTGGTTCCCTTTGTAGAAAATCCCCAAACACATTCAATTCAAATTTAAACAGCCACCTTTGAAACAAAGAGAGAGAGATGAAGCAAATGCCCCCCCCCCCCACTCTGTTTTCTAATTGTCTCCGGAGACAGATCATGTCTATTTGAATCTTTTTCAGTCTAGTCCCATCAATGCACTGACAGATCCTGTCCTTTTCCATCAGCCTTGGAACTTTCCTTGGGCAAAGGATTGGGGGGGGCACAGCTTGATCTGGGAATTCAAATATGACTTCTGCGGCTTGTGGACGTCTCTGTGGTGATGCTTTGATACTTGAGCACAGTTTTTATAAACAACAACAAAGTTTGACGAAATGTGAGCATTGTGATGCAACTAGCATCCTTCAGCCCACATTCAAATAGTGTCCTTCCTCTTCAGTTCTTCTCCGTCAGTTTAAAGAACTGTGGGATTTTAGTTACAGCTTCGTCACTGTATCCGGGCATGACAAAGAGGAAGTCACTAAATTTCTCTGTGCCTCATTTCCTTCAATGGTCAAATGACAGGAACAAGGCTGCCTAGCTTACCTTGTGGAATTCTTGTGAAATTCAGTGGAGGAATATATATAAAAATGTTTTAAAAGAGGCAAAGCATTACATGTGAGTAAAAGGATTGTCTCCAAAAAACAACATAATGGGGGCCAGGTGCTGCTCCGTTCGGGCCTGAAACCATGATAATCCAATGAGCAACCCCAGGAAAAGCTCCTGGATTTAGAGCGAGTCACAGACATTCAAGAGTGGCTTCAGTGAAAGGAAGGAAGGATCACATCATGAATATTTACAGAACTTCCCTTGAGAAGAAAAATGACAGTGTGATGCAGTAAAAGGAACACTGAGTGGAGAGATGGGCGCACTGGGCCGTAGTCCCAGCTTTGCCATGAGCCGTGTGAATTCACGCAAATCGCGAGCTTCTCTGGGGTGTTCATTTCCTCAAGAACTTCCACCTTCTCCCCCACCGTGCAGGATGCTGACTCTGACCTGGTTAGTGGAGCCCACGTGGGAATGAGGCTCTTTATCAACGAGGAGCACTGTTACCCGAAGTGCAGGTCAGAGACTGGGCTCACGGAACTGCAGCTTGGAATCCCCCGCACTGCGCCACCTTCACTCGCAGAGGCGGGGCCCAGAGCCCTGGTAGGATGAGGCCAGGTGGGCAGGACTGGGGAGAGGGCATGATCAGGCTGAAAGACACACTCCACAGTCTGACTGTTTCATAATGACAACTCCCTGTGGTCATGCCTGCTCTGTCTGTCACACAAGTGACATTGCTGTTTACAGTGGCTGTGGTACCCACTTATTTGTGAATCCCTACTCCACCCAGGCCAGTATCCCCTGTATCCTCCAAATTCCCAGAAAATTGACTTCTGCTGAGGTTTGGAACGCTGCTCACCGCACGTGGAGCCTTCCCGCCCCCTTGATCACATTCCACTTACCCCCCACAGTCCGCACGCCGTCCCTCTGCTCTGACTCCCCCCTGCACTCCCAGAGCTCTTGTCACACGCCATTTCCATCGTCCTCTGGATTTCCCTTATCTTGAAGCTTTCAGCTCCTCTACTATGTCTTCTGTGATTTTTTTTTCTTATCCGGACACAGAGTGTCTCATAACTTCCATTTTAATTGAATTGATGAATTTCAGTCTTCACTTCCATAATCCCCCACGTCTGTGTGTTCGATCACGTGCACCATCTCTCCAGAAAGTTCAGTTTGATTTTATAGCCCAGGCTGTCCACCCTAACTAGCAGGACAATTTGTAAATTTATTAAAAAATAAAATAGGGCAGAGCATTTCAGAAGTGGGGTTAAATCCATTTGCTAAAAGGCCCTGACAAAGATTTATGGCGAAATAGTTTTGACCATCCATTGCATTCTTTTTAAGGGAATGACATTTTATTAGCTGTAGCCAGACATACTGTTCTGGGAGAAGCCATTTAAAAACTCAGAAGATAGAAGGGGTTTTATATAAAGAAAGTTGAGTTGGTAAGAGTCTTCCTTTCCCATGGATAATTTCCACACTGTAATCTTGCACTGGCACGTCACCATGTTTTAAATGTTAACTGCGTATTTCCATTTTCCACCCAAGTTTCTGCAGATAGAGAAATCAGATGACAGTTTTTACAGGGCCTCACAAGTGAAAACTTGATGGGTATTTTCACAGGTCCAGGCCCCAGGCTTCAAGGCTGAAGTCCGAAAACTCAGTTCTACCAGTGCACACCTACAGGCCATCAAGCTCCTGGACTCAGTCAAAGTAGGAAATCTGCATTTGCCAAATCCACACCTCAGAATATCAATTCATTTGGAGTGGGAGGTCTGCATGGAAATATCATCTGAATTGCAGATTCAACTATATTGCTCCCTTGCTTAGCATTTTCAACAGCTCATTTCTGCCTACAAATTGCTAATAAGGCAATTCCTGATATAGCCTCTTTCTACCTCATCTCCTTCCATACCTCCCCTCACATCCAACCTATCAAATTATGTTCCAATTTTTCCCAAACACATAATGCTCTCCAATATCTTCTTTATGCTGCCTGTGCTTTCGATAGGATTCCCTACTTCTTTTGAACATAATGCCAGCCCTGACTTACCCCTGTGTTCCCACTTCTGATCCTCATACTGTAAGGGCAAATTCAGATCTTTCCTCCCCTAATGTGCCCCCATCGACTCTTCCCCACCACAGACTGGACGAAGGCCCTTCCCTCTGTACTCCCGATCCGTGCTATGTGTATCTCAGTAACGGATCCCGTCTCTTCACTTTATGATTATATGTTGCTTCTCTGTTTGTCCAACTGGACTATAACCCTTGAACACATTAACCATCCATTTTATCCCTGTAAACTTTGTGTCGGACCAACTGGGACATGAAGGTACTTAAAAATTAAGTCAAGTGACCAACAAACGTTAAGTCAGTGGCTGAACAAATACTCTCAGGACTCCCTCTTCTGATGGGTCAGGCCCCTGAGAGTCCAAGTTACAGAGCAGAATCTTGCCAGGTGAGACAGATTTGAAACAAAGGTTGCTAGACGTGGATTTTTATCTAGTTAGGGCTCCTGGGTGGAGTGCCCCCTCTCCTCCACGGAGATTACTGTTACCTTCCCAGTGCTCATTGCCACAGACAGTCCTACTCAAACTGCCACTATCCTGCCCTGCGGCTCCCTTTGTTCTAGTCTCTACACCAGGCAGCCAGGTCCCTATCACTGCTCTTTGTTTTATGAGCTCTTGTGTCTCAACACTAGCTGCCTTTCAGGATGGAGGCACCATGCGGCCACCTTGATTAGAATGAGAGACAAACATGGCGGTCTTCTGTCTAGATTGATTTCTTGGTTCCCCTGAATAGAAACTGGGGATTATCTTAGTCTCATCATGACCCCGTCATTATCACCTCTTGAGAAATTACTTCTGCCAATAGGCAGTTTTACCTATGATATGTTGATGCTCATTCATTCCCTTTTCAGGGACTGACTTCTGCCTCTTCCCTATACCTGAGGAAGATCCCAAGTTCCTGTGCCTGTCTTTATTAGACATGCCTTTTAAAAACAGCTGCCAAATCAATCTAAATTTGCACAGCCTCTGGGTCCTGGCAATAAAAAAAAAGGATAGTTCTACAAAGCCTCTTTCCTAGGTTTCTGTATCCCCGAGGTTAGTCCTGGAGAAAGGGTCCTACAGTAGATCCTTGGGAAGGATGCAGCCTCCGCTGCTGGCTAATGGCTTGGCACCATGTGGAATTTCCCAGCTTGCTTTGCAAAGTCTGCCCAATCTTGGCTTGCCACACTGTTCAGATAGCCTTCCTCGGGAAGCTGGCTGTGCTTCTTGTATTCGTTTATTTTAAACACAGTGTCTTCTCCTCATCCCTTGATGCCTATTGTGTGGTTTAATTGCTACCCTCTGCCTAGTGGTTGCCAGCATGACATGCTCGGAGACCAGCACACACAGTGCAGTGCGTGCTTGGAGGGACTGACGAGCCCAGCTTCCAAACCGGATTCTCAAGGGGAGAGACCAATGAAAACCATCGCCGAGAAAGTGATAATTTCTGTGCCATGCAATTATACCCTTTAAAAAGTATACCTCTGCTGCACCAGCCTGCCAACAGTTTACTGACGACGAGGAAACAAAACCAGCAGTTGATGCTAGAATGGCTATGGAAACCCTGTAATCATCTTAAAAATAGATTTATATAGGGAACCTGGTTATTAGGAGTGTGGTTTTACACTGTTTCTAAAGAAGATACTCCTCTCCCCAACTTTAGCCATTTTAATTTCTACTGCAACACCGTGGATATGCGGAGTTGGTGGGGAAGTGGGACACGGTAAGGAGGAGAGGGGGAATAAAAGATGTCGCTGGGATTTTTGTTCTGCCACATGCAAATCCTCAATATTCCCTCCCACAGACACCCCCACACACCACCCCTATCATTACAGAAACATGTCCCCACTGTTCACACCCCCAAGGAGCCACAAAAGCCAATCTTGTCATCACGACTACCCACTCGCCAGTAACTAACACTCCAAGTCCCACCTTACTCGCCTCCCCTCTCCACAGGCAATACTCTCCACACACACCCCCATGCATAATACAGGCACATGCAGATAACAGTCCTCCATGAAGGATTCACCTGCAGTGGAAACTGTGGGAATACACCACTGCAGGGTTCCACCCCCTTTACAGGAATTGGCACGTTGAAGTGCTAAGAGCCTACTAAGGTCAGGGAAAGCGTTCACACCACATCAGTTGATGTCACCAAAGTACCAGTTGGCCTCAGCACTTGGTGATTAGGAAGGTGGCCTGAGAATTTAAATTCCACTTGTCAGTTGAACTGCGGTGTCTAATTGATTTTGTGGGAGCCATATGGTACAAGGTTGAGAAAGTAAACTCTGTGAATAGGTTATTTATTTGAGTTTGAATCTAGGCTCTTTCGTTTGCTTGTTTATAATCTTGGGTAAGTTACTTCTCTCTGTGTCTCAGTTCTCTCACCTGTAAAGGAGGAATTTAAAAGTATGTACCTCAAAGCATTGTCATGAGGATTCAGTTAGTTAATATATGTCAAACACTGAGGAGAAAGTACCATTTAATAGTATTTGCCATTCTTGTGCTGTTTGTGTATCAAAATTTAGATGAGTAAGACTGAATAAGGAGCAAGAGGGTTTCTTATCCTGTTTAGATAACTATAACTCCAAAGTTATGCGCTTTGGGGAACTTTATGGGATTTTGTAGGAAATGCCAATAAATGGTTCAACAACTATCCTGTCTGGTCAGGAAAATGGCATTGTATGATTGATTCAGAATGACAGGAACACTTGCTTCTATGTAGAAACGACTTGAAACAGAGGATGGATGATGGAGTAAGAAACAAGAAAGGGGTAAAATTGTAAATTAAAAGAATGAACCACACAAAGGAAATGCTAGAGAAAGATAAAAGTTAAAACAAACAGGGAAACACAAATACTTCTAAATAGTACTTAGGTCCATGCAACACATAAAATTGACCCGCCCTTTGAATATTGTGCAGATTTTAGAGCAGTCAGACTATTTTATGTACTGAAGAATTTAAAATTCACCACAGTACTACAGTTTCCCATTCAGATCATCTGTGTCCCTGGAAGATAAGCACCTTGCTAGCAGAGGTCTTGCCTGGCTGATGCACAGTTGTCTCATTTTGCATGATGTCTGGAACAAAGTAGGTGCACAATAAGTATTTATGCAGTGAAAGAATGAGTGGTTGAGAGTGAGCAGCTAAACACTCTCAACTCCACCAGGTTGTGAGGGAATGGAGTGTTAATCACACGGGAATCAGCCGGGACTCAGTGGCAACCTATCAGATATAGAATCAGATGTGGGATCTTGTCCCAGCTTTGGCAAATACTGGCTGTACCACATTTGTAAGTCACCTGAGATGGTTTTATAGCAGTGACAATAATAATTAGCCCCTCCCAGATATCCTGTGATTATCACCTGAGAACTGATAGGTGAAATGCTCTGTTAACCACATGCCTGAGCACAGATACAGTGTCTTCCTATTAACTGGGTGAACTAAGGTCACAGAAAGAAACTGACTCACCGCTGCTTAGAGCATTACTAAGAGTGCTTTTATTAAACCCAGGTGGCATGGTCATTTCGAAACCATCTTGGCGTAAAAGCAGACTCACAGGAAGGAAGACAACGTTGAGAAATGGAGAAAGAAGAGAAGGTCACGGGGAAATGAGGAAGAGTTAGAATAAAATGGAGAGGAAGTATATTCATCTTTGACTGGACTTGTTCAGCGATGGTGACAACAAACAATATTCTGGAAATCGTTCTTGAGAGATGAACAGCCTGCCCTTGATTCTTTTTCCAGACCTCCTGGAAGGGTCGGGGCTGGTATGTGGAGTGACCTTTCAGTTAGCCAGCCCTCCGGATCTCTGGATCCGGGCTGGGAGAAGCCTGCCAGGGCGCAGGCTCTTTGTTGTCTTATTCAGTTGTAAGGAACATGGAAATCAATTCTTCCCAATCTCAGTGAGAGCTGGAAATCCATCCTTTTTAAGTCAGCAGGAGAATTAATCTATTGAATGGTTTTCGAGATTTTGCTGACATATAAACATTTTAAGAATACATTACATTTTTTTCCTCCCTCCCTAGCACTATTTTTAATATGAGCCAACGTGCAGTGCCAGCCAGGAGAAGAAAGATGGCTACGCATTTCGTCCCCACAAGAGTGCAAACCCATTTTTTCCAAAGCCTGAAGCACCAGCTTAGATTCACATTGGTCAGCGCCTTCGTCCCAACTGACTGTCCTAACTCACAGGGAAGTTCACTTTTTTCATGCAGATATTTATGATTCCAGATAATTCAACTTAAAGGGTCCTATATACTAGAAAGTAGCCCTTTCTACAGTAACTACTACGATGATTTTGTTGTTTTGCCAAACTGAAAACTGGGGGTATTTGGAGAGGCCCAACCAGCAGTACTTTTATGTGGCATAGAGTTTGGAGTAGTAGTTTCTAAACTGTGGGCTGCAGAATTCCCAAAGTCTAGGGAGTGACTTTAAAGCGTTCAGAGATACACCCAGGTATTGTGTGCAGAATGAATAAAAAGCAGGTTCCCCACACATGTATTCCTACATTTCAAATGCATTTTGACAGTATTATAAAATAACATGACAGTAATTAAACACAATACTCAAATAATACAGTTAATAATAAATATACAAATACTAATAAATATAATAATTATATAGTAGTATAATAAATAAAACACTAACATGAATATAACAATGACTAATTCATAGTATTACTTATACCAAACATACAATAATTATAAAGCACGGAACACAAAGTAGCTGTTATGTATTGACTCAAGCAATAGCCCTAATAAGCAAGGGTGAGTACAATCGGTCTGGTCTATAAATGGGTGATCATCAAAGAGCTTTAGAACCACTGATGTAGAGTGTGGCTACGCAGAGATGAGGGCAGGCTCTTGTGGCATGGAGATATTAAAAGAGAAGAAGCCCAAACAAAGATTATGTCCTATGACATTACACAGTGGGTAGTTCTGCGTGGAGCTGGGGGAGTGGACATGTGGTTCATATCTGTGCCACAGATCCAATCAAGTCTGTGAATGGCAGAGGACAGAGCCTTGCCATTTATGGAGCTGTGCAAAATACAGACTCAGAGGCAGACATGCCAAGAGGCTTCAACGCGCCTCCCCTTGTATTGCTCATCTCAAGGCCCTGGGAAGGACTCTTGGCATATGTTCGCCTGAAAGAGGATTTTGTAAAGTTTGCAGCAGTGACATATTTAAACATCAGTAAGTCAAGTCCACTCTGCCTTCCACTCAGATACACTTTCCCTCCCATCAGGTGCCACTGGTGTGGCTGTGGGCATTTGGGGGATTCAGGAAATTGAGTTGGGAGTGCACTTCATTTGCATTTAGTGAAATAGACTTGTGTCTTTTGCATTCACTTCCACATAAAGCTAGGGTGTTGCTGACCACACAGTATAAGAAGGGCTTCCAAGGCTACCTGTCCAGCTCTCTGGGCTGACCAACTTGTTAATGAAATGAAGATACGGGCCAGAGGTCTTAGGGTGAAATAAATGGATGGCTCTGTACCAGGGCTAATGGGCATTCGAAGAGAGACAAGATTTGAACTGTACAGCATCAGAAGTTAGTCTATGTATAAATTTACCAATCATCAGACATCTAAAATCCTCATCAACAAGATGGAAATCCATTCCTATCAGGAACATACTTGATTTTTATGCAGAGTGTACTATTGTAAGACATCGTAGAATTTATGTTTTTATGGAACACAAGCCTGTAGCAGTACTACAAACTATATATACATATCAATATATATACAAACATATATATATATATATATATATATATATATTTATATATATATCATGGGTGAGATTACATGTTTTACCACCAACAGTAAAAATTATGATTAACCATGCTGGAGGAAATAATGAATTGCCTTTTTATTCTTTAATTAGAAAATATTACAAAAATTGCTTTCCTATTAAGAGATGATCCAAGAGTTAAGGAAAATAGTTAAGGAAAAATTATTATAGAGATCATAGAGATTAACTCAGTTAATCAAAATATTAATTTGCATCTTGTTATGTCTGTGTGTTTTGATTTGTTATGATTTATTTTCTCATTCTAACTAAATATTCACTTTTATATCTAAGGTTGTATTCCTAATTTTGCATCATTTATCTTCAAGAGGGTCCCTTAAATTTGATGTCACTCATTTCCACAAAACCTGTATCCACCCCTGGAGAAAGAACACTTTGCTCACCCATGTCTTTTTGTACAAATTCTGAGTAACTTTCATCAAGTAAGCATGTGTTGTAAGGGTTAGTACAGTCAAGTGGCTAAGAACGCACGTTCTGAGGTCAGATAGACTTGAGTTAAAATCCAGATTCTACAGCTTAACACCTCTGTGCTCCAAAGTGTTTGCCTGGCTGCTCCCAGCCTTGTTCCATCATCTGTAGAACTAGACCATTTTTATTGAGGATTAAATTTGACTATATGTAAAGCATATTTTGTCTAGTACACGGGATGCATTTGATAAATGTGACTGAGAGATAAAGACACACGTGCATATGCTATGCATACCTGTATTTCTTAGTGAGATCAGCATTAACAAACACACAGGAAGTGCCTACCATATGAAGCCAGTAAACAGGACTAGAGACAAAATGTCTAAAACATAGACTTGCCCACAGGAAGCATTCTATGTAGATGACAGTGCTGAAGTTAATAACTTACTCCCTGGATTTAAACTATTCTTTCTCTTTTTTTAAAAGAAAATGCTAAACAAATAGTAGTTCATTGCAGGTCTAGTTTACTTTTACTCCATATGTACTTACAGGGGTCAGAGTAGGTTGTGCAAGTTGATAAATTGTATTTATTTATGGGCAAAGCTGGACCTAATAACATGCAAATGATATGCAAAATGACACACACATTCACATCAACGACTCAGCCACTTATGGAAATAGCTCTCCAGCCCTGCTCCGCCTCTGATGATGGCAGTGTCATTCTTTCATAAGTATTGATTGCTCCCGACTTTTGCTGAGGCAGCCCGACAGTTTGTCAGGAAGCAGGCAAAGGGACCCATCCCGTTACTTTAATCTGTCCTTCATTCACCTCCTATATGGACGCTAGAACTTGCACCTTTGGGTTCGGGGTCCATCTGTATTATTACGTTGATTGCAATCTGTGTAATATGAGTAACTGCTGCTCTTAAGTAGAGTAGAGGCTACGTAGGTTACCTTTGCTGAAGTTAAGTGACGCTCATATTTGGGGTCCCCAAAACCTAACAGGATAGACCGCAGGGTACAGCCAGATCATTCCTTACCGGCGCCAGGAGGACCTAGAGTGAAAAACTCTACTCTTGCCGGCGTCTGGCGGTCCACCCCCGAGTCTTCCCTCTGAGAACTCACCTGACGAGGTGGCAGTGCTCCCCCGGCAAGCGGCTGGGCCCCAACCCGCCTCCGTCTCCACGATAAACATGTCTGGATGTGACAATCATTTCTGTCCCTGGGAATGCAATGGTGATGCGACTTCCAGGGCCCTGCTCTGGATGTATGAGTAACAGACCCATGATCCATCATCCACAATAAACTGTCTCTGTGTAGGGATTAATTTAGTCTTATGTAATATATAGAAGCGATTTGTGGGCTGGCAAGCAGAAAGCATGTGTTTAAGCAGGCCAAACGTATTTGGGTCTCTCCTACACATCTCTCTAACTTGATCGTATAGACCGTGCATATTGATTGCTGCTTCATCTGGGAGGCGATTTTCTGAAATGCTTTTCATGGTCTTCATTACAACACAATGCAGCCATAGAGAAGAAATGGAGGGTGGCTACAGCTAAACACTGGGGTTTCAGGCATCTCAATTCACCAAGCAATCATGAGAATAAAGAACAAGGCAAATGGAGAGGTTTATTTTTTCTCTTTAATGGTTTTTGAATAGATGCTAATTTTCATGGGCCATTTATTAATCTGAATTTGGACTCTTAAAGACATGCTCAAACCTTATGAAGGCCAAAGAATGTAATTTGTGCTTTAGGAAGCAGGCTGAAAATAAAACATCAGTCTCCTTTTAATTCATGGAATCTTCTCTACCAGCTCAGGCCAATAACAATATAATAGAGCCATGTACACAATTTTAAGTTTTCTAGTAACCAGACTAAAAATATTTTAAAAGAAAAGTGATTCAACAATAAATTTTATTTGAATAAATACGTACAAATATTTTTAACATGTAGTCAATACAAAAATCTATTTTAATGCATATCAACATAATAAGATAGTTTACTTCTTTTAATACTAAGTCTAATAAACCTGGTGTGTGTTTATACTTACATCAAAGCTCAATTCAGACTAGCCACATTTCAAGTGCTCGACAGCCACATGCACCTAGTAGACCCCATACTGGACAGCACAGCTCCAGACAGCCACGAGTAGGTTCTTGAACCTACACTGACCCAAGGCTTCAATTTCCTCTTTTATCAGAGAAAGATAAAAGACAGACTCTACTGATGCTTTAAGATTTACTAATAAGTGTTGGTAAAACTTTTGAAGATAAGAACAACAGATCTATGGACATTTGAGCATTGGATTAATAACTAGAGTAAAAGATCCTACTTCTTCTGACCCCATCACTATTTAGAGGTGGGACAGAATTCAATTTCCTCATTTGTAAAATGAGGTCCCTCGTCTAGATAACTTACTAGCTCCTTTCCAAATATAAAATCACACATTTCATTTTTATAATGATTAGCCTATCTTATCTTTCAGAGCAAGAGCAGAACCATTCCTGACCAGCACTGTCGTGACTGGCTGAATTTTAATGTCCTAAGCTCTGGCTCTTTCACTTCTTCCTTTGAGGTTCTGTGTCTCAGACTGATGGGTCCTATACTCTGGAAATTTTCCCGATAACTGTCCTTAAATGATGTTTCCCTTTCCAGTATTTAATCCCTTGATTCACCAAGGGATGAAGTGCCTTCTGTTTCCAGGACCTCCCCTGGAAACTTATAATGTTTCTGGCTCCCCTTCTATAAACTATGCCTTTCTCAATCTTGCTGTCCTCTAGAGGAGACCTTCTCAGTTTTCATGACCCTGATGGGGGACGTCTCCCAGATATTGTTAATTTGGGTCAAAAGAAGATGATGGTCTTCCTCCATTGGCCTCTGCTGCCCATTATGGTGGCCGCCAGCCACAAGTGGCTTGTGAGCACCTGAAATGTGGCTTATGGGGCTGAGGGAGTGAATTCTCAATTTTAATTCATTTTGATCGACACAGATTTAAAAGTGGACATTCAATTCAGTTTACTAGTAAACATTCAAGAATGTTTGTAACAACTTGCTTACATGAATCTACTTTTTCACCTATAAATGTTATGAAATGTAATAAAGATCAAATACTTCTGGTAAAATTTAGCATTGGCATTGCAATGTTCTGTAGTCATAATAATATGCGTAGGACTCCAAAGACTTTGTGTAAATAAAAGTAAAATATCTCATTAATCATTATTTATAGGCATTGCATGTTGAAAAGATAGTATTTTGGACATGTTGGGTTAAATAAAACATTATTAAAATAAATTATACTTGCTTTTAATTTTTTTAATATGGCTACTGAAAATTAAAAATCATGTCTATATAATAGCTCTCATTACATTCCCACTATAGAGCACTGCTCCAAGCAAAGATGGCCTGGATTTCTGAATCTTCTTTTTAATTTACATTATTTAACATGCTAAGTACTCTGAAGGCATTACTTCATGGAATCCTCACAAAAACCACATAAAGAGTAGATGCTCTACCTCCACAAATCAGAAAGAGACTCAGAAAATCTGTATGAATTTCTCAGGCACATGGATACACCTAAGTGACAAAGTTGGATGTGAATTAGGACAAGCTCAGTTCATTCTGTTGTCCACACTGTTTGCATTTCACTGAACTGTCTCAGTCCCTGACATTCAGATTTTTAGCATTTTTGCCTTGAGCTCATCAGATGCCCTTATCCAATGCCATTTCTGAGTCCTCAGATGCCCACTTATGACAGTTAAAATAATAAGAAGAATCTCTTAGTCATATAGCTTATAAAGTTTTTTACAATCCTAATCTCATGTGGTTTACTTTCCTTTTATGAATGAAGAAGGTCATAGGTGACAGAATCAGGACCAGAATCCAAGATTCCTTTCTCCTTTGTTTGATCAAGAATTAGTCGACAAACTTGGTGTATGTGAAGGGAATAAAGGCTAGAAATGTCAGGAAGGTCAGATTTAAGGCAGGAGAAGCAAAAAGAGAGCTTATGAACAGTTGGGAAGACTTGCTCACTGGTGTTTGAGAACCTGGAAGTAAGAAGAATATGAACATTAACCCTTCCTTGTTTGTCTTCTGATGTTTACGGTTGACTACTGGCAAGTGTTTTAAATGGACTTAGTATAAGCTAGCATTTTGCAACCTGCAGGTCAAGATCCATTAAGGAGTCATGAAATCCTGCCAGTGGCTCACAATGAGTATTTTTAAAAGTAAAATAGAATTCAAGAGCATATATCAGAGTATACGGCATGTAATAAGGGTAAATACTGTTTTATGATATTCTATCTTCAGTTGTGTGTGTATTAAGTGTGTTGCAACAGAAACGGTGTTTCTTACTGTAAGTGACCATAAAAAACAAAGAAAGAAGAAATAGGAAAACACAGCTGTCTGCCACAGAAGGATCCCAGCCAACCATTTTGCTGCTCCCCCACTGTACCAGCCCTGCCGCAGGCTGTTGCTTCCAGTAAACCTTCCGTCTTCACAGGATCAATCAAGCTGCCTGCCTCAGCCAATTTTACAAGGCATAGAATTCCATCAATGGGTCCAAGAAGATGTCAGTCGGGATGATATACAGTTAATTATGTAAGTCCACGCCTTGAATTAACATTTCAATATATAGCCTCCTCTGCTCCGCCAGATTACTTCATCATCATTATTTTACCTTTGGAAACTCAAAAATATCAGACTCTTTAGGCAACAGCTTTGGGTGTTGCCATTGCAGTGGATAAAGAGCGGGAAGGATTTTAGACAGTGAAAGATATGCATGCATTTATTCACCTGGGACTTTTGGGGTACTTTCTCGGGGTAATATTCACTCGCTGTGTGATTAGATAAAGAGTGATCAGTTGTGACAGTGCACACAAAGTTCTCACATGTCCCCAGAACTCAGCCCAGTCCGGAGGTGACATGGTTTCTCTGAGAAAGGGATTTTTAAGGAGCGTGCAGAGGTCAGCTTACCAAGAGCCATGGTAGTAAAGAGACGGGAAAGCGCTCAAGTGAATGAGGTAAAGGGCAGGCGGCGAAAAGGAGAGAACATGGACAGGGAGCAGTGACTACTTTGGGAAAGTTTGGTTTTGAAGAGGAGTAAAGAGGATAGGCAGTCGTTGGACAAAGATAGGCAGTTGATCAAAATAGTTGGTATTTTGTTTTGTTTTGGTTTTTATGTTTAGATGGGAAAGACTTGATCATTTTTTAAATACCACTGGAGAGAAGATATGCTTCCTTATCCTCATGACTCTAAATTTTACTTATTCTTCTAAGGATTGAGATGTAGTTCATCTCTTGCAAAAAATCCACTTGCCCCCTCAGCTCTCTCCCACCCACCGCCTTCCACAGCTGACAGTTCACGTATTCCCCTCAGAGCTCCGGGGTCTTATTTACAGGATCTGAGGATGTACTGACAGTAGAAGCTATGGCGTTCTTCTGTGTATTTTCCTGTCTATTTTCTGTTTCCTTAATCAGGTTGTGGGTTTCTTGAGAGGAAGGACTGTCTTAGTGAGCTGTGCCTCTTGCCGGAAGATGGCTAAACTATCATATGCATGCAGTAGATGTTTTGGATTGAAAAGGAAGGCTTCTGAAAACTAAGGGAAAACACAGAACTGGAAGCAGAGAAGCAAAAAGTACCTTCATCGGCCATACCTCATCTCTCACTCAGACACGTCACTGCCCTCATGCTTTGAAAGACCTAAAATCACTGTCCCTTGCCTTTGAAAGACCTAAAATCACTGTCCCTTGCCTTTAAGTACTTTTATGATTAAAATCAACAACAAATCCAGAACTGTCAGTTGGCCCAGGGGCAATACTAATCCCTCAAAATTATTTCATTTGGCCTGCATAGTGGTTTTTAAACTTGTGAACTAGTATCAACAGCTAAATGAAGGGCATTTCAGTTAGATTTAGGTATCCTGTTGCTTCTTAAAAATCAGATCACTCCTCAGGACTGGGACCAATTTCCTACATGGCAGCAGTGTGGCCAAGCTGAGTAGGTTCTGCTCATCTTAGGCAGGGCCTGGTATCTAAATTGGCTACAATTCCCTTCATGCTTGCTTCACTCATATGACATATCTGCCTGGTCTGTGAAGATTTTTCAGCTTGTAAAACTTGAATTCCAACCAACTGAACTCATCCATCTAGTGTTTATCATGGGGAAGTAGGTGCACTATTAACATTTTTGTAAAACAATTTTTTACATTGTGTTGTGACAGTCCCATTCGCTGCAAAGGCCTTCAGCTTCCCTGGTTCCCATTTACTAAAAGCCAGCGGTGCCACCCAGCAAAGCCATTGTGCCCACCCAAAATGCCTCCCCTTGTGTATTTCCATTTCCAAATGCTTTGACAGGGGGCAAGATCACCCCTGGCTGAGGCTCATTTCTTAGAGGGGATGATGCCATGATCAGTGATATACTCCCTCACATGCACTAAAAAGGTCACCCTTCCAAGTTTTCCCCAGTGGAACCTTTTGGGAGCACTGGCTCTAGGCCCAGAAGCTTCCAAGAAGCAGCCAGGGCCTCATAGCTACCATTCAGGGGTACTCAGACTTAAATGATGCTGTCAATAATCTGTTATCCGTGGTGGCAGGTCCCACCCCGATGTGTGTAGAGCCTCTACTTCAAACCATCCATGATATACTTGGTGTATCAGGCCAGGACACAAAATTGTTTTTATTACTTTGACCTCAGTCCTGTTAGAACTTAAGCCCGGTTTTAAGCTCTAGCCTCCTAACCTGGATCCTAGAAGCTTCTCTAGCACTTGAAAGGCACCTACTCCAGAAACTTGGGAAGGACGTAGATGATGGATAAGCAGACTGCAGATGGCTCCTCTCGACTCTCACTCACTTGAAAGACCAAACTCTATCCACCTAGCCGAGCAGAATCCCCGCCTACTATCTGGATTTGTCTGGGGTTTTTCCCCAGTAGAAGCTTTGAAATCTAAATGGGGAGACCTAGGGGAAGCTCCTTTGATTTCTGTTACATCAGTATCTGCCCAGTTCTTCCTCCCGACCTCCCACAACTCCTGCCCCTGAGGCCCCGGGACGCGCAATAGCTAAATCCACTCCCAAACCAACGGTCCACGCACCTGCCGTTCTAGCCTTCACATGTCCTGTGAAGGGAGCGTGCCGGTGTGGATCAGGGGTGAGGGCTGCCCCTGAGTAAAGCAGGGGGAGTGCGTGAGAAAATCAAAAGAGTTGCTGGATCTTATAACCTGGATGAGCCAAGTAGGATGCAAAGCTCTGTGGAGACCCCAAAGAATGGAATCCTGGGAGCAGAAGGAGCACCTTCTCAGGTGTGAACGCTCTCTGTAGTTCCCACCAAGTGACTGTCGAGCCTATGAAGACACAGCCCTGGTGATGGAGACAGCTTGTGTGGCAGCTTATCCTATCTGGGGATCATTTTGGTCTAAGAAGGAAACATTCCCTTTTCTCATGGGAATCATACTCTCATTTTCACAAAAGGAAGGGGGGGAAATAACATAATACTATGCAAACCCCCATATTCACTACTCCTTATTGAATAGTCACTGCATGTCCAAAAGCATCTAAATACATTGCAGATATTGTTTCAAAAGAAAAAGAGTAATCCTTGTTCCACGTCTGTGATAGGCAGAATAAAGGCCCCTAGATATGTCCACATCCCAGCGCCCAGACCCTCTGAACACACTATGCGGTATGGCAAAGGGAGACTGCAGATGCTGCCGTGCTGGCTTTAAAATAAGGAGGTGATACTGGATTATCTGATGGGTGCCTGTAATCACAATGGCCCTTAAAATTGGGAAGAGGGAAAGAAAGTCAGTCAGGATAGTACATCTCATAGGTTTTGCTCAGGCTGCCAATGAAAGTGAATCCATTGCTGGCTTTGGCTTTGAAGTTGAGAGGAAGCCACAGGTAAGGAATGCAGGCTGCTTTCTAGGGCTGGAAAAGGCAAAGAAACAGAAAGGCAAGGGAACCCTAGGACTGCCGGAAGGAATGCAGCCCTGCCCACACCTTGATTTTAGCATAATCATGTCGAACTTCTGACCTACAGGAAAACATGATGATAAATTTCATGTTATTTAAAGCTATTAAGTTTGTAGTAATTTTTTACAGAAGCCACGAGACACTAATACAGCATCAAAATGATGTCACAAAAGTAGATCATAGCCAACTTTGTATTTTGTCCCTGAAACATGCCCGGCTCTTACAGGTAAGCCTGGCTTACACACAAAAAAAATATGAAGTCATAAGTTCGTTTGGCTTGATTTGCCTTGGTTGGTATTAAGTGATGCCTTTGAAACAGCCAGGATAACTATT
The DNA here is from genome assembly GCF_030020395.1 of Manis pentadactyla. Lineage (NCBI taxonomy): Eukaryota > Metazoa > Chordata > Mammalia > Pholidota > Manidae > Manis > Manis pentadactyla. The sequence continues at coordinate 5,169,106 of NC_080037.1, forward strand.
TTGCAAAAAGGCCACTTTAGGAACCATGATGCACTTCTCCTCGATGCTGTCATCATGTCCAGTATTCTGGAACTTGCTTTCAGAGTGTTGCAAAAATGATGTTATTTTATATAGCCAGGTATTTTTGCTGCCTTTTAAAACCGCCTTTTGAAACACAGAACTATGACTCAACCTTAGCCACCTTCCAATTCACCTCATTTAGTATGGAACGCATTTTGACTATTTGCAAAAATTAAATCCAAACCTCAACAGATTGACTACTGAGACTATTCCAAACAACATGCTCCAAATATCCTGGGCAATTTCCCCAAAGGAGATCTCAGAACGTTTTTGAGTAAGGACAGCAGCTTTGATTCAGGACAGCACAGACTCTGCTATCAACGGGAGAACCTAATGTATGTAAGTCGTATGTTTCTTGGCAACGAAACACATCAATCTAAAACCAAACATGTACATTTCTATAGTAGCAATGGGAACATTTGTTTTGCTTCAATACTTAAGAGAGGAGAGAGACAGCAGAAGCTACTTGTCTTCTCATGTCCCCTCTTCATTCTGTCCTGGACCTAAGATACAATCTCTCCCTCATTCCCTCCGCGCCACCATGCAAGAGAAAAGAAATGGGCCAATATATTACTTAACCAATCGCGCTGTAATTATATACCGCCTCGGTGTGAATTACTTGGGGCCCAGGGAGTCTGGGGAGATGGCCAGAAGACTCTGACTCCCTATATCACAGTGTGGCTGGTGTGGTTTTTTAAAAGGTTGATCCCCACACAACAACCAGACTAATAACTCTCGACACTCCATCACTAACAAACCCGATAATGGATTTCTTCTTTCTCTCAGCATTTCATAGGTTTTGCTCAGGCTGCCAATGAAAGTGAAATGTGGTCTGTGTTTCTCTCTCTCTTTTTCACCTTGTTCCTTTTTAAGTTATAGTCGCTGGAGGGGCTTGATAAGTTTCTCTCTTATCTCACCAAGACATCTGAGACTGATCCATAGTAACTGAATAATCAATTAATTCTCCTGCAGAGTTCCATTTACATAATGAAAATGCAAGGCACTGATATTTTATACAAGTCATTTTGGGTCGTCTAGACTGATAATATATTGTGTATTGATTGTGGGGGGAAGCCTAATGGATCTTCTGTTGTTGAAGTTGCAAAATTACAATTAAAGTAAAATGACAGAAGCAAGCATCTGTTGGATTCGTATCTATATATCTCTCTTTAATTCAGGATGCTAAATGTCTGGGCCTGATTAAGGCTTCGCTCTCATTTGTGCAAAAAGGGCACATAATGTGTGGCTGTTCGTGTTCTCATTGCTAGGGCCCAAATCAATACTGCACTGTTTGCAAGCATTACCGAGGTACAAGGCTGAATCCGTGTCCTCTGCCTGACCAGGGCATCTGTGATTTAACACACCTTCACTGGGATGCAGTGGTCTCTTAACCTGGAGAAGGGAAGGAATTTGACCAAAGCTTAGACCAAAGGACTGAAAATTAAGACTCCTGAGTCTGCACAGTCCTATAGGGAAAATGAGGCTTTCTTCTTAGTCCCAGTTCTTCTGCCTTTGTACATTGATGAAATCAGGTCATCATGAATGATTTTTATTGTGTCCCTAATAGAGAAGGCAGTAAAGTGCACTAGTTAGGTTCATGGGCTCTGATGGCTGCGGATTCATAACCCTCCCTCCATCACTTAATAACTGTGAGATGCAACGTAAGTTACTTGACTTCTTGGAGCCTTAGTTTTCTCATCTATAAACAGAAATAATATTAATGCTCACCCTGCTTGTGGTGTTCTCTGAATTAAATGAACTCATACTTTTTAGGCCCCTAGAATAAAGGTAGTCATATAACAGACGAATGATAAAGTTATCTATGATTATGAACATATCTACCAAAAAAGAGCAATCTGGTCCTAGATCTCCATGTCAGGGGATTTTCATTTAATCAAGGACAGTTAATGCACACCTAAAAAGGGAATTCAAAGCAATAAAATTGGAGCACAAGAAATTGGTAGCTATTTACTCAAACATGGGTGGTAGGATTCTGTTTACTATTTCTCTTCTTTTTTATTTTCTCTGTGTTTCCTAACATTTCCACAACAACCATGAATGATGTTCATAGCCCTCACGAGATAAAGTTATTTCTCCTCGGAAGGGGTGAGGGAAGGCATCCGTCTGGGAGGCGGCAGTGGTTCCTGAAGTCCACGCCCTGTGGTTCTGGGTTGGGTTCTGCTCCCACCGCATCCTACCACAGGTCTCTCTGAAATCTGTCATCCGTGTTCACTCCCTAACCTCTCTGGATAGCAACTGCCACCTGATTTTGAGGTCAAATCAGGACCCCTTAGACCAGTCGGGATTAAGTCCAGCTATTGCACTTTTTAGATTCATATATTTTCCATTTGCCCATGCCCCCTTCCCATCTCATCACCAAAAAAAAATAAAACCAAACTCTCACAGGCAAGGAATAAGTGACACTGCTCTAATTTACTTTTTTCCTGGGGAAGCCCCAGAGCAACCCCTGAAGTGGGACGTGGCTCCGCAGTCCTGGGGTGTTAATAAAGATGCTCAGGAATCAATCGGCCCCTCTCTGTCCTGTAAAGGGCCAAGGCGTTCCCGAGCTGTTCAGCCCTGGAGGCGGGGACGGTCTCTGAAGAGTGGGTGTGGAGTAGCCCTGACTAGGAAATGAAAACTGAGTCAGTGCACAAAACCAGGAAGCTCAGAACAGCAGCAGCAGAGATAAATCGTCCACCTCCTATACACTCCCTTCAGCCTGCGCCTGTCCTGAGCTCTGGACTCGGCCATCAAGAAAAATGGTTTGACATGTGAAAAAGGAAGAGGAAGCTAGACAACTTTTGTTTCTTGATGGTCATTCATTACCTTTTCTGACAATGGGGCATGAGTTCAAGTTATTCAGAGAGTTGAGTTAAAATTAGCATGGGTGGGGGGCTTAACTGCATGTCATCCCAAGGAAAGGAATTTTCCCATGAAGATAAGAACACAGCCTAGACTAGACCACCTTTGAAACTCAGTAAAAATGTACGCAGGTTCTTAGGATGCACACGGTAAAATACACTGGACTTAGTATTTGACATATACTGTGTATCATTGGCTTTGTGTCCTAATTCATCACCAACAATAACACTTCCCATGCGTATCTGGTCTTCCTTCTGTATACGGTCTTAATTCTCTCATGCTTCAAATGTGACCAAAGCATTTAGTCACAGTATTAATATCATGGTATGAGAAAACAAATAAATAAAATAGACTAATAACTTTCATTGATGTTGTGCCTAACACTGAATCCCAGTGAACACCCTGTGAGGGAAGGATGTAGTAAGTGCATGCAGTGGGAAACGCAAGTCCACAGAGGGCCAGGGGACCAACCCAATAATCCTTAGAGGTCAGGGTCTGACTCAGAGGGCATGAAGATGAAAGGCATGGGCCAGAGGGTCCAGGCTGTCTACAGACACTTGCACCTGCCCCAGAGTGATACCCCAGGGGGACAGTCCCAACAGGGGCAAAGATGTTTGAATGTCTGTAGTTGGTTTTCCCCAGTGCTCAAAGAAGACACATCTTTCCAGAGACCCAAGAAATTGTTTTCTGAGCATATGGGGGTTAAATGTAAAAGAATATTAAATGAGATATTTCCTTTTGCTTCAAACGAGGGGACAAAGAGATGATAAATGACCATATTCTAAAGAAACCTGCCAATAACTGGGGTAAACACTCTCAGGGCCTCTCAAGAGTCATCAATTTAGGGTCAGAAGTTGTCAGCCTGGTGAGAAGATACATCGGTTAGTCCTGCCTTTTCCCTGAGGAGGGCAGGGAGGGGTGTTCTCACCTACCAAAAGCCAAGGGAACCAAGCTCTAAATATCAGCCGTGTGGCCAAGAAAGAGGATCTGACATCTCGTGGTCTGGATGGCTGTCTGCTCAGGGGTGGGTCTGTTAGGGGTGACCTGCACCTACCCGGACAAAGGGGCAGGGAATTGAGGAGAGAAGACATCGGAGGGCAGCCCTCTCGGCCTTCCCATGACCAAGGGACCCCACAGAAAACCTGCTCGAGTTCTTTGACCTGCACTCAATTCCAATGGGTTGATCACTGTTGGAGAGCAGCTCCGAGCCGTGAACTTCATCTCTGTGTGCAAGTTGTGGAATTGGAAGAAGCCTGACCAAAGGCAGCCCTCTCACCTCCGAGGACTCTGCAGGAGGGGCCCAGTCCCCCAGGACTCACACATGTGAGTTTAACTCCCATCAGTAGGATGCCAGCTACACAGAGATTCCCTGTCTGGCAATGTATCAGCTGGAGGACGGGGGACAACCAATGGAGAGGGTTAACAAACCTTTCCCCACTGTGCCTCTTCCTGGCCCCTAGCCCAGAGAGGGCAGCCTATGCCAGGGAATGGCAAGGAAGGTTCCCGGAACCAGAACACGCCCCAGAGTGAGGGAGAAGGTGAAGAAGTTACAGAGCAGAATTCCCTTCCGACTTCAGGCCCCTCAGGCCCAGGGAGCAAAGGAGATGGGATTTAAATTATTGTGAAATGCAAGTTTTTAAATCGACTAAATATGATTTTTTTTAATCCTGAGATAAAAAAAAAAAACTAATAAGATCTCCCTGACATAATAGTGTCTAAACACTATAAAAAGCATAAAAATAGTTTGACGGTTGTACCAGCCATGGGTTAAAACAGCTCAGTAAATTGATGACATAGATGACTTGAGCATGATGCTTTATAATGGAATTGGGACCTAAATACAGACCATTTGACTTCAAACCTTGTGTTTTGTTCTACTCTGTTGAACCGCCTCCTTCCCCCTAGACCAAATAATTCACCCCGTCTCTTATAAGGAAGGAAATGACAAGAGTGGGCAAAGATTGAGTAAACTTTACAAGGCTTTTATTTTCAGAGCCTCTTTAAAATCACCACCTCCTCCAACTTGTTTCTTGAGTAATCAGATTTTAAACCATGGACTTGCAGTGACCAGAGAGGATTCAAAAAAAATGGGGGTTGGGGTGGAGACGCTGTAACATCGTGCCTATCAACTTAATAAATGCAGTTACCCTCATCAGCAAGGCCCCGTGGTTTGCTGAGTCAGACCCAGCACATTTAATAAAAGGGATTGAAAAATAATGCTTGATGTTGCTCTGGTTCACGTGAGTGGATTGTGAGGACACCCCGTGCATTAAGTGGAATCATTCATTTCCATAATGTGATCGGCTCATCTCTATTGATCCCACCCTGCTCTGAGGACAAACTGCCTGGGGGCCTCATGAAAGGCTTATTGGGGACTCAGAGTGTTGACAGAGGCGACCACGCTAGACCCTGCCCCCAAACCCAGGGGGCATTTTCTGCTAACTTACGTCCCTGAATTTTCTGGTTTCTTTGTTTTTATCCATCAGATGCATGGAGAATGGCAAGATTCCATTCCCTTTTGTGTGGTGTATACTTAGAGCTCGTGGTTTCCATTTCTAAACCTCCCCCTAGTTCACTGATAATCAGTCATGAGTCCATGCCTCCCGGGGAGGGACCCAAACCCAGCACTCCTGGCTCCGAGGCATAACTGGGTGAACTGAAAATCCATCATCATTTCCAACACCCCCAAAGTCACGCCTATCCTCCCGCATATATCCTCAGTCTCTCACACCAGAACCTGGATCCTGCCACCCAACCCTGTGTTGTCACATCCGTCACTCATTTTCTGCTTCATAGACACTGAGCTATTTTATGTTTGACACTTTTGTTTTTCTGACCTAGACTATTGCTAGAGCCTCCTAAGTCACTCTCATTTCACGAGAATGTGACCTAAACCCTCTCTCAAGTAACTTACAGTCTAACAGAATAGAGAGAAGGTGGAAAGATCTTTGGAGGTTTGATTCAGATGAGAAAGGCATTGCTTACATGGCCTCTGATAATGACTCTGGAAAGAAAAATCAGGCTGGTGGTCAAGAGCAGCTAAGATCCTTGTCATATGAAAAGAAGAGCATAGAGCATATTCAAAGAAGGGGGCAAGTAAAGAAATTAAATAAAAAGCACTGAATGAGATTGATGGCTTCAAGGGTTGGGGGCAGGACTGGTGAGGTGTTTAGATCAGGTGGAAGTGGACCATGCAGGGCAGGTTCTGTGCAGAACAATGATCTACAGCCCGACCATGTGCTCCCTGCCTGGGCCAGCAGCAGGGACAGACGTGACTTCAAAAAGTATTTCCAGGTTGGACCAGTCTAGCAGGTTGTCATCATTAACTTCTTGTGTAGACCAAGTTTTCATAAAGCTTTAAAATTATAAGTAGCCAGCCATAAACTAAGTAAGAAGCATTCAAGGAATGTTAAATGAGCCTAACAGCTTTTTTAAAATTAGGATGTCACTTTACCATAGATTTGGTTATAATTGGTAAATTAAGCATTGAACAATATAATTCAAATAAAGCCAATTTTTTTCATATTAAGTAAAAAGCCTGTAACAGGTATTCTTGTCGTTCTCCCAACATGTGCCCTGTTATAAAATCTTGCTGGGCAACGTGGGTTTACATGGTACCCTACCTCAAAGATTTAGTGGGTATGTTGCACAGTGGCCTCTGAAGACCGTTTCACAGCCTGTAACAATTGGGGTTCTCATGGGCCATGCTGACAGGCAGAGCGTCCCCACACAGAGCCACACCTCAGGAGGAGCAGTTCACACGCGGGACATCACTGACCTGCAAACGAGGAGGGCAGCTTTCTGGGGGCTGCCGACAGCGCTTCCCGGACCAACTCAATCAGTAAACTACAGTGGGAAGGAACACCTGTTCCTCATGTGCCTGAAGGCCATGCACATTAGTGGGCCCTGTTCCCAGGCCACACTGGATCCCAGCAAGACCAAGGTCCCTGAGTCCTCCAACCCTGTCAGCTGGGAACAGGGAAGCTCGGCTCCGCTCTGCCTGTGCCGGTTCTCCCGACCTGATGCTCCCATGAATGGCGCTGCCTGTCACTCTTATCGGTGATTGACAAGACGGACTTTGTCCGTGAGAAGACTCATCGGCCACACCTAATGAGTAGCAGCTAAGTTAGGCGTTTAAGAGTAATAGTTAACATTTATTAACCACTTAATCATTGCCAGGCACCATTTAAGACACCTTACAATTATCTCATTTTATCTTCACAATAGCTCCATGAGGTTAAGTCATATGATTATCCTCATTTTACAAATGAGAAAGCTAAGACGTAGGGAATGAACTGGCCAGAGGCTAATGAAAACTAGGAAGTGCCCTGTTAGGATGGGTGGAGGTGTGACTTGAGAACCTATAAAATGCCACGTGGATTAGAATCACCAAATGAGGTCACTGGACTGCACCATGGTTGATTCAGTGTCATGTTTATTAAGGTTGGGCCCGAGAGACGTTACCAGTTACCAGGGTTACCATATAGTAGAATTAGTGAGGAGTACGGATTTTAGAATCTAACTGCCCAGGGTTTGAATCCTGCTTGTGGAGTGTACTCTTATTATCAGAAACATAACAGTTAAACTGGCCCAACTTTTAATCATCTTTTTAGTTACTTGGTATATTAATAATAGTAACTATAATAGAAATAATAAGCAGGATAAAAACAATGGTTTTGAATAGAAATGATAACATACTGTTTTAAGAACTTCCTGAAATATCTTCTTACTCTATAAAATTGTTTCCTATGGTGACAAAGATTGGCAGCATTATAAAATATTCACAGTGTAAAAACACAGCTTGTAACTTTTGTAACTATAATCCTGTGAAACACCGCAGTATGGTAAAAAAAATTAATAACATTTAAAATCTAGAACTTCTATGGAAAATAAGGTCAGACTGACATTCAAAATCTCAGTCTCAGTACTTAAGTGGATTGCCACGTTAACGGACTCCACTGGAACCTCAGATCTGGCAGTTTCTTGAACCCTACAGAAGTGTTCAGATGGCAGTTGGATGGATAAAATAAAGTCTATTGCTCCGGTTTTAAACCAGTGAGAATGGTTTATGCATAGACATTCACACAAACACACACAAAATGTATACAAATCCATTTTACCCTTTCTTCAAGTGCACTTTTTGAAATAATATTTATGGGCTACTTTTTTATATTACATTCATTTTTTCCTACCATTTACAAGAGTCTCTCTACTATGTGTAAGGCACTAAAGATTGGAAGGTGAATAAGACATGGTGTCTGCCCCTAAAATTTTAATCCAGGCATGGTTCAGAGCATTATTACATCAGCTAATAATGATCAGTAGCACTTGTAGAGAACAAAGTTCTGACCATTCTTTGTCATTCACTTATTATTTGACAAGAGATAAGTCACCTCACCCAATTTCTCAGACCCTTGGATTTCTTATTTACAAAATGAAGGGCTTGATCAAAATCGGTGTTTTGCTTTGATTCTTTGCAATGTGTTTTGGGAAAGAAAATCAAACAATGTATAAAAGTATAATGAAAAAAAGCAAAATCTGAAATCTTACCACTATGAATAATTTTGGGGACTATCTTTCTATATAACCCTTTGCATGGACACATGACAGACACATGGTTTTACATAAATGGGATCACAGCATGTGTTTATATTACAGATCCTATTTTTAATAGCCTTTTCCCATTAATCTTCTTTTTCTCCCTGCTTTACTGCACGTAAGAATCAACATTAACAATTCCCCAACTTCCATCACGCTCATGTAACAATATACAAACATGAGAAGGTATATCTATATGAAAGACTTGCATGACATTATAAAATATGATGTTGCTAAAATCTACATGTTCTCATGTAAAAATAAAACCCGACACTCTAACGGGATAAGGCTACCTTAATCATTTTAATGACTGCGTAACCTGTCATCATATGAGCAGCCTACGATTCCATTTCCCTGTCAATGAGCATTTATTTGTTTTCAGTTTTTAGCAACAGAAAACACTGTGTAATAAACATCCCTGTATGTTCTGGTTCTTTTATTTTTGTGGGACAAATTCCCCAGGATTGGGATTGCTGCATCACAGAATAAATACATTTTTACTTTTCACATACACTGTCAGAACTTTACAAAAATACTGTAATAAGTTATTTCTCCCTGCAGCATTTCAAGAGCACTCTCTCTGGCACTCTAGCCAGCCCATTTACATTTTTGCCAACGTGAAGGGTATAAAGGTGTTTTAATTTGCATTCTTATGAATGCTAATGAATGTGAGCATCTTTTCCAATGCTTATTGGTTGCTTTCATTTGCTTTTCATAATTATTATTTTTCCAGGGGAAATACAAGGTCCCTTGGGCTCCTGAAGGCCAGCAAGAGAAGAGGACAGTGACCAAGACGACAGGGCTTCAGCTCTTTTCATCTCTTAACAGTTCATTTATTGGGTTCCTTATTGGATTTGGTACATAAAATTTGTTTGAGAAGTGCTAAACTACATGCTTTCTAATGTTCCCTCCTTGAGATTTTAAAACACTCTTGTTTGTTAATTTTGTTATGTTATCATCATCATCATCCTATCTAGATTTTAATAACAGCCAGAATCTCCTTCTTACCCTCCTTGGGCATCACCAAGTCATACTAAGACTACAGTTTTTGTATTTTAATATGTATAAGAATCATGTGAAGAGTTTGCTAAAATGCAGATACTCAGATGCCAATGCCAGAGGTTGGTTCAGAAGGTTCTGGGGGAATGCTTAGGAAACTATTTTAACATGCACTTTGGGAGATTGTTACAGAGAGAGCCCAACAATCACAGCTTGGCTGATAAATGTACTCTGGTCCTTAGCACTTGGGGTTCAACATATGTTTGGTGACTAATAGATTTCCCTGGGCTACTGCTGGTTCCTCCTTAAGGCCATGTGCTTTGGGGAAGCTACAGAAATATCAGCACTAAAAAGTGTATTTACAGATTTCACACGCCAGTGCAATTTGGCCTTTGGGGTCCAGCTAACCTCTTCAGAAATGGAACAAAACCTTCATTTTCTACGGGCAGGTGAGAGGTCAGAGAGAACAAACTCAGGTTCTCCTGGTCTACCTGGTCTACCCAGGGCACCTGCAATGTGTTCCTAGCTTCTTGTCAAAATTTCCTCACTTTGGCTTATTCCGTACCACCCGTCGCTAGCCAGGGGATGGAGTAGTACAAAAAGAATCCAAGATCTGGGTCCAGAAAGCTAAATTTCATTTCAGTAGAACTACCCCAGGGAAAGCACCAAGAAAGGAAGTCATATAAAGCTTTCTTTTTTAAAGAGGAAGTATATTAAAGAAATAAACTTTCTCTCCAGTAAGATGGGGCCTGTTCAAGCCTACATTCTTGCCTCTAATCCTGTCTGCACCCCAGTCAGCCTGATTTACTCAGTCACTGGGCAACGGTACAAAGGGAAAGATTGCAGATCTAATTAGCATAATATAGATAAGCAAATGAGGCCTAATCAATTACGGTTCACACTCGCTTTCATCACTAGCGCCAGCAGTCGGCAAATGCACTGACAGTTCAAATGCGACATTTTTAGAAGCCATCAGTAAATCAATAACCAGTGACAGTCATTTAGATGCACACTTCGTTCCGCCTCCATTTCTGTCCTGGGGAGGCAGCCTCACGACCCGGAGACACCTGAGCTCAGCAGTCAAAGCCTTTCACCACCTCAATCATACCCATGGGCCAAATCTGTGATGGTGACTCCTGGCACGGCGGCCATCTCTGATGGCTTCATGAATGTTCTGGTAAGTAGGGTGACTGGAAGTTTTTCATCAGTTTGTATTCGATTTCGGGAAGAGGCCTGATACATGTATTTGTGAGAGGCAACGTGGACTGTGGTACAGGCCGCAGGGAAACTGAGCTGCATAGCCTGGCTCTACCACCTACTGCTGGTGCGACCTTGGGGAATGTCACTTAATCTGCCTGTGTGGCAACTGTACAATGAGGGGGAGACGCTAATCCGTATCTTTCTTTTCTTCAAAAGGCTGAATAGATGTCACTGGTGGACATACTTTTCATAAATATAAGGCCACTGGTAGGGCTTTGAGAGGAACAGAGTTTTAGCTCTCAGAGTAAAGAGAAATTGTCTGTTCTCTTGTCTGACATTTATAGCCATTTTATTTTATTCCTGCGGTATTCACGTCAAAAATCCCCGCCTTCATATGACTCGTAAAAAGGCAGAACAGGAATTTTAACGTTCAGATTCCGAGTAGTGAAATAAAGTCTGAGAAAGCCAGGTTCGGAAAGCACCTTATCGTCGCCGTCATCCTCACTGCCCTCCCCACCAACACCCCCTTGAATTTGTGCAGCGCTCACTTAACAAAGGGCCGCCTCCTCCTGGGTTGATCCTGGCTTCACACGTCAGGAAGACACCGAACACCTGCAAATCGGTTCAACGTGGGTGATGACGTAGATTGCAGCACTCTACTTAAAAATCTAAAATACCGACATTTGCCTTCCCACTACTTTGCGGAAATGTGCACTTCACCAGTTCTGAACCCAAAAGCAAATGTCATGCCACTCCTATCCCTCCCCACTGCCCACAGATCTCTTCTCTGAAATTTACATTTTCTAGAACCACAATATCCCTTTAGCTTATCTGGTTAGTCTCATTATAATATACATTTAATGAATCCATGTCTCCTATAGATAGAGATATTCCCCATTTTAAGTGCATATAAATTAGTCCAGGTATATTTAATTCTAGAATCTAGAAAATTCTTATTTGGATTTATTTGAAGACATTTATTGAATACTGTATCCATTGGCTATTGTAACAAAATTGCTATGCAACAAATAACTACAAAAACTCAATGGCCTAGAGCAATATTTATTCCCTACATGTCTGTCTTTGCAGATCAGCTGATCTTGGCTGAGCTTGCTTATCCCTGTGGATAGACTAGGGGCTCTGCAAATCCTGACAAGCATCTTACCTGGAGCAACTCTGCTTTATGTGTTTTTCATGCTTATCCTCCTCCTGAGAATGGCCTTCCCATGGTAATATAATAATAACAAGAGCAAGAATAAGGAGGCCAGTCACACAAGCACTTTCCAAGTTTCTGCTCTCACCATATCTACTAGCATGTCACTGGCTACAGCCGGGCACAAACCAAAGCCAAGATGTGAATTACGCCCTGCCCACAGTAAGAGGGCACTGACAAGTTAACATGCAAAAGGTACAGGTATTTCTGGGGAAGAATAATTGTGGGCATTAATGTGAGTACTTTATATGGGAAAAGTTTTAAGTCAGTTTGTACAGGAAATACAAATGTAAGTGGAAACAGACTTTGCCGTGTAGGACCTTACAATCTAGTAGCATTTCATATAATGGAGAAATTATACCTGGTTGGAGAATGAGGAAAGGCTATACATGTGTCATTTGAGATGGATTTCAAAGAGCAAGTAGAAAATTAACAACCAAATAAGTGAATAGGAGAATGTTCTATGTGACAGGAACCTGCTGGAAATGGCACACAGAATAAAAGCACCACAGTGTCCAGAAAAGCAATCAAAGGTCCCAGGTGGCTGGAGATCAGGTCTGCAAAGGGTAGTCTAGGACCCATACAGACAGAAACGGAGGCTACACTCAACTAAGTCAATAGAGATCTCATTTCTTCCAGTACATTGTCTATGGCCGAATTCCAACCAAACTATTAAAACGTATACATATACCCATGGTCACGAGATTTATTTACGTCTGTATCACCGGGAGGTGTGCCTGAGTGATGCTCTGGTGTTCCAGCACCTGGACACCTTTCTCAACTTTTTAAAGAAACATTTCATTGGAGAACATCTGCATCTGCCTTAAACATATTTTCCCAGTATAGTTCTTGCCTAAGCTGACTAGAGATAGCAAACTTTCTTTCACAGATTCTTTGACATACTGGAACATTATTGAAGAAATGTCAGTCATGTCTATCTCTTGAAGTGTGTCAATCTGAATTGAAAATGTGCTGACTTGTTTTTTTTTTTTTTTTTTGGCATCATCACTCTCTGTGTTTCTATGCCAGCAGCGCAACTGGACATGACTGGAAATATCGGTCACGTCACTTCCCTGGAATGTTGAAGTTAGTTCCTACATGTGCTTTGCCAGGACCTGACCCCTTAAAGCCATGCAGAATCACACCTGAAAAACAGGGAGGTAATTACAATTCTTTTGTGCTTATACAGAGAGAGCTGCTGACAGTGTTGTAGCTAAGAATGTCATTGGTGTGACACAGTTTTGTAAGTGAAATGAGAAGTCTATGGGTTTAATGAAGACAGGGTATTGTATGTCTCCTGATAACATTCACATTCATTGATTTGTCATGGTTGAGGAAAGGGACATCTTAATTACTAATAATTGGAATTATACCATACTTCTGAAATATATAAGATTTTAACTTTTGAAGTACTATACTGATTTTTACCATGCCAGCAAAATGTGTTAAAGTGGATGTGTTAATAAGCAGACAGTACTAAATAAGAGTAGTATATGCCATTTATTAACTGTTTGTTACTGTTCATGTGCTGGACCAACTGTTTGTACATATTACCCAATTTAGTTCTCGTAAGTACTTATGATGGTGGTGCTATTGTTATCCCCATTTTATAGATGGTAAGACTAAGGCTAAATAACTAACTTTCGCAAAACTACCCAAATGATACAAATAGTAACAGATGAACCTGACTCAAAATCCCATTTAGATGAGTTCAATAAGGAATTGAGTGCCTGCTATATACCAGGTGTTGTTCTAGACTCTGAGGATCTTAAAGTAAACAAAAACAAATAAAATCCCTGACCCCATAGAACTTACGTCTCAGTCTCTATCATACAAATATAAGTAAGTAGGGTAACTACTCAGTATCTCACAATTCGGTAGATCATTTTTCTGCAGTATATTAATTTACTAGTCTAAAATTCATAACCAAATTTTAAGTTCCTTATAAGCTGGAGTATGTTTTACAGTTCTTTTTAAAACTTCCCTATCCCACATCACAGTGAAGTGACAATAGACTGTACCATTCAATGAGTACTTCTTAACTCATACATTTTTCGAGTACCCTCTGTTAACAAACCCCTGAGAAATCACCAGCTCAGGGCTGCTTTATTATTCGAAGTTGCTGCTGATTCACCGCAGGGGCAAGGAAGGTGATTAATGAAGTCCCCAGGGGTGTCTATATAACTTTCATTTCCAGATATTGTGCTGACTTGAACCACTAGGGTCCAATGCCAACATCTAGAGAAAAACTAAAAATGTATGTTCTCTGAATGTGGAAATAACATCACCGTGTGATGTCAACCAAGTCCTTTACCCTCCCTGCACTACTTTCTCTTTGTATTGTACGTCAGCAGAGGGAAGTTTTAGAAGGAAGAGACAGGATATCTGATCTTTTTGATGCGGATTATCCTTATTTATTCTTCTTATTTATTTGTTTATTGTTTGATCCAGGGGCTGCCAGCTCCTGCCTCTCTCTGGCTCCTTGATCTCCAGCTAGTTCTCAGTGCTTCTCTGCAACGCTCTCATTCTGTTTACTGTTCCCTCCATCCATCTCTCCTCTTCCGCCTCCCCTCTCCCGTTCCTCCATCCCTCTGCCTGCATCTATTCCAGTTCATCTCTAATTCTCCACAAGGCTGTCTCTGTCCATCTCTGCTTAGATGTGAGTCTCTAAGTCCCTCACTCTCTCTGAGCACCTGTCCCTTTCTGCATTTAACATCCTCTCCCAGGAAGTCTTTCTCTCTTCACGTGTGTCTCTGTAACGGCATCTTTGTGTATTTGTGTATTTTTGTATCCTTCAACCTGGTTCTGTATTCTTCCATCTTTATCTCCCACTGGGCATTTATTCTGTTTTTCCTTCTGTGAGTGAATCTGCTTTTTCCTTTCTTTCCTTCTCTCTCCTTTCTCTTTATGTCTGTCATCTCATCTCCGTGCTCCACTTTCTCTCTGTGTGCAAATTTCTCTTCTGTTCTGTGTGAATGTGTGTATGTATGGGTGCCTGGTGTCTCAATCAGCCAATTCTCTTTCTTACTTGATACACACACACACACACACACACACACACACACAATGGAATACAACTCACCATAAAAAAAGAAAGAAATTCTGGCTTTTGCACAGTATGGATGGACCTTGAGGACATTATGACAAGTGAAGTAAGCCAGACAGAGAGAGACTAACACTACACGTTCTCAGTGAGGAAGCTAATAAAGCCTAATTCATAGAAATGAAGAGTAGATTGGTGGTTCCCAGGAACAGAAGAGTGGGAACAATAGGGGACATTGGTCAAAGGGTACAAACTTCCCGGTGAAAGATGAATAAGTTCTGGGGATCTGATGTACAGCATGGTGACTACAATTAGCAATACTGTATTATATAGTTAAAAGTTGTTAAAAGTGTAGATCTTAAATGTTCTCATCACCAAAAAAGAGTAATTATGTGAGAGGATAGAGGTGTTAACGGACCCTATTGTAGCCATCACTTTGCAATGTATACGGGTATCAAGTCATCACTTTACACAATCACATCTTGAACTCCCATATGTCATATGCTAATAGTATTTCAATAAAGCTGGGGAGAAAACATACAGGAGGGGCAAACAAGTAAGAGATAAATTAATTGCCCTGTTCACTTTCAACAGATTGCCCAAAGGAGCTGTACCTGTATTTGATTATTTCATTTCTGGCATTTGGGCAAGTATAATGAGAAACAAAAGATCCCCTTTGATTTAAAAATTTAATCAAAACCATTTCTAATTAGAAGACTAAATAATCACTTCTTTTCTGGTCCTTACACATACGTTACAAAGGACCAGTGATGACTTGATTCCCAGCAACATGGTCGACCAAATATCTGAAGACACGCTCTCAGTTCAGGATACCTTGGACTGAATGCTCATGAAAAACAGCACATGTCAAATTTGGAAAATGCTGGAAGAGCAGGATTGGAGGGAAATTTAAATTAATGCTTATAGTTAAAAAAGAAGGCAGACTGAACACTGAAAGCTAAGTGTCTAACTTAGGAAGTTAGAGAAAGAGGACAGATCACGAAAGAAGAAGGTAGAAGGAAGAAGGCAAGAACTGAAATGAATTAAATAGGAAGAAAACATGCAATAGAAAGGATTGAGAAACCAAAAAGCTGGTGCTTTTTGTAACGTCTAATAAAATTAGCCAACCGTATGCAAAACTGATTTCAGGAAAAGAGCATGAGAAAGATAGCAACAGAAAGAGAAGGTCCCAAAACACAGTATTAGGAATAAAAGAGGACCAGGACCACAGATACTTCAAAGATTAAACAGATTCAAAATAGATATTATGACTTTATACCAAGAAATTGACCTATTTATTAGAAATTGTATTAGAAAAACAGAAATGGTGAAAAAAGCCAATTTAGAAAAATCTTATATTCAGCCAGCACAGGTTGCTTCAAGGTAATACAGGTCACACAAGTTGCTAAATATTGAAACATCTACACACTAACTTGCAAGAGCCCCTACTTTGATCCCCATTCAACCTGCCCCACATTTGCCCCTCCCCCAGCATCCCATAAACCTCCCTACAGTTCCTCAGCTGAAGGTTAATTCCGGGTACAGTAGACTTTCAGACCCTTTTACATGGCTGTTGGTTGACATATGTCCTGACAAGGTCAGTGCCTGATCCAAATCACCAGCACAACAATCTAAATGTCACTCGTACCTATAACCATTAATTAAAATGAATAACTAGTTTAACAATCCACCCATCAAAAACATACCAGGTTGCAAAGTTTCTGCAGATAAGTCTCACCAAACATTTAAAACACTGATAAATTCACACAAGTTTTCACACATCCTTTCAAAGACTATCAAAAGAGGGAAGACTGCCTAATTTCATTCCATAGGAATAATCTAACTACAAATTTTAAACGAGACAAGAAAACTATGAATTTTCATGATTTCATTCACAACTTCCATGGTAACATTATTGAACACAGTATCGGAAAACCAGATTCAGCAATGTATAAGAAGATATTATATCATTAACAAATTAGATTTATTCCAAGAAAGCAATACAGTTTCAGTATAAGAAAATGCACTAATGTGATTTACCATATTAAAAGGTTAAAGAAAAAATACGTCCATCTCAATAAATATGGAAAACTGACTTAATAAAATTCAGCTGATATTCATGACTTTTAAAAATAGAATCTTAGGAAACTTGGACTAGATGTGATTCCCTTCATCTGGTAAAAGGTATGTGCCAAAAACCAGAACAACTCCATATTTCATGGTGAATATTAAAAGCATTTTCTTTCAAATTAGGAATAAGATTTAAAAAGCCTACTGTCACCACTTCCAATCAACACAATATTGGAACCTGGACAGCTCAATTTGACTGAAGAAAACATAAATACAAGGATTGGAAAAAAAGGAAACTAAAGTACCATTATTTTCACCTGATATGGTTGTCTACATAGAACTCCCCCCTCCAAAAAAAAACCATAAAAATTATTAGAATTCAAAAATAATTTAGGCCAATTTCCAGTAATAAAATCAATCTACAAAACTCATTTGCATCGCTATAACGCATATCAGAGTATTAGAAAGCATTGTGTGTTTACACATGTGTGTATGTTTATGATGATAAAAATACAATTAACAAATGTATCAAAAGACGTGGAGAGGAAACCTGTGCAGTGAAAACTACTAAATGTTATTGAAATACATTCGAGGAACCTTAAACAAATGGAGTGATACATCTTATTCACCCATGGATGTCCATTTTCCCCAAAGCATTTTTTGCATTCAATTCCAAAGAAAATTCTATAGGTTTCTTTTTATATAGTTGACTCCAACATTTATATCTAAGAACAAAAATTCAAGAATAACTATTACACTAATGCAGAAGGACAAGCTTGTGAATCTGGCTCTAATCTAGAATTATTATAAAATCTGGCAAAAACAGTGTAGTTTTGGAACAGGGTAGGATAAATAGACAAATGCAATCAAATAGAGATCCCAGAAACTTAGACACCTAATGTATGACAGGACTGACTTTGCAAATCAGTGAATAAAGTAAACTCTATTCAATAAGAATGTGGAGACAATTAGCCATATGCGGAAAAAAATGAAATTTAATACCTATTTCCTACTATTGGCAAAGATCAGAATTAGGACCTAACTGTAAATGGCAAAATTTTAAACTTTTACAATGAATGACCTTTGTGACTTCAGAGTAAGAAAAGATTTCTTAAAACAGACTCAAAAAAGCAAAAATCATAAATAAATAAATAAATCCAACTAAATTAAAATTAGAACTTATTTTCAACGAAAGACACCATTTAAAATGTGAGAGAGGAAGACACAAAAGAGGAAAATATATTTGCAATACATAAGGATTTGTGTCAGAAAAACTACTACAATTCAAAAAAAAAACCACAAATTACCAACAGGAAAATTAGCAAAAGTCATCTACATGCATTTTCCAGAAGAAAACACCAATGGTCAATAAACATATGAAGAGATAATAATTTTATTAGTAAGCAGTGATATGTAAATTTAAATTCCAGTGAGTGAGATACAACACAACCAAGAAATTAGCAAAAACTTAAAATGTTGAACCAAAACTTGATAAAAATGTGCAATGAACAATTTTATACTTCACTTTATTAGGGGATAAACTGGCCCAACTGCTTTGAAAAATAATTTGGCAATAAATACCTAGGAAAGTTGAAGATGTGTCGGTCCAGCAACTATACTCTAGGAGACATTCAAGAATGCTCAGAAAAGCAATGTTTGTAATAACAAAAAACTAGGAACAACACAAATGCCCAACAGCCAGCAGGATAAACAAATCAGATTACAGGCAGAACAGGGAACACTCCACAGTAAAAATGAGTGAACATAGCAATATGTAAAACTGAACCTGGATCTCAAAAATATCACACTGAGAAAAACATTCAAACTCATGAAACATATGCAGCATGATTTCATTTATATAAGAATCAAAAACAGAAGGCAAGTAAATAATATATTGTTTAGGGAGACATACATGTGCAGAACCAACCAGAAGAAGACTGATTAATGCCCAGTATGGACCGTGGTTGACCCGAGCAGAGGAGGGGGTGTGATCTGAGAAGGGCACACAGAATGTGAAGAGGCACAGGCATCGTTCTATTTTGGAGGCAGTCTGATGGATACACGAGTCCATTTCAATATTTTTCTCTAAATTCTAAACGTATGTTATATATACTCTTCTCTGTGGATGATATATTTCATAATAAAAAAATTTTAATATTGTGGAAATCCCATGTTGGAAATATTTTCTCAGTCTCAAAAGCAAAGCCCTGTGGATGGCGTACGGAGGCACAGTAATTCAGGGTAAGGACAAGCTCGGGGGGAAAGCATAGAAAATACAACTCATGTGAGAGCACCCCGTTACACAGATTGGCAGCCGGGCACAGAAATGCAATGCAATGGTAGAATAGCCTAAATCTTGAAATTAAAAAAAAGAAAAGACTAAAAAGAGAATATGTTGGTTTCAGAGAGGAAGTACAGGTTTGCATTTGAGTGAGAATCTTGTTTGTGATGAAACCACAAGGATGAACACGTTCATGGCCCTGCCTGCAGATGCCAGGCACGCAATCGTGGCCTCCTCTGCAGGACTCAGACAGAGCTTCCAGCACCTGCCCTAGAACAAGAACCCCATGGTCTGGGAGCAGAGGGCAGCTGGCAATTAGAAGTCCATCTGGGTGGGTTACTGCACAGCTGGTGGACATCAACCAAACGACTCAGAAGACATCCGAGAGGTGCAGAGAGAGGGACCAGGGGAGGAAAGGAGCTGACCACATTAGACCAGACAGCCATATAGATTAAGCTTTATTAAAATGGTGCCATGGCTCTGATTCTTTTAATGCTAATTTACTGGTTTGATAGGGTCTTACAGCTGAGAAGCGCCCAAGGTACAGGAGGGCAGAATGTTCCTTGTGCTCTGGGCAAAGAGTTCTGGGAGGCTTCCCACATCCTCTCCCCTATCCCCCCAATCACCCACTCAGAGAAAGATCTGCCTGTTTGCCTGCATGGAGTTCCTGAACCACACACCCCGAAAGCCAAGACCTGGGGCAGTGGCTGCAGTGATTGAGAGCCACCCACCCCGATCCGCATTTCAGGCTTTACCATTAAGAAAACGTTTCCTACTGTCAAATGCAACAGACTAAAATACATTTTTGTTAAGGAGGATATTTTACCACTGAGGCAGTAAAAACTAAATGGGCCACATGTCTGAAAGATCCATAAAGTTTAGGAGGAATTAAAGGAGAAATACATCAACATGTATGGAAGATTAATGAAATACTGCAAAATGTGAAATGTAATGTCCTTAAATTAGTCTGGGAAAAGAGAAATGGAACAAAATGTTGAGAGACCTGGGATGAAATTCAGAAAGAAACCCCCTAGACTGAACCCCAGGGAAGTGACAGACAAGGAGAAATCTGCTAGGTTTCAGGGGCTTCCCGAGGAAAGGGAAGATGTGGCCAGAGGAGACAGATCGTTCTCGGGGACCCCCGTCAGGGCTGGGTGAGTGACATGATCTGTTTTGTACTGTATCTTCCATCTTTAATGTCTCACTCCTGTCTCACCACACCAACTATTTATCTTGTACTGGGACATTTCATCAAAGACGTGTCATCCTTAGGGTGGGCAGACTGACCTTAGGATAAAATGAAAATCCCGAACTTACCCACAAAGTCAAACAGGAGCATTCCCAGGAGGGCCTACGTAATGCATGCCGCCCAATCCCTCAGTATTTTCTAGAGGAGGCTGGGGAGGCAGGGAGTGGGGAAAGAGGCTGGGGAGGGGACAAGTTGTGTTGCTTTAAATAAAGATAAGTAACATCTTGGTTTTTTGATACAATAACAAATATTCCTTGCTCCTAAGGTTAGAACCTCTGATCAATCAGAGTGGACCAAATATTTTTAAAAGGAAAGCAAAAAGAAGAAAGAAATTTGGGGCAGTTAAATTCTCCAATTTCTGTTTTTATTTTTCCCAAATACAGAAAAGAGGCATACCTCCTGAGGGTCCTGAAGAGCAAATGACAAATGGTAAGGGAGAGTGCTTCGTCACTATAAACAGTAAAACCTTCATAGTTGAGACCTCCTTTGGAGCCCAGACAACATATACTTTATAATAGTTTAACTGCACCATAAACTTCCTTGCCAAGACATCTCCAGAGAGCTGATTACGTTCCCATGTGATCCAAAGCAATCCTACCACACAAGGAGTGTGTGCTTTCTGTATGTTACACAATGTCCTCAGCACTAATTCACTTGGTACAAAAACCACAAGAAATGGGCATTCATTTCTACCTCCCTTTTCCAGAGGAATCACATAAGCTTGAAGAGAGAGCTGCTCATTTGCTCAAGGTCAAATACCAGCTGTAATGGTGAGGGGATTCCAGCCTAGTCCGGCTGCTCCATGACTTTGGGACCTTGAGAAAGTTCCTGATCACAATATGATGTCACCAGCCTTTTGGGATGGGAAGCGGGGGGTTACATGAGATAATATTCACAGAGTACCTGGCGCTAAATAATGGACAAAAATTAATTTTTATTTTCATTATTTGTAGAAAACAGCAGTGTCTAAAATTTTACTCGCAACAGTATCACCTGTGGAAATTTTAGAGAAATGCAAAGCCCTGAGCTCACCCCACCTCAGTCCCACGGGGTCAGGATCTCCAGGAGTGGGGCCCACGAACTGGGGTTTTAAAAGTTTCCTCTCAAGGGATTCTGGGCAGCAGGGGCAGAGCCTGGTACTCAGAAACTATTAATGTTGGTTTTTTGGCCAAAGAAGGTCAGTGCAAGGGAGTTTTATCTTCAGGCTAGGGGGGTACACTGCACTTTCCGGAACATGGGCTGAATCTGCCCCTTCAGGGTAAGTCGATCAACACGTAGCACCCACAAAGTAACCACACGGGCATGAGAGCAGCTCCTCTCTCATGAGGCTGGTGGCCCCTCAGTGCTCTGGGCAGCAGGCAGGAGGAAAAGAGCCAGCCCAGACTTCTCTGTGTCCCATGCAGTGGGATTAGGGCCTCGGGCTCAGGAAGGACGTCCCATGGGGGGAAGACTGCCATTAACCAAAGAGCGCATGGTCCCGAAAGCCCATCTCACCTTAAAACCAAGGTCAAGGCAAGGTATGTGGTCTCTGCTTGCCTCAGCGTCCCCATCTGGACAAGGAAAGGGGTCACATTAAATGGTCCTGTGACTCTTCCTGCTCACACGTTCTATGGGTTTAAGACCTACTGACAGTGATATTTAGACCTTTTGTGTGTGTGTGTGTGTGTGTGTGCACAGAGGGGTGGGGTGGGGGGACAGAGGGAAGGCACATTCCCGTCCAAAGCTGCTCCCCATGAAGCACCAGCACTGATCAGAAGCAGGATTCCATTTGGCCAAAACGATTCCCTTTGCCCCTTCCGTGAAGGTGCTGGTCTCCCTGTCTGCGTTTCTGCCGTGGCCTCCCAGCAGGATTCTCTCCCCCTTTCTGCCCCAGAATATCAGTCAGCAAGGCCCCCTTGATTTGTTGTCCCCTATGCATTTTCTCTCCTGTAGGTTTATCTTCTTTAGATCTGTGCGTGTTGTGCTTGAAACCTGACCCTCTCTTTTGTTCAGAGAACCAGCAGCCCGTTCCTGTGCTCCCGTCCAGACTGGGTACGTTGGGACTATTGTTTTCCCGAGTCCTGGGGAACCACTGAGTTTTGCAAATCCATTGATTCTGCAGGTGCATCTGTATGTTGGCGAACCTTCAAGCATCTCATCTACGTAAGCAAAAGAAGAACATCGGTTTCCCTCTCCGAACCAGTATTGATCAGAGATTTTCCAGGAGCTTTACTGCTGGGTGCTGCTTGGTATATTGATCCCAGTGTGTATTGTAGAGCCACCTCCTGGTGGGAGGCAGGAAGGGAGGGAGGGAGGGACGGAGGGAAGATGGAGGCGGAAGGAAGTGATGCCTGTGGGAGCAGCAGAAAGTCCCCCAGACCTGCGCAGCCTACACAGAAACGGAGACTTCAAGGCAGCTCCATCTCTAAGGTTCTGCACCTGCTTCTTCAGCCAGAGGATACATTATGGTCACAAGATAGGACAGATGACTCGGTCCTTAGCGACACGGGACCCCAGAGAAGTTATGAGTGACTATTGCCCAGGATCACAGAGATTATATTATTTTTAACCCCGAATCTGGAAACTGTCACCTGCTACACTTGGACCAAAACAAGTATCTCTGATTCCCTGCAGGACTCAGAATTGTGAATTGGAGGGCAGATATGCAACTAGTGAAACTGGATCTAGGAGATGGGTGTCTATTTGTAAGGGTACTGAGAGCACTGGACCGGGAGTCTAAACAGCGTGCACTCCAGCCAGAAGCAGCCTCAGGACTGGAAACATGTCTTCTAACTTCTAGGCTTGTATTTTGCTCACTCTAATCTTCACACCTCCTAGGCAGTCCCCCTGACAGGTCACAGGGCTTCTGATGTCATTGGCATGAGCTGGAGGAACACGTCAGCCCTTGGGTGGTGCCTCCCCTCACCAGGAGCAAAGCAAAAGCACAAAAGGGCCACATGCAGCAGCCCAAGAACCATGTCCTCTTAGGAATAAAGCTTTGAACCTCAAGAACAAGAAAAGTGTCATCTTAATGTTATAACTCCCCTTCCATTGGTCTCAGGCACACCACCAGACAGCAGTTGCAAGGGATACAAGCTGATGGAGGGAAGCTGCAAAGGGGGCCATTCCCCCGGCCCTGAGAGGCCAACAGGCAGCAGAACTGTCTCCACGCATTCTCCAAGAGCAGAGCAGAGGGGCTGGCGCCCGGTCTCCCTGGCCACCATCACGGATGGGTCACTCCCCCCTCCTCGTGTCCTTATTGCCTGACTCACAGCATGAATTCCACATTGCAATACTCTCAGCCAACCTAAGACATTTGCCTCTGGCTGCCTCGATCACATGTAGCTGGTGAAATCTCCATCCTGCTAAATGCACTCTCCACTTAGATGCACCTGTACCCAACAGCTGACTGTGGCTAGGCACGCGAGCACACACACACACACACACACACACACACACACACACACACACGTGTGCTTCTCTTTTAACTTAGGATCACCATTTTGGGCATACAGTACTGTCAGCCAGTTCTGCTGGTACTCAAGTAAATTCGCGGTTCCTTTTCCGCATCCTGGGGTGCATTCTTTCTCACTTACCCAGTATTTCCTCCACCCCTGCAAACATCCTCCTTCCACCACCAATTCCTTCCTTGCCCCTGGATCCAGACCTCTCTCACCAGGAGATAATCCTTAACACCGTGTTTTAAAGTCTATCTGAGGAAGGAAAAATGTCCCCCTTAACCCTGAATCCCAGATGTTTTTATCTCATTTCTTTGCTCCCATTCATAGCAAAATGCCTCAGAAGAACCGTACATACTCACTGACTCTGCTTGCTCCCATCCATCCCCTCTTCAAACTACTCCCAAGGGCTTCGTGCCCATCTCTGTGCCCCGACACAAGGCTCTTTAAGTCAACAGTGACTTCCACTTTGCAGGAACCTGGTAGTCACAGTGCTGTGTGCAGCTCTTCAGATTAAACCCAGCATTTAGCTCAGCTGATCACACCCTGCTCGTCACCCCGTCTTCTCTAAGCCGCCGGGATGTCGCATTCACCCCTTCTGCTCTGACCTCATGCCTCCTCCGCAGTCCCTTAAGGGGCATTGCTTCCTCTGCAACATCCTGAGGAGCAGCGAGGTTGTACATTGTGTATTTCAGGGTTCCCCAAACCGAACCTCCAGCCTATAGCCTCTGTGGTGAGGCCGTAAACCTAAATGCTTATTTGGCATCCCCTCTTGGTGACTGAAGGTATCTCAGACATACCACGGTCAAAACACAGCTCTTTGTTTTCCTATCATGCCCATCCTACAGCCTAGTCTTTCTCACCCTAGTAAATGATGGCATAATGTACTCGGTTGATTAAGGGCAAAACCCAATCATCATCCTTGGTTATTCTTTTTCCTTCATACCCCACATTTAATTCTTCAGCATGTCATGTCAAAAAAAATATTTCCCAAATATATCCAGACCCAGTGGCTTCCCACCACTCTCGTTGTACCGACTTCATTCTAGAATGAATGAATGAATGATGTGTTGGTACCGACAAAGGAGAGGGTGTTTGGGATGATGTTTTCCAATGTTCCTGTGGTGTAATGTCGGATCAGCATAAAGGGTTTATGAGATGTGAACTCTGATATCTATATGCATCCTGGAACAGAGGTCACGCCGTTGTCATAATCTACTGGGGCTTGGGCTGAAAACAAATAAAAATTTCAGTCCAGGTAGGCTTATAAAGAAATTTTTCAGAAGTTTAGAACTCTGTTCTGTTTAACCTGCATAAACAGGTTTCTGTTTACTACAAATATCTGGCTTCTTACAAAGATAACCTTTTTTCCCAAGTTTTGGTGAAGACAGCACTGTAAGATTTCTGCTTTCAGACAGCTTGAAGTTACAGGGACTAAACTTTCCTTCCCCCTTGAAACACATCACATATAAAACACAGGTAATGACGATTTTCAAAACATTTGTTATTAAGCAACAGGGGTCAGGGGAACCTCAGAAAAAGGAAGGAATCTAAACAAGCCACATGATTGTCGCATCTGCTGACAGGGAATCCTAGTGATCTTTTCCAATAACAATAAATAACACATATATGATGTCTACTTTGTACCCAGCCCTGATCTAAGTGCTTTAGGTATATATTAGCTCACTAAACCCTCAGAACAACCATTTAAGGTAGATATACCATTATTATCTTCATTTTCCAGAAGAGAAAACTGAGACAAAGCTTACCCACGATTACACAACTGTTGTATGGTGGAGCTGGGACTGAGCATAGACAGTCTGAATGAAGAGTTTATGCTTATAACTACTGTCCTCAACAACCAATTCAGAAATATTGCTCAAGTATGTGGCAGAAGGTGAGGGTCAGGAGAGCTGAGAAAGGTGTAGGTGGGGATGAAGGAGGATTTCTCACCTGCAGTGATGTGAAGCATTCAGGATGTGCATTAACAAGCATCTCACAGGGAAGAAGACCACATGAAGACGGAGCAGAGACTGGAACCACGCCGCCACAAGCCAAGGAATGCCCAGACCCACCAGGACCTAGACGAGACCCGGATGCTTCCCTAGAACCTTCAGAAGGAGCATGGCCTTCCTGACTCCTTGAGTTTGGACTTCTAACCTCCAGAACTGTGAAAGAATACATTTCTCTTTGTGGTAATCATCAAGTTTGTGGTAGCTGATTACAGCAGCCCCAGGGAGTGGGTACAAATTTTGATTTTAAGTTCCTGGAGCTAAGTTAGTTCTGTCTGATGGTTTTCAAGCCGGCTATCTGAGTGCCCCAGACCCTATCATGTCTCCACCATGCGGTGCTGCACAGTCCATGGGCTCTCAGAGCTTTCTAAGGGCCAGAGGACAAATATAATCTTGTGAACAAGAGCTCTGGCATGGCTAGCAGTTGGCCTCAGTGATTGAATTGGCTGGTTCTACAATTGGCTTATTTCTCTCTATCATCACCAGGCTTCACATGGTAAAGCAGGAAGAGTATACAATTCCTTGATTCCTCTTACTCTTCCACGAGCCGTACCTTTCCCAACTCTATGATCTTTATTGCCTGGCTTTGGTCTTTATGTTACAACTCAATAGTTTTCAGTACATTCAATGTCTCTCCAGCATCCGGTCAAAATAGCCTCGTGAGAATTATTCTTCTAGACAAGTTGGAATAACAGGAACTGGATTTACCCTACCCTTGAAACAAATAAACTACCATGCAATGTATATCAAATAACATATTTTAAAACCTCAGATTTGAGACAAAGGACCTAGAATATGTCAAATAACCATGCAAAGAATAAAGTTGAAGGACTTACACAATCTGACTTAAATACTTATTATACTTTCAGAGATCAAACCAATGTGATATTGGTGTAAATGCAGACAAATGAATGTAATAGACTAGAGTCCAGAGATATGGTCAATTATATGATCAATTGATTTTGACAAATGTACACAGGCAATTAAGTGTAGAGAGTTTTCCAATAAATGGTTGTGGTAGCAATTGGTTATCTACATGTAAAAAAGTCCGTTTTGATCTTTTTTTCATGCTGTACTCAAAAGCTAACTCAAGATGGACCATATGCCTAAAGACACTACTTAAAATTACAAAACATAGGAGAAAAGCTGACCCTGCGAGAAGCAAATATTTTTTAACTATGACACCAAAAGCAGGATTCATAGAAGAGAAATCAATAAATTCAATTTCACCACAAATTAAAATTCTTCTCTTCAAAAGCTAATATTAAGAGAATGGAAAGCCAATCCCAACTGGAGGAAACATTTTCAAAGAATCTATATGACAAAGAACTTGTACAGAATACATAAAGACCCTTAAAATGCAATAAGAAAACAAAAACCCAATAACAAAATGGGAAAAAGACATAAACCAAAGATGAAGTGAGGATGGTGAATGATCACATAAAAAGATGCCCAACATCATTAATGATGAGAGAAATGCAAGAAAAACTCAAGCCAAATTTCCATCAATAGGTGATTACATCAATAAATTGTGGTACATTCGCACAATGAAATATTAGTCAACAATAAAGAGATGACCTATTGAAGCACACACCAACGTGGATGAGTCTCAAAATATTTACTGCATGTGAAAGAATCCAGACCAAAAACAAAGAGTGAAAAATTTTTGGTACAATTAATATAAGATTTGAGAAACTGCAAAGTAATCTATAGGAGCAAAAACCACATCAGTGTTTGCATGAGGATGGGTGTGGGGTGCAAAGAGCTATGTTGAGTGAGAAATGAGAAAACGTTTGGGAGCGTGGGATGTGTTTATTATCTTGATTTTGGTGGCAGTTTCAAGGGTATGTACCTGACTGAAAATGTATTAAATCATACACTTGAAATATGTACCATTTTTTACAAGTTGCTTAAAACTCACTAAAGCTGTTTTTCAAAAAAAGTAACATGGGGAGATTATGTTTGCAGGATGACCCCCATCTCCAAATATATTTCAATGCCCTGAAATAAAGCAAATATCTCCATGGAGCAGAAGTGAAAGATATAAAAACCCAAAATAGTAAAACAGGCTGAATCTGCAGGTCTTCTGAACCTTATGCCCAAAAAAGGCAAAGACCATGAAAAGCTACAACCCTAATGAATAATGGGGATGAAAATGTCCCCCTGTGAGGAGTAGAACCAGAATCAATCTTACAATTAAAAACCAGATGTGAGATGGGCCTGGCCCTTGTAAAGAGATGCAAACACTATGTTGTGACTTATATAAAGCTGCTTACTTAGCAAGGAGGAAGCCGACCCAGCTTCTCATCCGGGCCTGAGCCAAGCTACCCAGATCAGTGACCAGATGTGTAATATCTTTAACATAAAAATGATGAAGTAAGGGCCCTTATCCTGAATTTGAGACTGGGTTCTGGACAGAGGGTCTCAAGGACTGGTTGAGGTCACCCTTAAAATTACTATAAAAGGAGCAGTAAGATAGAAAAGGTACAGAGTGGGATTTCCACAAGAGATGAGCACACAAAACAAAAAAGGGTTAAGGAAATAGAATGTTAAGAAAGACAGCCACTAAAATAAAACAATAAGGAAATTAATTTGTGAGCTATTAAATAAAAATAATAGAGCAGATTAAAATGGCTTTAAAATAACATTTAATATCCTCATATAAAGGAAGTAATGCTACTCCTAACAAAAAAAAATAGGAAATTATGAATTATTCTCTCACAATAGAGAGAATGAAAACAAAGAATAGGCAATATTAAAAAAAATAACAGCAATCCTAGAAATTAAAAATATACACTTAACTCCTAGACTTAAAACAAAGAACAGTGAATTACAAATTAATGCTGAAGATTTCATCCCAAATACAGCACAAATAAAAAAATGTTGTAAATTGAAGAAAAGTATAACTTCAAAAGGCAGCATTATAGTACCTAAACAATACTAGTCTTTCTTTAGTGTTTTGACTGATTACTCCACTTTCTCACCTTACTAAGTGTGGTAGTAAAATTCTGTTAAAACAGAGACTTGTGTCTCTAAAAAATGAAAGAGAAGATAAAAGATGTAGTGGATAGGCTCCAACATAGATCTCAGAGGTATTGAGGGAATGGTGAAAAGTACATTTAAAGGATTAATACTGATAATTCTTTTATACCTGAGAAAGCCATGAATCCTCAGAACATGCAAGAGTATAAATCAAGGTAAAATAAATTCCCACTGAAACCTGTGTTAGGGAAACTGCAGTATATCAAGTTTAAAGAAATAGTAGCTATACCACAAGTGGCATGCTTTTGCACATTTCTAGGCAGTTCTACAGCATGTTAACTACCATATTCATGCCCATCCTTGAGGAGACAACACAGTAATGGAAGGAACTAGTCTTTTTAATTTAGTCATTTTATTTGATTAACAGAAGATTTTAATTTAACATAACCAAATTTTATCAGTCATTTTTTTATGGTGGCACTTTCCTCATCTTGTTTGAGAAAATTTTAAACTATTCTTCACATTATGTTCTCCCTCCTTATTCTGAAGATGCATGATTTTCATTAGTGCTGGAAAATTCACAGCCACCATCTCTGTAAGTATTGTCACTTTGCCATTATCACTATGGTTGCTTCTGAGACTCCAATTAGATGTCTGTTGGACCTTCTCATTCTATTTTTCATGTGTATGTATATATATATATATATTTTTTTTTTTACCATATCAGCCCTCGACTTTGCTAATCTGCTGTTTAAAGCTATCTGAAAAGGTTTTTAAAGTTTTAGTTATTGCATCTTTTAATATTTAGATGCTTCGTTTCTTTAAAAAAATTTTTTTTAAATTTCTGATAGTTTCATGTTTTGAGCTTATAGAGGGTTCTATATTCTATACCTAACAGCTTCAGAATCTTCAGTCCTTGGTGATCTAAGTAAGTTTTTTGTTGTTGTTGTTACTCATAATAGCTTGCTTGTTTGTTTCATAATCTATGGGAGGCCTGAAGGCCTAAAATAGAGACACTATCTTCCAATAACAATTTTTCTTCACTCTATACTAACAGGTGAGCAGGCACCCAAGGGTCAGGACTCTTCAGCCCACCTCGAGGGTTTTGTCTCAGAGCTCACTACCTCATCTAATCGCTGCTCCAAGGTTCACGAATGTTCCCTGCAGCTATAGGAATCTGGCCTCAGCGCCCTCACTCGGGTTGACCAGATCTTGGCTCTATACTACTGAAGGCCTAGCTCCCAACTTCCAAAGTCCTGAAAGCCCCAAGCCAAGTTCTTTGTTTCTTTTCTTATTTATTTTCTTTAGGGCAAGTTTCCTTCGGCGACCTCTCCTACCTTTTGTTAGATGGCTATTGACTCAAACAGTGTATTCTGTCTGATACTACTAGTTGTAATATCAAATAGGATGATACTAAATAGAATACTAGAATGGGATAATACTAAAATGTAAAAACCATAAATGTTTTTAAATGTATAATAGCAAGACTTTGAAGGATAGCCACATAGAGGGAAGGGCTATAATTGGAGAAGCCAGTTTATTGAGTGCCCATTATGCCAAGCATTATTTTAACCACTTTTCATATGTAATCTCACATATTTACTCATCCACTTTGTGAGATGGAGAGGCAGATGTCTTTAACCACATTTAACACATGAATAAATTGGGGACTGGTGAGGTCTAATTAGTTGACCAAGTTCATCCAACACATTAGTGACAGAGTCAGGATGTCAAACCCAGGTATGTCTGTCCCCGAAAAATACCATCCGAGTAAGAACATTTTCTTTCAAAGGCAGACAGATCTCTGTTTAAGTTCTTGATTATAAGGTCTGATATATTAAATTGTATTATAATCCCTCTTGATCCTTCATTTTTCAACTGTATAATGGGTTTAATTCTTACCTCACTGGCTTGATGTGAGAAATAACATGTTAAAACAATTAACACACGGCCTGATACATAATAAGGAATAAATAAATGTTAGCTATTATAATTACTGTTATTATTTTCTGCCCCAGATCGAGTTTTCTAACAAGCTACACTGGAATCTCAACTGTGTTCATCATAGCAATTAGCCTTTGCAAATAAATGTCTTCAGCAAAAGGCTTCTTCCGAAGTTCTACATTCATATCCAACTACATACTTTTTACATCTGCCCTTAAATGTCAGCCTAACTTGATCTTCCCCCAGATAGATTCCTCCTCACCCTTCCTTCTCAGTGAAAACTATCACCTACCCTATTTCTTGAGACAGAGACCTAGGAGCTTTCTTACAGTGACCACCATGTCCAGTGCGGTCATTCCTTCCCATGCCCACTGACACCCCTCCATCAAGCCAACACCATTACCCAGGGTTATAGAACTACATCCCAACACGTCTCCTTGCCTGCTGTCGTGATTTGAACCAGTTCATTTTCTACATTATCCCAGCATCTTCTTTCTAAAACATGTATCTAACCATGTAATTCTGTTGTTTAAAACATTTCACTGGAGTCCCACATTTTTAGCATAATCTCTAAATTCCTTAACATATATTCAAGATCCCCTTAAATAGCCTTTCAAGCTTCATCCTCCACAATTTCCCTCTTCACTCTGTATAAGTCTGTGCAGTAAACAGGAAAAGTTTTTGTTGTTGTTGTTGTTGTTTTACCTTTGAATAAAATTGTGGTTTGAACAGATGAAAACTGAATTTGGCGGGGCACACCATCTGCCTGTCTGGACCTTCCCTTCTTCATCTGTGCTTTAAACGGTTTGGATTCTATGTTCTTCCCAACTATACCACGGCAAGCTTTTCTATTTATTATTCACAGCAATATGTGCCTTAAGTTATACTTAATAGAAAATTTTCTGAAGATGGCAATCTACAGAGAGGGAAACAAGTCATCAAAGAAGGATATAACCATTTCTTTCTAATAATGGAATAGATTCTTGTCTGTGTAGAATGGTTTAGAGGGCGCTCTGCTCTGCTCTGTACAAAATAAGTGTTCAACAAATGTTTGTCAAACAAATAAAGCCTATGTGCATTTTATGTCTTTCGGGTTCACAAAGCACTCTCTCATGCATTCTCTCCTCTGACCCCATAATATCCTTGCAAAGTGCCTCGAGCAGGTATTCTCAACTTTGTTCTCTAGACCCAAGACACTGAGCCTCAGAACATGAAAGGGATTGTGCCAAGGTCACAAAGCTAGTAAGAGGCAGAGCCAGGTCTCAGACTGTCTTCCAAATCCTGTGTTCTTTGCATGGCATTATGCAAGCCTCATAATTCTGAGACAGTCCTAAAATAACACAAAAGACTCAGCCAGCCTCCTTCTTTGTACCTCTGACCTCATTAAAGCTTTAAATGGAACTTGTCCTCACAAACTTAGGGTGCACCGTGAAATCTGTCTGAGTCTCCAGGGCACGTAGCAACAGCTTGCTTTAATCTAATAATTGGCTGAAGTAGAACCACAGAAAGAACATTTAAAAAAAGCAAATTGTTATTTTTCAAAACCAAGCCATTCCCCTGCCTAAAAGGTTCACAGCTTTTTCCTTTTCCAAGAAAATATTTACTCCTCTCAAAGATTTCTTCCCGTTAACAATATTTTTACAGCCTTTGTGATACTTTTACAGCATTTTAGAAGCAACCTAAATACTACATATTTCAAGAATGGAACCATTACATTAAGAACGGTGCATATGTTTAAAGGTGTCTTTTTATGAGGTTTATTAAAAGAAGCCATAAATTTCTGAGAAAGGTTTAAGCCATATTACATTGATCTTACTTCTCATTTAAACAAAATGTAAAATTTAAGTAAAAACCTTGATGTGGAATGTAAACTCTCTCATATACCCTGAGCTCACTCATTCACATGTGCCACCTCTAAAATATTAAATCATCTATGAAGCACTCCATTTCTTTGAGTGTTTTCCAATCACAACAAATAGCTTTCCGTGATTGCTTGTACCTGTTGAATTTCTTGGATTCATTCACAGTGAATGAAGAATAGGTGGTGCCGGCTGGATGCAAAGCAGGGTTTTCAAATCCTTCCTGGCTCCGCATTGCCAAGGGCAACCTGCCTCCCAGCTTACCTCTTGACGTGTCCTCTCCTAAAATGAGCTCTTGCACAAAGGTATGTGCTGTTATTATCCCCATGTTATAGATGGAGATGCCGAGGCACAGAGAAGGGGTGGGCAGTGTCCCAAAGCCACAGAGTGGAGGAACATTGTCAGCCTGTGAACCCAGGCCGTCCGGCTCTCCGA
This sequence comes from Manis pentadactyla, assembly GCF_030020395.1. Classification (NCBI taxonomy): domain Eukaryota; kingdom Metazoa; phylum Chordata; class Mammalia; order Pholidota; family Manidae; genus Manis; species Manis pentadactyla. Next base: position 5,202,350 of record NC_080037.1, read on the forward strand.
TGAGGGAAGACCAGGCCCTAGCACACACCCCGCCGTCATCCTGCCGTCTTCACAGGGTTGGTGTGAGGATCCGGTGAAAGCACTTAGTGCCATGCCTGATACAACTCAAGCAGGTTAGCAATGGTGCTACGAGCTAGTGCATGTCAAGGCTGGTGGTTTTCACCAGGCCCATCCTTCACAAGCCCCGAGGTAAACTGCGTCCTGTGTTCCTCCTAGCCCCTCCAGCCCCTGTGAAAGGTACGCACTGGTTTCCTAGCAAGGAAACCCAAGTTACACAATCAACCATATGGGAAAGAAGGGGGGGGTCCAACTCTGCAGTATTTTAAGACTCTGTTTATAAGGGTTGCAGGCTTTTTTGGTGCTACAATGCAGTCTCCTTGAATCAGAGGGTGGTGGCTCATCTTTCTGCCAAGTACCCAGACTCTCAGTTCAGAGAACTGCTATTAGCTTTGCTTTTGAACATCGGTAGTTGTACATGCACTCATTCTTCTATCTGGAACAACAAACTCTTACCCACCCTTTGGTACAGAGGTCAGACTTCCTTCTTCATAGAATTTTTGTTGATGCTCTTAAAGTGATATTTAATGGGTTGTATTTGTAGCTATATGCTTGCATGTCTGTGTCTCCCACTCAAGTCGAGCCAGTAACTGAGGAAAGCGACCATTATTCATCTCTGTATCTCTTCACCTTACACAAAGCCTGACCCAAAGGAGATTTTCTGTAAAATCTCATAAGTAAATGAGCGTGTGATGACCCCCATGACCGCAGCCTACCCACTTGACCTCAAGGGTTGGTCATGTCAGAATCAAGAACCAGAAAGAAATAATTCACCCAGTGCTATGCCTGAGCCGAGATCTACAGAGGTCATGCCAAACCTGAATTGCTGAACTTTGGCCTTTCCTGGCCCACAGGAAATAAAGCTATAGACTCAAACCCAATGGCCATAAAGCCAGCTCCAGTGAAGCTGCCTGTCACTACCTCACGAAGGTTCTTCCTATGCCATCATGTCCCAGTTCCCCACCTTGAGTTCCTTGTAGCGTCAGGCCTAGTGGCTTCTGACAATGATTATTCACATGCCTCCTCAGAAACGGCTTGAAAAATTTGGAAATAGTGTTAACAAGCCTAAGCCAAAGGGATCAAATCCAAGATTTCTAAGAAGCAGGTAGAAAATTGCTTCTATGGACAAAGTTGAAAACTTTCAAGTAGGTCTAAAGGAATGTAGAACTTTTCATAAAAGGTGATCGTCATCCCTTGCCCCTGTACATTTCACAACCTACTAACCCTCTGCTATATTTTGTATTTTGTGAAGGAAGCTACTTATGTACCAATTTTCTGAAGGGGTTGTTAAATGGTGGACTTGAATGCAGATGTATCTCACCTAACTTGCTATGTAGCAGTGACATCTACTGGGAGATATTGTCACTTCAGGGAGTCTGCTTCTGTACTGTGCAAACTTTAAAATGCTAATTCACTTAATCCTTGTCGTTGTGAATATTATGAACTGCGTTTGTTAGATGAGGAAATTGAGACCCGGAGAAAGGAAGTCACTGACCTACTGTCACACGGTTAAGAACCAGAAGACAGCACAGTGTGGTGCCCTCAGAGGCTGCTCATAGCTTGCAGAATGGAGTCCATGTTTCTTGGCTTAGAAGAGTAGGTCCTTTGTGATCTGGCGGCTCCTGTCTACCTCTCCAGCTTCTGCGCCTACAACAGCCTGCAAATGCACCTTTTGCTCCCGTGATCCGGAGCAACTGGCGATTCCCTGAACGAGCCTGCCCCCTCCAATCTCCATGCTCGGCACCATCTCTGACTGGAGTACCCCGTCACCCCACCAGGCCCCTTCCGCCTTTGCTTGAGAAAACTGTATTTGTTTTTCAAGATTCTGGTGTCCTGTCCTGCAGAAGCCTCCCCTCAATGCCCCACGTAACAACAGGATCACTGGTGGAGGACATGCAGCATGGTCCAAGCAGGTGACCTTGGGCTGAGTCCCACCTGGGCCGTTAACCAGACACGTGACCTTAGGCAAGTCACGTCATTGTTCCTACCTCACTGCCCCCACCTTCAAAACAGGACAATGAAAATAGTATCACTTCATGGTGTTGTAAGTAGTGAATAAATGGACAAATGTGAACTGCTTAGAATAGCACCTATAAAGGGGAATATAAGTGTCTATTTCCTCTTCTCTCCTTTCCTACCAGTCAAAGAGCTTCTTAACCAAGGCTATTTCTGCAGAAGCTTTGTATGCACAGCTGAAGTGTCTGTAAGACAGAGCGAGAAGCAGCAAGCCAGAAAGCACCTACCCCTTACTGGCTTCAGGTGCAGCCTTGGAGCCCAGAACCAGGACTGTGCAGTCTGAGGGCAGCTCTGAATGAGAGGTGGGACAAAGAAGGAGCAGAGAAGCGTCTTGTACTGTGGTTTCCACTCTGCTTCTCTACGCTGAGTTTTGTGTACCAAGGTCATCTATGGTTGCTTTATCCCCCCAAGGCTCCCCGCCTCCAGACCATCTCTCACCAAGACATCTTTGCAAAGTTGCAACCACTTGCACACATGGAAAATACACTGAAGCCACTCTGGATGGCCAAGCAGACAGATGCCCAAGCAGCATGATCTTCAGGGGGCCAGGCCTCCTGAGCTGGTCTGGGGAGCATCTCTATGGAGACAGTGCCGGCAGATCTGAAACGCACTCCCCTCCAAGACCCCTCCCTGTCCCTCCTCCTCAGCGGCGGTACCTTCCAGCGGTAGAACTATTCCTTCATTTGAGTCACCGGATTTCCAGGAAGACCTGTTCAGCCTACCAAGATGGGCTGGAGAAGGCTAATCTCATCGACATAAAGGAAGGAATTTTTTTCCCCATGAAAAGCAGACTTGGACATTCTTAGGTAATAGATGGGTTCAAGTTGCAGGAAAAAAACAAGAGTTGCCATTTGTTGAGTACTTTCTATGTGCCGTTTAGGGGTCGTGAAAAATATATTTGGAAGCATTTCGCCTTGAAGTGCTGTATTAGAAAGGTGTGGCCACGCGGCCGGCCCTGGCTGACAGCCCTGCTTTGGCAGGAGACCAGAGCTTCCGGGGCGAGGGGACAGGTGAACAGTGGACAGGAGAGGGCAGGGGCCAAATAGCTCCAAAGTTAGGTTCACACTGGACAGTGTGGTGGTCTTTAAAGGTGAGGAGAAGCCGCTAGTCTGAGGAGACAACGGTTGGCCATTCACAGGCCATTCCTACCTGTAGCTCTGGAAGGAGGGGTTCCCCACCTGGGGGCAAGTTCCCCAGGAATTCGGTGAGACCCAGGAAAGACAAGGGCAAAAACTCGGGGGATAGGGGGTTACGGTGTTTATTCCCACGGTGTTCACAGCAGCTCAGTACCGCACTAGCTCGAACGCGCGCCCCAGGCCGGCTACAGGTCTGCAGCCGCGAGCAGCTCGCTCCCCGCCCCGACACCTGGAGAAGCTCTGTGGGCGGGGTCTGTGGTGACTGGCAGAAGCCTGACCAATCAGGTACCAGAAACTGAGGGGCGGAGACCTCCCCTGGGCCGGTAGTCCCGGGACTGACCAGCTGCTCTGCAGCCAGTAAGCATCCCATTAATGTGCAAACAGGCTCCTATTATACACACAATGGGCGCTATTAAGGCCTGGGGGTAATCCTGGTCAGAAAGTTACATTTTCCCGCACTACCCCTTCCTGTATGGCCATAGATTAACATATGTTGTTAACCTCATTCTCTCTCTCTTTCTCTACTTTACATCAAAACCCACTCTCAAGGAGGAGCCGAGAGGGTAAGCTCTTTCCCACGAGGCCATGTGTTGAGGTTCTCATTTGCCGGGTCAGGGTGGACTGTGCACCAGCTCGCGGCCGTGCCCAGAGGAGGCGCGGGCATGCAGAGAGTCCAGGCAGTCCCGTGGAGGATGCCTCCGGCCTCCTTGCTACCATTCCCTTTGCTGGTTTCCTGGCATGCCTCTCTTCCTGGAACCTCACAGGGTCATCCTGACTGGTCCGCCTTCAGTTAACTGTCCTGCCTTGAGTTAACTGTCCTGCCTTTGTTAAGGAAAGGTCCACGTTCCTTAACAAAGGCTGTGAGCCTTTCCCACCGGTCAGCCCAACCTCACAAGCCTGCAGAAGTTTCCCCCAGCGCAACACAGCCTCTTCGCGTTGGAGCCCTGCGGGTGTTTTGCCCACTCTGACTCCCTGGCCATCCGTGGCTTAATCACATTCTCCCCACCCTCCACAGTCCGCCTCCGGTAGCTTCACTCACCTTCTCAAAGGCCTCCTCCTGCCCTCTCTGCTCCCAGCGCCTTGCCCAATGGCACCTTCACGTTGCTCTAACCATTTGCTTACCTGTGTGGCTGTGAGCTCTGGGGGCCAGGCAGCGTCGTCCCTCCGTGGGTCCCATCAACCTGCAAGACACATGGTAAGGACACAGGAATGAATGCATGAATATTTTTAAATGAATAAAGGACTATGAGAAAACAGCAGGAATTACTTTTCCTGCCTAGGGGAAAAGGGGAAGAGGGAATTTCCTGTAGGCTTAGAAGGATGATTAGGGACCATTCTTTCCTACCCCTGGCAGAAAGACATTTTAAAAGAGTACACTTTAGGGGCTGGTAAAAATCCCCCAACAGAGGTGAGCTAAAAGTTCAGAATTACCTTATCAAGACCTCCTGAGTTCACAAGAGTGTGACGTGAGCTCACATCAGTTCACATACCTGCCTGCACACCTCAACTCCCCTGCCAGTGCCCTTCCTGCCCTGGGGAGTCTGGGAGTCTCTCTCCCGGAAGCCTTTTAAGAGGCTGTGGGAAAGACTGGGTGCAAAAGGGCTAACGGGCCCTGGTGTGCCCCTTTCCCATCAGTCCCAGTGCTGCTCCTCGGTACTCTGCTAGCAGGCTGCTCTTCCTTGCAGATCGGTCTTTTCACAGTCATAGATACAAATTTCTGAGACATATCTGGGAAGGGGCACAGGGCTAGCTTTGCATGGCGCCTCTTTCTCAACGACTCCCACATAAATGCTCTGGGCTCCCAAAAGCTTTAAAGAGTCTCTTGGATTTTCTTGTCATTCTTATTACAACTTACACCTGGGAATGGGAGACGGGAAGGTAAACAAGTCAAGAGGAAGTTTACTAGGTTTCCTTCCCTTTATGGCCACCTTACTGGAAATGACTAGCTTTCAATTGATTAACTATAATCAGTTGCTGATTCGTTTAAAGGCAAAACAACGAAAATATTTGTATGCATAGATCATGCCTCGAGATGCAAAAACCATTTGTGAATGTAAGTCTCTCCACATATGGCCATTTTTCTGTGCTTCACATAAGGACTAGGAGTTTGGCACAGATGCCCATTACCATATGTGCCCCATTCTCAAGACTCTGAAAAAATACTAGCCCTTGAACCTGATCACCTCCAGATACAGTAGATTTATGTACTTATAGTACAGTTTATTGTACATTTGTGTACATATATGTATAGTACAGTTTATTGTACATTTGTGCGTTTATCTTTTCTGAATCTTTAGGAAACTGCTTCAACATTCAGAACATTACATATAGTTTTGGTCAAACAAACCTTATCCTAGTTATGGATGCTAACTTTTACAAATCAATTCTGAAGATCTCTTGCAGAGATAGGTTATAAATATTGTAGCCTAATAATTGCCACAGTTAAGAGAAGCCAGGCATATAAAAGTCAAAAACCTCTGAATAGTTACCCCCCTGGAAATACATGTAAGCAGGCAGAACAAACCCCACTTCCTTAGGATGAGGGGACATGAAGAACTTTGGGGAATTTCGTGTTAGGACACAAAGAAGCACTACATTACTGTGTGGATGTAGGCAAAATAGGAGGAAGGGAAATAGTCTTTCTCAGGAGGAGGAAGAGGAAGGGAGGGTATTATAATAGATGAGGGGTCCTGGCTGAATTCACCCCACCGAGGTTAAGTGAGAAAGGACGGCTAGTGATGGAAGCAGGCAGGTGTCAAAGGCATGAACAGGCAAAAAGTACATGAATATTTTCTGTAACCTCACTATGCACCGGCAGCATTTTGAGGAGCTAAAGGTAAAGTAGAGAAGAAGCAGACAGAATTTCTGCCCTCAGGAAGCTCTGGGGGTTCTGTACAACCAAAGCCCCCACCCAATTACTGTCTATTACACTGAGCCACGGAACACCGTTTCTGAGGCCAAAACTGGACATCTGCAACTACCAAAAAGCTGTAGACTTGTTTCTGGAGGATTTTTTTTTTTTTGAGAAAATGTCCTGACTTGAAATCCCCCAAACCACATGCCAGCCCCCGAAGGGTTTTGGTTTTAAGGGGGAAGGGAAGAGGGGCAGAGAGAGATTGAAAGAGAACCTTTATCAACTCTAGGGAAGATCAGTTTTATTTTAAGCAATGTTAGATAATAATTAGGATTAATGGGAAAAATCCAAATTATACTTGCATTTATGATAATTATTTAGCATAATACCTAGTACAAAGGATACTTATTAAATATTAGTTGAATATGAAATTATACTTTATTTATTGATAGGAAGCCACAATATACATGCCAGACTTCAGTCTGGTAGGTCATTGCTGAGTGATGGTGCATGAAGAAGTTAAACATCTTTAAGCTAGTACCAAACTTTATTGAAAGAGTATTGTGAGGATTAAATATAATAGTGGCTATAAAGTTGCATAGTAAGTGCTCAGTAAATGTACATGCTTTTAACAGTTAGGGTTTGGTTTCCTTAGAAAGTTCAGTAAAGTCTCAAAAAGTTATTCTTATAAATGCAATGGTCTAGAACAAAAAACCCAGGTCTCAGATGAATCCTGCTGCTTAAAGTTTAAACAATGAGACTTCACACGAGGCTGCTGTTCCCACCACCTGGTGGCAGCGTGCTGTGTAATAATGTTTGGGCTGATAAATATGAAATCCTAACTATTCTTTATAGTCTCAATACAAATATTATACATATTTGGAAGGGCTTAGACTACACATTTTCTACAACATATTTTCTCAACCAATATGTGATGACACTTTGGTAATGCTATGAAAATCCCTGAAGTAGTATCTGGGTTTTCTAAATTCACTGGTATCTATCTTTAATTCCATCTGCTCCAATACGCTCCCTCAGTACTGCTGTTGCAGCCTGAATCCAAAAGCCTAGGAATTCCTTTGAAGAATCGTGTTAACGTAAAGAAGGTCATGATACCAAAGCACACGCAAATAGAAAATTAATAAATTGGACATTAGCAAAATTAAAAATCCTGTGCTTCAAAGGACACTGTCCAGAAAGGGAAAAGAATGGGAGAAAGTTTTGCAAATAATATCTCTGATAAGAGATGTGTGCCTAGGACATATAAAGGACTTTACAAATAAATAATAAAAGACAAATAATACAACTCAAAAATGGGCAAAAGATTTGAGTAGATATTTCTTTAAAGAAGATATACAAAAGGCAGAAAAACAACACACAACACCTTAGCATCAGCCATCAGGAAAATGCAAACAAAAATCATAATGAGATACAAGTTTATACACACTAGGATGGCTAGAATCAAAAAACACATTTAATAACAAGTATCGGCAAAGATCTGGAGAAATTGGAACCGTCATAATGATTAGCAGAAATGTTGAAATGGCACAGATGCTGTGGAAAATGGTCTAGTGATTTGTCAAAAGGTTAAACCTGGAGTTTTCATATCACTCCAGCAATTTCATTCTTCCATATCTAGCTAAGAGAAGTGAACATATAGCTACACAGAAACTTGTACATGAAGGTACATGGGAACATTATCCACACGAACCCCAAAGTAGGAACAACCCCAAATGCCATCAGACTGATCCTTACAGTGGAATATCACCCAGCAGTGAAAAGAATGGAGCACCAATGAATGCGGCAAAGATCCTTGGAAACATCATGCAAAGTGGAAGGAGCCAGTCCCAAGCAGCCTAGTAGGTGATTCCATTACATAAAAGATCAGAATAGGCAAACACATAGAAAGAGAAGACAGATTCTCGTTTGCCTGGGGCTGGAGAGGGATGATGGGGTGCAGGGTAATGACCAAGGGAGTCACAGTTTTTTGGGGGGAGATAAAATGTTCTCAAGTTGATTGTGGTGATGGCTGTACAACTCTGTGAATAAACCATTGGATTGTGTACTTTAATTGGTTGAACAGTATGGCATTTTAATTACATCTCAATAAAGCTATTTTAAAAAAAAAACTGAAGGCATGCCTGAAATGGTGCTTAGAAAGTGCTCCCCCATCTCTGTATGCAAACAAAACTTCTTCACATTCTAGCAAGAAGTCGTCCAGAACTAAACATTTCAATCCAACATTGGAAGCTAATCTTTTATCAAAACTAAAGTCTTTTTCACAAACTAGTTTGGAGGTCTGGAAACTTCTTTTGGCCCTATTTAATTTTCCCATAAAATAGTATTCTTGTCTTCTTGTTTATAGTGGTGCTCATCAAATGGGAAAATACTACAGTTTCACATTTCACTGTAACAAGATTCTCTTTAGAGATCCATCGTAGAGCTAATCTCACCGTCAGAAATCATTTATGCTGGTATTGCATCAGTCCTTTGATGATCTGAGCCACACCTGCCCTCCCCCTCCGTAACACACACACATGCACGCACACACATATGTGTACTCACAGACCTCTGGCATGTCAGGCCGTGCCAGATTTGGAGAACTTATCTGCAGTACGAAGGCCTGCCCTGGCTAGGCTGGCATAGGCAACTGTTTAGTTTTGGCTTCTATTTATACTCCTAAAAATGGCGTTTCTGGACCTTGATAGCTCTTGGAGACAAATCCCAGAATCTAAGCATCGGAAAGCTCTCTGCAAGCAGCTAAGTGTTACCCAAGCTTTCCAGTGCAAATGAAACCAGCCCAATCTTTCATTCCTATCTGTGTCTGCCATAGTCATAGAGATGCCGTGCAAAGGATAAAAGAGCCATTTTTCATGACCTTCCTCGTTTCTCTGAACAAAGCCCGGTGTCAAAATCTTTGAAAAGCACATATTACAGAAAAGAACAAGATTCAAAAAAAAAGATGTTTGGAAGCATTCATGGTACAGAAAAATAATTTCCTCTCCCTTTCTCATCTCAGAATAAAAAAAAAAAACCTTATGATGTGTTAGAGTGAAATGTTTAAATATTGAACTGGTGCCAAAAAAATGATTTGTAAGCCTCCATAAATTTTGTGAAATTTAAAAATGATATTATTATCCCATCTGACAAGAGTGTCTTTCAGAACCTGAAGCTGTGTGGCCCAGATTAGCGGCCTTCTAATGAAAAATAAACATGTAGTGCATTTGACTTACAAATATAGTGACATATATGAGACTCAGAAGACATATATTCAATGAGGCCCATTTGCAATTGCTAGTTACTAGTATCAATTTGCCTCCTACGCAGAGCAATGGAGGTTTTTTCTTGAATATGAAATGCTGATAGTTATCACATAAAGCTTCTTTCCAGAAAGAAAAAAAGACACACACATAGGAAAGTCAACACAGAGCCTAGTCACACTCAATGGAATATTCACATGTGATCTTTTAGGAAGATAGACAACTGATGCTCCAGGATATGGGAACAGTATTCATATATATAATATGAAACACACTTATTAGTTGTGCACTGTAGGTGCTGTAACATAAATAATGTTAGCTGCACAGCCAGCACTCATTTCTACAGCGTCAGTTCTACCCGTTCCATTTCTTAGTCTGAAATATATTCCCTAAAGCCAGTAACAGAGCCGAAAAGGGCCCTTTTTACTCCGTTCTTCTGTCTCCATCTCTTTAGCAGAAACACTTTATGCAGATAACATCTCTTCTTTAGCCACCTCCTGCTGTGCCAGAACCCTCTGGAGAGGAGGTGGTGGGGCCAGCGGGGATGGTCAGGAAGAGGGGCAGCCAGAGAAGGGGCCTTGCTCGCCCCCAGCTGCTCTGAGCTCAGAGCAGGCAGAAGATTGATGACACTCCCCGGGTGCAAGGGAAGATCTCCTCCCTGTAGGCTGCTCATGAGGCCCGATAGACTTGTCATCTCTTAATAAACACCATGGCGATGTCGGGAGGGCCGGAGCAGGAGCGGGGGGCACCCCGGCCAAGCGGTCGCCTCTCCTGATGATTTATTCAGCATGTCCCGCTGAAGGTGCCATGGAGGCAGGGGCCTTACCCCCAACTTCAGAAATCTCCCTGGGGGCCCAGAGAGGCGCATCTGGGATTCAGCTCCTCCTCCCTATGGGCCCTCGCTAATTGCCCAGGTCTCCCTGGACCTGTTTCAGGCTTTTTTCCTCCCCAGAATTGCAGGGCATCCACACATTATCGTTTTTCTTAGTCCCTGGGAGATTTTTCTCTCTGTTTTCAGTGTAATAGAAACAGAGCATCTAATCCACTTCCATAATGTCAGCAGAGAGCCCGTGGTGGTTCCACAGAGTTCTCCAGCTCTGCCTGCTCTCATTCCAGTGCGTCTCTCTCTACCCACCTTACCAATCACTCCTGAAATCCAACCTTTGCCAAAAAAATGCTCCAGGTTAATTCAAGAGAGTACCCTTGGTACCCTTTACTCCATGCGGTCCACGGAGGGAATTCTCGGAGCTTCTCCTCCTCTGGGCCCCCCAGGGAGCTCAGCTCTGGTTCCCCTTCCAGGCCCAGCTTCAGGAGCTGGCACCAAGTGCTCATGCCACCCACACTGGGCACTGAATGGATGTGCATCTGGACGATTCCTTGGGCATCCTTTCCCCTCCCCAACCTAACACCAAACCTTTTCTTGGCTTGTGAATAAACTGATAACCACTTCCATGCTCACTTTGATTGTCATTTTGATGTTGAATTCTACTTCGCGATGAGTGACCGGCACACTTGCCCTGGTGTATCTGCATTAGACGCCCTGGAGGGCAATGCCTGGGCAGCCCCGGGTCCCCTGTGGAGGAAGCAAAAGTCTGTCCTGATGGGTGTTCCAGTGACGGTGATGGAGGCACTCACTGACGCCTTCTCCAGGACTACAGACGGTTTCCATCGTGTTAAACCAGCCACAAAGCGGCCTGGCCATTAAAATAACAGAAAAACCCAAAGACACAAATTGCCCTGGCCTGGTGGGTGTAGCAGGGCCCTGTGGCCTCAGCTTCAGTACCTGAGGTCCTGGTTGCCACCTTCCATGTCCCCCACAGGAAATCACTCTTTTGATATTTGGAAGCCTTTTACGTGTAACACGTGTGTATGGCCGAACAGCCAGCTTACAGTTTTCATCTTGAAATAATTGCGATTAATAAATTACAACGGAGCTGCAGTGCAACTTCATTCCCAGGGGGATCCCGCTCTGTTTCTGTTCCGAGAAGTCTGCCACAGCCTGAACTCAAAAAGCCCAGCCTCCACTGGAATTCAAGGTCTGCAAAAGGTGCGTGCTGGGCTGGGCAGAGCGGAAGCGGTTGCAGTTTACTTTTGCAATACTTTCCTCTTTTGGAGATCCTCTTCTGGTCTCCGTGGCAGGCCTGCACCTCAGGCAACAGCGCTGCCTGTATTTCTGCCCTTCTCACCATCCCCGACCCAGCACCTGGGGCAACATGGCCCCTTTCTTTAGCCAAGGAAAACAGACCTAGAAGAGAGCCTTGATCAGCCATTCACTGAATGGATATGTATCTGGACGATTCCATGGTCCGCTCGTCGGGCCAACAGCAAACTGGAAAACTACTATTCTGTGATGGTGTGGTTGGGGTTAGCTGCCTAGCTTTGCCAGAGAAACGTTTCTTAGAGGGTCAACCAAAAAAGGCAAAGCTGTAAAATGATTAGGTGCATTTGTTTGGGGTCTTCGGGATTGCAGTCTGAGAACACAGATTCAGGAGGAACCCCAAATGCATGCTCTGAAGAGGGGAAAGGGCTTAGGGTTTTAAAGACAAAATGCAGAGTTCCGAGGGAGCTTATAGGAGTTGTTTTGAAAGAATTATGATAGGCTGAAGCTATTGCAACTTCCATTTACCTATATGTAATTGGTCGCAAAGGCTGTTCACTAGGCAAAAAGTCCACTTTGCTGCAGACAACAGATGTTTATCCAAAATGTTTACAGTTTAACGTAACACAAAGTTTAGTGTTCTTCCAAGAACAGTTTGAGGGAAGAAGATATGCAAAGACACGATTGCCTTAATAGTTCCCTGACTCTATTTTAGTTTATTCTCCTTGTCAATTTAACTCCGTTTTATCTGCATTCACAAGATTCTTTCAGAAATATCAATTATTTTTCAGAAATACTAGAATTTACTATATAAAAGCCCCTAAGCTCAACCTAGACAGTACAGCAAGGAGGCAAGAGGCCCCTGCTCCTGAGCTAAGATTAACTTTGCTTTGATTCCAGGCACTGCCCATTTAACTGTCCAGCTTTGTCAATTTTTATCATTCCTCCCTCACCTGTTTTCTCATCTGTAAAGGAGAGATCGTCCATGGCAAATCTTGTACACAACTCTCTCTCAAAAACCATGGCTATTACCATTATCATAGCTATTGTTACCATCATCATCTTTATTATTACCAGGATTGATTGAAACCCTGTCATTAATTGACCATTCACTGATCATGTTCTGGGTGCTAGTTGTGATCAAAGATGAGTGAAAACATGGTGCATGAAATGAATGTACTTAATCTCCCATCAAGCCCCGTGCAGAAACATTCATAGAAAGAAGAATTTCCCAACTCCATCAGGTTGCAGACAAAAATCCGGACATAATCATGCTAACAAAAGCACCTCACTGGGCTTTGCCTCCATCACTTCTCATCTAATGAAACTTTGGGGTTTGTGAGTAGTTTCTGGAAGGCTCATGAAATAGTCCTTAGCTAACAAGAGATATTCTTCATGTTCTTTTACTTCAGTTTACCCCATTTCTGTCTTTTCGCTACCATGCACGATAAAGCAAGGAAGGCAAATTTCTTTCATCTCTTCGGATGCCCCACAAAAATGTTTTCTGGGGCCAGAGCATTTTTTAAACGTCATCTGAATCCTGTTTAGGTCAGCTTGCCCTCCCTCCTTTGATAGACTACAAAATAACCATCTTACATTTGTCACTTCACATTTCACATGCATGTACGTTTTCTTGCCAGAACCCTGAAAGGGTTTTTTGCAAATACCCCTTCCCGTAAGTTCACTGATTCCACAAGCCAGTGAAACACACCCAGGGCATCCAACTTGCTGCCAAACCTCAGAGGCCACTCAAGCACGATGCTTTTTCCCACTGCCTCACCAGTCCGGCCGTCCTTGGCTCGGAGCAGGTGCTGCTCTGAATAAACTGATGATGTACCCCTTTCATCGTCCTGTCTGTTCTAACCACAGGTCCAGGAGGAGGAGGGCCTTCATGTCACATCTTACGATTTGGGCTACTTCACAGGGCAGCCCCACGACCTTAGCACATCAGGGAGATCACAGTGAGAAAGCATTTGATTTTTACTTTCTCTTTACTGCTGCTCTCTCTCCCAGGCAAGTCTTAGGGGAGCTGAAGGAAATAATAAGGAACCTCCAGTTGTTCTCATAATTGTGTGGGTGCATGTGGGTGTTTGTGTTTTCACTCCCTCCTCATTCCAGGTAGGAAGAAACCGGGTTCTCAGAGCGCTCGGTCAGTCGGTAATACAAAACATTCAGCTTCAAGAAACAGCAAATGCCCCAGAGATCTAGTGGCCAGAGACCTAGGGTTCCATGACCCCTCGCCCCTCTTGGCTTTGGGCTCTGCCACCCTTATTATGTGGTTTCTTTCCTCTTTATGGTGGAAAGATGGCAGCTACCCTTCCAAGCACCACAGTGCACTGAAGAACAAGAGAAGAGGGAAAGAACAAAAGGATATGTGAAGAACTCTGTCTTTTTAAAAAAAACTTCCCAGAAGCCTCATCCAGCAACGGCCACTTGCATCTCATTAAACAGAACAGGGCCACACGTTCATCTCCACTTTGAAGGAAGTCAGGAGAAGATGAATCTTTTATAACCAGGCTTACCACCGCCCCCCAAAGAAAATCGGAATTTTCATCAAAGAAGGGGAGACTGGATATTGGGTAGATAATCAGCAGTGTCTGCCGGAAGAAGGGCGTTTGACGCAGCGAAACGTGTCATCAAAGACATTTTCAAAAGAAAATTTCAAGGCGTCATTTCTATGAAAAAACTTCATTTTAGGTTGACGGCACTTTCCAAAAGCCTCACTCCTGTTAAATCAGAGCATCTTCTTCAGCCATGGCCCCTCGAGCCCACCGGAGTGAAATGGTAGGAGTGGAGTTCGCCTGCACGGCCAGGGAGACCAGGAGCGTTCTGAACAGGATCTGCAACAGGAATCGCTGAGCACACGCCTCCTGCTGACACGGACGGATGGAGGTGTGTCCCCCACTTCGCATCAGTGGGCTTGACTTGTGTTCCCAGGAGGTCAAGGGGCACAGGGGCCGGGCAACTATTCTCTCCCGAAAAAAACTGCAGACAAGCAGCTGCTTCAGGATAGACTTCAACGCGAAATAAGCATTGAACACGTCGATGAGGAATCTATCAGTTTAAGTGGAACCAAATAACATGCCTCGCATGGATTTTCACGTGCGTGGTTGAGCCTTGTCACTGCATCATAATCTTAGCAGTGATGAATTATCAGGTGTTTCATGTCACCGCAACATTGTTTGGGGGCTCATGAGCATCTGAATATGCCCACCGCGGGTTTCCAGTCTGTGAAATCATCACTTATGTGTACGGCAGGACCAAAAATTGGACGGCAAATTATCTTTTAGGTTGCAGACTCTGTCGCAATTACATTTGCTATCCCTCCTCCTGAACGTGAAGGGGAAAAATAGAGAAAGAAGAAAAGGAGCCAGAGTACATATTAAAAATATCCTGACAACAGGGCATTGCTGGCAAAGTTTGAAGAAGCATTTTCTTCTAATCAGCTCTCTTCACATCATCGATACAAATTCCGATTAGGACAGTGCCCTACTAGGTGCAATGCATGCCTTGCTGAAATCAAGCCCTAGCAGGTCTACCCCCATTTTCCTAATTGTACTATCAAAGAAAAAATTGGGGCTGCTCTGGCATGGCTCCTTTTTTGCAAACCCAGCAGAGTATGAACCTTTAGTCATCATTGCCGCCATTTCTAGATGTCTACGCACTGTAGCATCTTGCTAGGGATCAATGCCTGCCTTGTCAGGATTTATGAAATCCATCATCTTTCCCTCTTTGGGGATCAAAATAGCACTTGCCCATGTAGAATTCTGGCATTGCTCAGATTTGCCATGATTATGCAAAGATCATACATTTCCATAAAAGTTGCCAAATATTAAATGCTTACTAGGTGTCTGTGCAGACCTTTTATATATATGATCCCCTGTACATAAAGATTAACGGACCCAGCCTAACTGTAACATATGTGAATGTAAAATGCTAATTCGTAACATTTAAAAACCAGCACAATAGAATGTGTTGTCTGTTTTCCCCTAAACTCAGTTGTCCTCAAGTTCTCCTGCCTGCCAAGTCACACGGCATCTGTAATATCCTGAAGTTCGTCACTCAAGCCCCTGCTCCCACTGATGTCTGGAAGCCCAGTGCCTTTGTCTGACCCGGAAATTTCTAGAACAGTTGACTTAGTCCTGTTGTCACTCGGCACCACTGAGAATCACTTTTCTGGGCTTTTTCAAGATGCTTCTCCAGACTACTGCAATCTCTCCTCACTTCTCCACTCCACAGTTTGAGCAGTTCCTCTTTTTATTCCCCAAACAGAGCTGACATTAGGCTTTAATGGCCAATAAGCTGGATTCAGTTAGGGTGACAATGCAGAAATGCCAGGCCCACCTCACTGTTCTGAGATACAATGGATATAGTAGAGCATAAGGAAAAGAGAAGGAAACTGCTTTATTTCGGATCTATTTTGCCTCCCAAATCTGGGGTCAGAGATAATCAGACCATATTCTGGGGAACCCCACAGCCACATAATCCCTCTGTGTCTTCTATTTTGATTTTTGTATGTACCAGAGTCCTCTCTCTGAAGAAAGAAGTTGGAACAAGATGAGATAAGATAGATATATGGACAACACTAAATGCAATGTAAGATATAAGGGGGATGTGTCAAACTGCACGAATGAGTTATATATTGATTCCATGGAGGCTGCCTTTTCTTGAAGCTTTTACGCTGTTCCCTTTGGGGATTGTGTTTTGTTTATTGGGAAACTAAATACCTTCAATAGAGCAAAACTTCCATACTTCCATTGTGATTTTGACTACTGAAAACAGGCAAAATGTGTTTGAAACTAGGTCTGACAATTAAGGTGAGTAATGTGCTGCTGGGTCAAAAACCAGATGTGACAATATTGCAATGATACTGGTGTTTTCTGTAACTGAGGAAATAGCTGTTAAGGATATTCCCAAAGAGAAATTTACAAAGATGTTTGAGTAATTGCAATTCATTTTGAAGCCCAACACACAGCCAGGAATCAGGGCATTGGGACTAGAATGCAGGCTTTGCAGCTAGATCAGGAACAAAACCACACTGTGCTATGCCCTCTGTAGGTTTGGAAGCATCTTTTGGCCATTTTTCATTTCCTATTCCTCAGCTGTGATAAGTGAATAATGTTCACTGGAAAGAACTGCTGGGAGGGTTATCATGCCAGGGGAGTGGCCCACAGGGGACCATGGGAAATTCCACTTCTACTTAAGCTATTTCAGTGGGCAAAGCCTAAGACTCTTGGAAGCCATTGCTTGCTTCCAATCTCAAGGTCGGTGTTTTAGAACCAGTGCAAAGGTGATCAGGTCCCTGCTAAAACATTCTGGCCCTCTATTCGCTGCCTCTAAGTCTCACTGTGCACAGGAGCAAAGGAGTTAAGTCTGAGCGTTCAGGAGGCAAATATATTGCATGGATAAAATATAACTGCACGAACTCCAAATGTTCATAAATCGTTGCTCTATCTGTTGGGACAGTCCCACCTGCCCGATGTTCACTAAAATGGGGTTCTGTTTACCAGTTTGGTGCCTCAGTTGGTCGGGAGTCCAGGCTGAGCTGGCATAGTAACAGAATCCAGAACAAACTATACAAATATTGACTGAACTGAAATTTTCTTTTATAATATATATGTTTATACATAAACACACAATACAGAGAAGAGAAAGTGGAGACAGGGAGAGGCGACCCATCTGGGAGTCCTGGTTTGGGACGATGGAATGATCATGGAGAAATAGATACACAGAAGCACAATTTCCCATGGTAATGGCCTTTATTAGAAAAATTTTGTCAACAACTGGCTATACTTATTATTAAAAGTGATTTGAGTAATCCTAGCAATATTTGTGGAACTGCTAAGCACTGTACTAAATGCTATAACCACATGCTCATATTTGCTTTGGCTCAGAATAAAAGTGCATAACCACTAGTCACATATTCAAGAATGAATTTGTATGGATGTAAACACAGATGATACAGCTATAGCAACGTACAAGTAAAGTATGTCAACTTTGAAAAGGCATGCATGCAGGCGTTTGGTTTCTTAGCCTGTCCTCTGGAGGTGGGGACGAGACAGGCCAGTGAGCTAGAGGCTGTTCTTAGATGCCAGAGGTAGGAGGGCAAGGAGACAGCCCACTATTCTAAAGCAAATCATTTGTTGTTGGATTGCTGGTGATTTTACAAAAGAGATGAATCCTACATCGAGGGCAGCCGTGTTTCACCAGCAGGCAGAGTTATGGGGTCAGTGTAAATGCCATAAAGCTTCTGAGGTCTGTGAGAGGCACTATATGGGCCTCAATAAACAACAATGATCAGTTAACCTCTTGCTTCCAAGAAGCTCTTGACTTTCAACTTGTGACAGGCCCTGATTTTGAACGTGCGTAATGGCACGCCCCACTGATCCTGCTCTTTACAAAGCAATACATTGTGACAAAATGACAGAAGATAATCCCAAAATATAAGTCTGCTTGATGAGTATGGATATTGGACGTGAGTGTGAAGGTGTTTTGCATTAGCGCCATATCCCCTTCGAGGCAAACAAAGAGAAAGCACTCCTCCACAGAGCTTTTATTTTGTTTAAAGTCCCTCTGATGGGTGCCTGCTCTCCGCAGTTATATAACAAAGTGGTGGCATAATATATGGGGGCAGTGGGGCGGGAGTTGAACATACCTATATTTGCAGCCATAATGAGAGCTTGGAGGTAACAAGGGGGGTGATTTGGATAATAATTAATAACCTGAGCTCCAGGCGCACCTGGAGCAGCATGCAAATTCTATGGCCCTGCAGTGGCACCTCTTGAAGAAGAAGGTGCTTTATTGCCTCTGTCAGGCATTTCCTTCTCAGCTGCGATCCCTCCCAGCCGGGGTGGTTTGCATACTGCAGCTAAACATTAGGCGGTAATGAATGACAACCGGGCCACTCTGTGCACTGCAGCAAGAAGCTGCCATAATTGGCTCCCGCGTCACCTCCCCCTTTGCAGAGAAGGACGCGAAGCACTGATGGTAAGCACTTCAACACTGCACAGGGCGTGGGGACCCGGCACAGTACTCTGAGGACCCAGAGGCGGGGCGTCAACTCCTTATTTACACCCTTCCCAAAGGTACAGAGACCACTGGCTTGGGGTGTGAAATACGCGGCTCTTCCCTTCACACTCCGGGAAGGGCCTGACTCTAACGAGAGAACATAGCACTGGAATTCTTGGTATGTGTGCCTGCTTCCCCCTCTCCTGGGCCTCTTCCCCTAATGTGTCTGCTTCAGGTACTGCGAAAATGCAGGAATAAGAAGATCCACAGGAAGGCTTGGGGGACAGGGAGTGAGCCTGGCCTAACCGGGATTTTGTGGTCTCTGAAACGAATCCAAGATTCCATTGTGATTGTTGCTTTTAATGTCAAACTCAGGGTCCCGACCTTTGTTCTGATCTGACTCTGTCACTAAATATAAGATCCTGAACATGCAAGAAAGCCATTCGGAGTTGCAAATAGTAATAATGTGAGTCATAATCACTGAAAATGCAACAAAATAGTACTTTAAGAATATATTTAAAAGTTAAAACCATATAAATAACAAGTTCTTTTCTTATGTCTATCTTCGACTCCATACACCAATTTTTAAACTTATTTTATGTTACAGTGCAATAAAAGACCTACTCTCTGTATCTTGAATCCTCTAATAAAGGCAATCTTTTGACACTTTGGCCTAAGTGACTGAATGCAATTGCAAATTAAATGCTGTATTTCCTACTGGTACACAGACCCTGTGGCTAGCTTAGCTAGAAGGCCAGGAATGAGGTTGATAATGATAGTAACATTAGCCTAGAGGTCTCTTTAGTGTTAAATATAAAGCAAAACTCTAGGAAGCAAGGACTTGATGCTTACAGGTATAACACACAGTTATATTCTGAGAAAGGTCCTGTTCTTTTCATTGTAGGCTCTAGAAATTTGGCTAAGCTTTTCACTTACTACTCATTTGTTCTATATAGCTATTTGAATAGCATGTAGAATGACTCTTTAATTTGAGAACGAACTAACATCCTAAGAACTATATACAGTTTACTGACTGGTGAGCAGTTCCACCCGATCATGAAGAGCAAAAGCTCTTTAGAGAGACTGCCTGGTTTCAAATAATGAAGGGAAAAAAATTGTTGGGATGGTGATCCACAGGCTAATCTTAATTAGACAGAGTCACAAAAGGTGGTGTGACCCAGATGCAACAAGCAGGGGAGGAGGCTGCGTCACAGGGTCGGAGAAGGAGCCGAGGTACGGAGCACTTCAGGCTTCGCGGCAGAGGCTGGTAGGGCCCCTCCCAAACCCATTCTCTTCTCTTCCCTTACAAGAGAAGCCAGAGGGTCTGGCGGCTGGGAACATGCTCAGATAAACTATCACCTTGCTTAGCCTCCTTTGAATATAGATGCAGACAGGGGATGAGATTCTGCCCCAGGAAACATAAGCAGAGCTTATTGGGTGAGAACTTCCAGAAAAGTCTCTTCAAAGAAGGACAAAACCTTGGAGCGAGCCCTCTGGCATCCTCCCTTTTCTGCTTCCCACTTGAAAAATAAATGTGATGACACCAGCCATGCTTTGATCATGGGGCCACGTCAAGGGGAGAAGCCGAGGCCAGGGATGGCAGAGAAATAGGGGAAAATGAGCCAGCATCCCTCAGGACTTGGTGGGGCCACTAAACCCGCCAGGATTAATGCGCTTCAGAGAACGTCCACCGGAGAGAATAGACTCTTGATGTCCTTTAATACTTCTGTCGGACCTCTGCTCTAACAGCTGGATGCAATTTCTTACAAGACACAGACATAAAAAAGGACTTTAATTTTATGTCCATTGTGATAGGAAATCATTGAAGCATTTTTAAACACAATAATGACATGATTCAATTCACGTATTTAAAAAGCAACTTGGCTGCTATGTGGAGAATGGATTAGAGAAAAAAAAGCTGGAAAAACCAAAGGGTCAGTTAGAAATGCTTCGCCTTAGTTCATATGAAATGTTAATAGGGCTTCGAGCTGGGAGGTGCCAATAGAAATGGGGAAAATAAACATTCTAGAGGTTGAAGAGATAAGACATGATAAAGGATTCCATGAGAGCCAGGAAAGAAGAAAGTATTAACAATAAATCTCAGGTTTTTGACCTGTTATTTAAAACTACCATACTGGATAAAATGACTTCAGGTGAGAATGTGGGGGAAAAAAGGCAGGCAGGTGGCGGGGTTGCCAGGGAAGAGAAGAGGAATCACGACTGAGCTGTGAGAAACTGCAACACTGCGAGGGGACGTAGAAGGTGCAGAACCAGCACTGAAAGCAGATGGAGATGTCCCGGAGGGAAGAGGAAAAGGTGTGGGTCCCAGAGCTCAAGGGAGAGAGAAGACGGCTGCAGGGAAAGCACGTTCGAAGGTGTCCGATGCCGTGGAGGAGTCAAACAGCATGGGACACAAGGAGCCGCTTATCAGATGTGGAAACATGTTGGCCAGTGTGCTGATAACCAAGTAGCTGAATGGTAGACACATAACCAGACTGCGGGACTTCAAGAGTGAAGGGAGGGGGAGCTTCCATGGCTGGACAGGGCAACACAGTTCCAACCAACACCCCCCTACCAAAAACAACGAGAAAAGATGGAATCTACGCACACATACACATGTATCTGCTTGAAATCATCACGGACGTAACAAGGCACCAGCAAATTACGGGGCCAAGATCCAGAAAAAGACAAGCCAAGCTGGAGCCCAGCATTGTGAACTTAAGCAAAGAGGCAGCTGACAGAGAACAGGAAGTCAAAAGTGGTGTCCTGGGAATACCAAGAAGGAATACGCTAATTAACACCCCTCCCTTTGGGCTGGAACCTCAGAGGGCCCGGGAGTAGAAACAGTGACTCTGGCTTCAACAGATCCCACTGCACACGCCAGATCATCTCAACCCTGACGTGTGCAGTTGTTTTTGCCTTTAGCAGACTGTGAGGTGCAAACTGAATCCCCAGAAAGAGGAACACCACTCTCATCTCTAGTTAATGCTGTACATTTTGTCAAAATAATGCCTACCTGGTACTCAAAAATACTCAGGCTCATGTAATGGAAAAACCAGAAGAGATAATAAAGAATATACTTTGAGGCAAGAAGCAGCACTTCAATTTGAGAATATCTTATGCTAATGAAACGGTAAATTCACCAAAAGGATACATTTAAATACCTTAGCAACTAATAATGTCGCCCAAAATACATACAAAATTTTGAATTATCAGTAGAACTAAAAGAAGAATACAAAATTCCCAATACACATGCAAGATTAAAAAGGCTTTCCTCAACAACTAATAGGAACAAGGAGGCAAAAGAAAAAAAATCAGAAGAATACAGAAGATTTGAAAATGTTCAGTCAACTTCATCTAGTTGACATACACAGATCACTGGGCCAGTCCCTGAAGAATACATTCTTTCAACGACACAGAAATATTTACCAAAATTGACCAAAAAGTCAAATATTTGGGAGTTTGCATATGTTTACTCTATGGCCAATTTTGCTAAGTATTGTTTGGGTTTCTGAGGATTTTTAGTCCTAATTCCATTCCTTAAAGGCCTAGCTGTATTTCCCACTCTTGGGTTCCTTGAGATATTCTGATTCCTTTTATTAAGTAAACATTGTCTCTTATTGTCAAAATGAAAAATAGATTAAAGGGAATTTCTAGTAAACAAGACTGACATATGTATTTAGGTGTTCTTTCTACTGAGGTTCTTTTCAATGACAGTACAACTATTTTTTAAAAAAACAGACATATGAGAACAAAGAAAATGGAAGAAGAGGCATCCACGGATAAGTGATTTCAAACACATTTTGAAGAAAGTGAATAGAGAGGTGGTGACGGAATTAAAGTAAAGGCTGCATAGGTGCAAGAAACTATCCCTTTATGTCACAAACCCTTGAAAACCTGAGCTCCTCGGAGCTCTAGAGACCAAGGAAAGTGGAGACAGGATATTGGGGAAGTGACTGCAAGTATGTACAGACAGGAGGTTCATCTGCGGGAAAATCAAATGAGAAAAACTCAAGAAAGAGGAGAACGAAGCATAGTGAACAGTGGGGGTGAGGTGTGGAGCAGAGTTGAGTATATGAATGAAGATTCCACACTCCCATCCCTGGACTCCCTGCACCATGCACACAAGCCTCATTTCAGAAAACCTGCAGCCTGGCATATGCCCTCCCAGACTTCATAGAAAACAGCCCAGTTGCTGCTGACATTGAAGTCTAACTAAATGCATGCCTGCAGAATCTCTGATCATATTTCTAGAGTCTTGATCTACAATATCAAAATTGGTAGTCAAAACAAACAAAAAATAATGTGGAAGAAAGAAAGAATGCAGGAGGCATCTGTGTTCTATTGCTGTGTTAACGAATTACCACAAAGTTAGAGGCTTAAAACAAGCCCCTCATTTATCACCTCACAGTTTTATGGGTCAGAAGTCCAGGCACGGCATGGCTCTGCTCCGTGTTCCATGAGACCGAAATCAAGGTGTTGTCCTGACTGAGTTCCCACCTGGAAGCTCTGGGAAAGAACCGGCTTCCAAGCTCACTCAGGTTGTTGGCAGAATTCAGCTATTGTGGTTCTTGGACTGAAGTTCCTATTTCCTTCTAGCTGTCTGCCAGGGATGCTGTTAGCCCCCACAGGCCGCTTTCAGTCACTGCCACATGGCCTCCGTCCATCTTCAAAGCCAGCAATGGAGAATCTCCCTTGAATCAAATCTCATTCACTCCTTGAATCCCCTTCACCTGGAAGAGCTCAGGCCCATTTAAAGGCTCATCTGATTAGGTCAGGCTCACCCTGGACAACCTTTAAAGTCAGCTGATGTTGGATCTTAATTACATCTTCAAAATCCAATCACAGCAGCACCTAGATTATCGTTTGATTGAAAAACTGGGAGCAGGTGTATGCACATTACTGGGCAGGAAAACTGAGAGTCCTTTCAGAACTCTACCAACCACACAAAGGTCAGAACAAAACCTCATAAAAACTAGGATTGAAATCCTCAAGGATTAATAGAATATTTTGCATCATTAAGCATAAACAATTTGCCACAAAAGAGGAACAATCCAAGAACAAGGACAGCTCTTGGGAATTAAAATATGATAACAAATTTTTTAATTTATAGGAAGATAGGAAGACAACTAAAGGACAAAGTAAGACGTTATAAAGGACAATATGACCACGTAAAGACAATGTAGAAGACTTAAAAAGATACTGTCTGCAAATAAATCAAGAAACAGAATGCTACAAAGAAAAAGCCAAAAACGCTTCAGAGGTAGAGGTGGTTGCCTTTCACTATTGTTTTACTTGGTTAAAAGGAAAGAATTTTATCTTAAGATTTAGGTGTAAGAGATTCTGACACAGAACATCATCGATTTTAGGGAAGAACAATATTAAATAATAAGAAGTTATAAAAAGGAGTGGAAGAATAATATACACAGTATGGCTTAATTTCTGCAAAAATTAAGTAATAATTTGCTAATGTTAGTATATCCATGGAAGAAAATTTGGAGGAACATGGAAGATATGCTGGGTCAGAGAGTAAAGTGTCAGAAATGGACTATTTCTGGTGATGGCAAGATTCAGTCTGTGCCCCTGGGAGAGGGTGGCTCAAGGGAAGCAGAGAAACAGGCTAATAGAGAGAAGATCAAGGAAACAAGGGGAGATGTTGCTTCCTTACATCAGAGCATTTGAACTACCAGCAGAGGAATACTCAGTCTCTGCAACTGCTCAGAACTCAGTAGTTGAGTATTGCTTCTTCTCCTGCTACTTTATAATTATCTCAAGTTCAGTTCTTACTGCACAGGATGTAAGCAATTTCCCTCTGCTTCTAGTTTTGGAAATGCCTACTGCCTGATTTACCCTGGAAATGGCTTCACCTTATTTGCCCAGCTCTATGGCTTTCTAGACTGTCTGCTAGGGACTTTGTGCTCTGCCCTTGATGAGCTATTGGAAAGGAATTTCACTTTCCCAGGTTTTGGTGAGGGAAGCAATTTTCAGAATGGATCAAACTGAAAAATCTTTACCCACTCAGAAAAAGTTGTTTCCATGAGGCTTGCTCTAAATTAATTTCAGATGCGGCTCTCTAATGGCAACATCTTTAAAGTTTTCTTGCAACCATCCTCTGCCCTCTTACGTGTAGGCACACTCAACTTTGTGGTAATATATTCCTCAGTGACCTTAATTAAACTTTTTCTCAAAGAAATTGTTAAATTTGTGTGTTATGGTGACGTGTCCTTGATATAACATCTGTCCTCATTTTCTTAATGTTTAGGTGAGAGAAAATAATATAAACTTCTTTGAGATTGCATTTGCCCTTAGGTGCTGTCAGTGCACAGTTTTGGGCTATGTTTTAAGAGAAAGGTTTAATTGTATGTGTACCTGTTCCCCAGAGGGATTTCGCCCAGGAATAACTTAGTTAGGAAAGTCTGATAAGAACCAAACTCTGCCTTCACTTCCTTGTACACAATCCTCTTTGCATTAAGGTTTATTTAAGTTCGTAAAAAGAGAAAAATGGTTTCTTTTCTTTGACTCTGAGACTTCCCTTGAACTCAAATGGGAAATCAATTTTCGACTATCTCATTGCTAGAACTGGGATATAAGCTATGGGCAATCATATGAGGTATGAATGTTTCTGCATTTTTACCCTCCCTAAATTTTGAATCCCATAAGATCACTGAAGATTTCAAGTCTAATTTTTGCACAAGGGAGATTTTTTATTGATCCCAGTGACATATAGGAAGTGCCTAGGAAAGCACATTTTGGCTGCACAGGATGAAATTGATCAAGCTCTCTCTTCTCAACTCTATTAAAATCACTCCAGTAGCAGCCATGAAGGGTACCTCAGGGCTAGTGAGAAGCTTTGTATCTCCCCTACCTTATGATGTCCATCAGTGACTGCCAAAACTACTCTATAAATTACTCGACCCAAGTGTTGAGCAGTGTAATTTCACCCTATTTCCTAGAGTGAATGAAATAAAGAGACAAGAAAAATAGATTATCATATTTCTCAAAAGCAACATAAAGTACAGGATAACAGTGGAGCAGAATTTTCAAGAATCTTAAGGAAAAAAGTGTGAACCAGGATATTATATTCAGCCAATCTGTCATTCAGATTTTACAGTTATAGAAAAAACAGCTTTGCATGTGCTTGAACTCCACAAATACTGTATGCACGTGCCCTTTCTAAGGAATCTACTACAAGATGAGTTTCATCCAATCAAAAGATCACTGGAAAAATGTCCCCAAAAGACATTTCATATATTCAATTGTAGCATTTCATATATTCACTTATAGAGCTAAGACTAAAACAATAATGGGATGATGAATTCAAAAATAATACGGAAACATTACATGTTCTTTCAAAGTACAAAGAACACAAGTGAAAGTTGAATGAAAGGAGAGAAAAGGGAAAACTAGATAAGATTACTGAACTTGGTTACAGGGTACTACTTAAATCTGACAGATGATAAAAGTTTTGCTAAGAATAAAGGGCATGATAAAAAGCATTTATGAAGAAATAACCACTTGTGGCAGGCAGAATAATGGCTCCCAAAGATGTCTCTGCCCTAATCCCCCAATTCTGTGACTATATTAGGGTAAGTGGCAAAGAGGAATTAAAGTTGCAGATGAAATTAAGGTTGGTAATTCATTAACCTAAAATAGAGACTGTCCTGGATTTTCTGGGTGCCAGTGGAATCACAAGGGCTCTTACAAGTGGAAGAGGAAATCAGAAGAGAGAACCGGAAACGTGACAGCACAGGAAGGACTCAAACCAACATCACTGGCTTTGAAGATGGATGAAGGGGACCAAAAAGCAGAAAAGCGGGCCACCTCTGCAGAAGGCAAGGCAGAAATTCCCCTTTAGGTCCCCCAGGAGGAACAGGGGCCTCCCAACAGCTTAACCTTATACCAGTGAGATGAGTTTTAGACATCTGGCCAAAAGAATTGCAAGATAATAAAACTGTGTTCTCTTTAGCCTCTAAATTTGTGGCAATTGGTGATAGCCACAATAGAAAACAAATAAATCAGTAGAATAAGAATACAAATCTTCCTATATACCAAAAGAAATATATTTTTAAATAATAATAAATAATACAACAAATAGAGAGAAAACAGTAAACATAACCTAATATACCCAGTAATTATAACATAAGATGTTATGGCAGAAAGGAGATAAAACACAAGTCATTTCAATAAATATAAATGAGTTTGACTTGCTTATTACTGGAAACAGATTTTTAGATTGGCTCATAAAGAAAAACTCAGCTCTAGTCTATCTAAAAGCCATACAGTTAAAACACAGTCATTCAGAGGCTAAAATGCAAGAGATAAAGATTTAGCAAAGAAATATAAACAATAAGAAAGTAAAAGGTTACAATCCTAATACTAAACAAAGTAGATTTTGGCCAAAAAGCCATGAGACAATAAAGGAATTGTAGGTATTGGTGTAAACTAATGATCTCTAAAATCTGTGTATATGCATATGTATATGCTTATGTGCACATGTGTATGTATACACACATGCATGCCAACTATAGCTATATTTGTATGAGTATTTATGCATGTGTGTGTGCATGCACACAATTCCTGGCTCTGTCCAATGAAAGGGTCAACAAGTGAAGACACTTCAAGGGTAGTGAGCACACACTGGAAGTCCTTTAAGTGTTTTTTCGAATTAGCTCTGATTTTAAGCCCCAGAACTTTAGGGCTTCAAATTGTTTAAAACTCGTGGAAGGAATGGGAATGCAAGGGAGGCCACGTGGTCTCTTTCTCTTGAAAATTAAATACTTCTTGGTAGGAAGCCTCTGGAGAAACAGCTGACTGGTGGCTCCACTTGGGACCCCCTCACCAGTGTTTCTTGGGTCCCAGAGGGCTCGAGCTTGCTGCCAGCCACACAGGTCACAGTGGCCTGCAGAGGAACACAATTAGCTCCTCTTCCTGAGAGGCCTGTTGGCCCATCAGGGAAGATGTTTTTGTTCCTGTGATCTTGTTCAGTTCCTGGTTCTAAATTTCATATGGACGCTGCAGGAAAGGGAATTTGGGCTGCATCTCTGTTTCAGTAAACTTGTTGTAACTGCGTTTTCCTTTCTCCAGTATTTTTTTCCTTCTGGTCGTGATGGAAAAAGATACAGGTATACCGTGTTTTATCTTGCTTCACTTTATTACACTTGGCAGACTGTGTTTTTTGCAAATTGAAAGTTTGTGGCAACCCTGCATTGATAAAATCTGCAGGGCTGTTTTTCCAACAGCATTTGCTCATGTTGTGTCTTTGTGTCACATTTTGGTAATTCTTGCAATATTTCAGATTTTTGCATTCATGTATTTGTTATGGGGTTCTGTGATCGGTGATTACAACTCGCTGACGGTTCCGATGTGGTTAGCATTCTTTTAGCAGTAAAGTGTTTTTTAATTAAGGTATGCACTTTTTTTAGACATCATACTATTGCGCTTAATAGACTGCAGTGTAGTGTAAACATAACTTTTATATGCTCTGGGAGACCAGAAATTCATTTGACTCGCTTTATTGTGATATTCCATTCATTGTGGTGGTTTGGAACTGAACCTGCAAAGTCCTCATATATGCCTGTAATACCTTCAAAGACCATTACTGTGAGATTTTTTTTTTTAAAGCATTTATGTATTCTTGAGGAGAAACCTGGCTGAAAAACACAGAGGAAAAAAACAAAAGGGGAGAGAGAGGGAGGGAGAGAGAAACAACAGAAAGAAAGCTTTTCAAAATCGTTAACAGGCAAAAACGCTGTGCCAAATCACACAAGGAAGTTAAAATAACAGACATTTCCCTAAAAAATTCATTTTTCAGTGACAAATCTAAAATGTAAAGAACCAGTACAAAAAGATAAAAGTTAGTGATGAGATTTATCTGGCTTTCCTATACTTACTTTCTCATCCAGTGAGGAACAGGCAGTTCCCACACCTTGGAAAGGGGACCCCCATCGGCTTTGCCCCCTCGCCAGGTTAGCTGTCGGGCAGGATGTGTCCAGCTCTTCGCAACAGCCCCAGCAAAGAATTACTGGCTCAATTCTAGTTGCATATAAAAATAAGCAATGCAGGCAAGTAGGATTTGGGGGTAGAACTGCCATCCCTACCTCCAGATTTTCAAGGCAAAACTTGA
Organism: Manis pentadactyla; assembly: GCF_030020395.1. NCBI lineage: Eukaryota > Metazoa > Chordata > Mammalia > Pholidota > Manidae > Manis > Manis pentadactyla. The sequence goes on from NC_080037.1 coordinate 5,230,902, forward strand.
GGTTTCTGTCCTCATCCAAGGATTCCCCCACCACACACACACTCACAAGGTTGGCTGAGGATTATTCTGGCGGCTGCCATGAAGCGGAGAGTGGTTTTCCTTCCACATCATTACCAGCACCTTAAGCTCAAAGTGTGCTGTCATTGCTACTGCGTCAGGCACTGTGCTCATTCCAGGCATATCAATATTTTCAGCACACCCTGTGAGTTTTGACTGATCACTGACTGGGGGTATGGCAGTGGGCCCAATAGCCAACTAGGTTAAGCACACCAAAAAGACACACATATTAGATTTAATAAGCATAACCAAGACAGGCCACATCAAAAGAGAGAGACAGTAAGTGAAGGAGGCCAGAGACAGCCCAGGCCCTCAGAGAAACCTTCCATCATGAGGCCAGATCATCAAGGGACAGTGAGTAGATTTTAAAGGGTGCAGTGTCATGACCAGATGGTGTTTTCAGAACATTACTCTGGCCACATTATTAAAGATGGATTTGAGGAGAACAGATAGCAAGGAGACTTTTGCCACACCAACAGTGCTACAAGTCCACATGGTAGGAGTAGGGAAGGAGAAAAATAGAAGCATTTAAATCATATGAAGTAGATCTCTTGTCAGAATTAGTGATTGATTGGAGGAGAGGGTTGCCAAACAAGGACCAGTTAAGAACAACACTCAAGGCTTTGTCTAAGGAAACTGCAGAGGTGGCCTGCCCATGTACAGATGGGGACTGCATGCAAAGAGACAGACTTCATGGCCAGGCATTACTGTAAGTCCTTAAATAGTTTGACTCCATCCCTGCCTGGTCACACTTCTGTTTTCTCTTTCTTGCCTCCTTTGTTTCAGGGTTCTTGAATAGTTTCATTTCCCTAATTTACCTAAATATTTTTGCAGCCTAATTTACTCTCATGCTACCTTTACTTCAGCACTTTTGAAAGGTTTCTGGAAGTTAATTTGAAAACAAGTATAAATAGTCCGAAACAAAGAGATCCCAAAGATTTTACTTTGTGGGTATCTCTCTAGTCTCTCATGCTTACCTCTTCCAACTTTTGTAATTAAAAGGATGCAAAGAGAATGAGACAGCCTTCCCAACGTCTTGAGGAACTAGTCAGGTTGTAAAAATGCTTTCGGAACTACTCAACATTAACATCTTTACTTGTTTGCATGGGATACCGTATAAGGACACCATGAATGCCACAGTCTAGAGGCCAGGACTGAGCCTTTGAAATGTCTTTTCTGTTTTAACTTTTTTCTATAAAGATTTCCAAAAGCCAAACTCTCAGATGGAAATCTCTTAGGCTCTGATTCAGGCCTGAGCCTGTGAGATACGGATGCATCTATGTGACTGGATCAAGCAGATCATTTCCAGCCTCATTTGGCCCAGACAAGAAGCTAGCATTCCCCAAATTGCAGGTTCTCCCAGGAAAAGAATTTACCACCCCTGTCTGTTCTACTTTGTCTCTGGAATTGATGGAGCAAAGGATGCTTTGTGCAGCGGCAGAAGGAGAGAACGGCAAAGCAGCATGTATCAACATCATGCTGGCAGCAAAATGCCACCCCTCGTACGTGTCTGGAAGCCCAACAGCGTAGGCATGTATCTGCCAAGATAAGCGTCGGTGGGGAGCAGCCAGGGCCCAGGTAGAACTCCCGACAAAGTATTTCTAGTCAGTAGTAATGGACGCAAGGCCTAGCTAGATAAGTCACTCAGAGCCCCGCCTCTCCGAGAGCGTCCCTGGGGCGTTCAGCTGAAGATAGTTTGCGTCTGTTGGTTTGTTCTCCCTGCGATGAAGCAACTCAGGGCCCAGTCGGGAGTGTTCTCCACCTTCAGCATGTTCCCCCTGCTCAGAAATGCAATCCACAAAGTCGTGGCTGCAAAGGTCAAACTCCTGGCGACAGTCATCTCCCCTGCAAACATCTTGATTTTAGACTCTTCGCCAGTAGCGTTTGCGTGGTTATTCGCATGTGTCCCCAGCTGGGGCGGCGAGGATCAAAGCCAACGATCCGATCTTGTAACAGGGAGCCGCCCCAAAGCGAGTCGGACAGGGCAGCGGCAGCCGTGGCAGCGGCAAGCCAGGGTTGAATTCCATTTAAATAAAATGCCAAAAGGCAGTCAGTGGAAGTGACATTTATGGTGTTACTACAAATGCATTCAGTGGGAAGGCGCGGGAGCAGAAGCAAGCGGGAAAAACAAGCTATAGTGAAAACTGCCATCTGTATATTGTGCCCCGTTTTTAATATTCTGTATTCTCATAAAAAGTGTTGTTTCTGTCACTATTCAATCTCACAAACTCACACAGAACACTGTTAAAAGTCAGCAGTGTGTGAAATGGTATTTTAAAATAAATGAAACCCGCTCGCAGAGCTGCGGAGGAATATTGCAATGCTGGGTGCTGACAGACAGGCACTGAAAAGTAACAACCGTTATCATCTTAAAGCAAAGCGGATTAAATAAAAACCCACAGCCAGTGGTGCATTACCAAGTCTGATATTGACACAGCTGCTGGGGTGGTTATTTTTCATTGTCTCATCAAGACAAAGCATCACGGGATATCAATCTTCCCCCTGTCAGGCCATGCCTGGTATAAAGTTTTTCGTTTACATTTTCATTATATCCCTTTTATCTCCAGCGCCAGCATTTTTTCTTAACTGTGGGGTCGAATGCCGTGGGGGCAGTGTTGTGCTATTACCTTCCGGCCAGAAGGGTCCCCTCCTGGGGCAGAGGGTGGTGGGTCCCTCCTCCCCGCCCGCATCACTTTTTACCTTCTGCAAGTGCCTAAAATGGCCATTATTCTGCTGTGCCGTGTACGGTTAGACACTGTAATGCGCCTGGGTTCGGGATGCGTGGGAGAGAAATAAAGGGCGAGAAGAGAAGAGATAATGATGGGGGGCATTAGAAGAGCATTCGATGGTATTATTCTTTCCCCTTTTCACCGGAAAGGGGGATACTTAGAAAATACGCAAGTCTCTCGAGAACACTCCAGCTGAGGAGCCGGATTATAGCTTAACTTTCATGTACCACTGTTTTATGTTCTGGACTGGCTCATTCTCCCTTGAACTGGCCTTCACTTCAGACATTGACTGATCTGCAGAAGATATATTTGGACTCACAGAAAGCCCAATCTTTCAGAAAGATCCATTTATTTTGGGGGGCCTGATAGTTTTCTCAGACTTCTTCCCCCACTCTGACGCCTTCGGCTACGGAAGTCTATTAGCGTGACAACTTTAGGAGAGAAACTTCAGCTATGAAATATTTTCAAGTACTTTGACCTCTATAATGTAAGTCATTGGCCCAGTGGCAGGGAGGGTGTGACTGTTAAGTTCCTTTAGCAGAGTTTAGCAACACAGGATTTTATAAGAGTGATGGAGGTGTTGCAAAGGGAGTGGGGCTCAGGGTGCCAGGGGATGTGCTCCGGTTCTGTCTCTCTGAGCACCTTCCACATTCCCCACAAGAGGGTTGGGAATGCAAGGGAGGTTCGGCAGGAAGGACTGGGGCTCCTCTGTGCCCTCCATGCCAGCAACAAGCAGGCAGGTTGAAGGATCCGGTGTAAGTGAGGGCAGTTCTCACTGGCTGCTGCACTAGGAGCCTCAGCACCCAACATCTCAGCAGCTTAACAGGGTGGAAGTTGATTTCTCACTCACGTCACAGCCCACAGGGGTTAGGATGCCCTCCTGTACCTTCTGGAACATATGGCCTCCAAGATCACTATGGAAAGAAAGAGGGCATCTGAGTATTACCCAGGAAGGTTTCTGGGCCAGGCATGGAGGAGGCCCACTTCACTTCTGCCGACATCCCACTGGCCTGAGCTCAGTCCTGGCCTCAACCTAAGCACAGGCAAGGCTGGGAATCTTCTCACAGTCACCCTGTGTGCTCTGAGAACAGGTGTGCTGGGCACAAGGAACATTTTTTGTCACAGAAGCAAGACAAGAAAGGGAAGGGTGGGGCAGAAGGGACAGTGTGAAATTAGTGAATAGGAAGAGAAGAACTATTGCCGCGGCAGGAATCACTTCTACCTGATCCTGTTTAGCCATCCTACCAAACTCAGTCCCTTACCTCCCCTACCACCGCCACCAATACCCCGCCTCCCAACAAAGAGTCCATATAAACAGTGATCAAACCACGTTCCAGCTATGACTTTCCCAAAACAATGACTTAAAACATTCCTATTCCTTTTGTGCCTGAATCTGGGAGTTGCCTGGGCTCATAGAGTCATGGAAGGAATGTTTGTACCCCACCTCCCTCCCCAGTTCATATGTTGAAAAGTTAGTGCTCTAAATATGATGGTATTTGGAGGTAGGGCCTTGGCAGTGATTAGATCCTGAGGGCAAACCTTCGAATGGGATTAGTGCCCTTGTTAAAGAGGCTCTAGAGAGCCCCCTTCACCCCTTCTACCCCGTGAGGTCACAGCAAGGTGACTGTCTCTGCAGAAGTGGGGTTCTCCCTAACACCAAACCTGCTGGCACCCTGATCCTGCATTTCCCAGCCTCCAGAACTGTGAGAAATACATTTTTTTTGTTTATAGGCCTCTCAGTTTATGACATTTCTGTGCTAGGGGCCCAAATGCACTAAGACAGTGAGGCAGTTCTGCTCAAGGTGTCTAAAAAGGTGGCAGTGGACAGTGTTTTGGGCTGACTCAAAACCTTCTTTACGTCTGGTGCTTGGACTGGGAAGACTAGCAATTGTGACTAGACCAGCTGAGTTCCTGGGTGTCTCTCTCTGTGTGCTGTCTCTCTGTGCTGGTCTCAGGGTGGCTTCACTTCTCACCTGGTGCCAAAGGTGTTCAGAACTCCACAGAAGCAGCCAGCAGGAGTTGCACAGCCCTTTCTAACCAGGCCTCAGAAGGTGGTCATCATGTTCACTGAGGCAGTCACAAATTCCCCTCCTCCTCTGAGTTCAGAGGGAGGAGAGAAACACTTCACTTGTGGTTTTAAGACCATGATAAACTTGAAAAGTTTTTAAACTACTCACGTTGAGGAAAGCCAATATTCAGATGAAATCATATCCTTAAAAACTCCTAGAAGAAAAATTTTAAAAGTCAGCCTACCACGAGAATAGGCCTAAAGTGTGTGTTGTAAAAGAGAAACAAAATTATGTTCAGACATGAGGCCCTGGTTTGTTTGTTTCTTATCCCACCCACCTAATTTGACCACATTGATACTATTTCTAAGCTTGCAGCAAAACCCTTCCAGAACTGCTCTGACTGCAGCATTATCTTGTAGCTACCTGTCCTCTCTGTAACATCCTTGGAGGCTCAGAACCGATTCATTCAGCCAAAACTTACAGTTCGAAGAGGTTCTCCCGCAGAACCCCAAAATGCAATCATGTCTACAGTGAGCTACTGCCTGCCCACCTCATATCCTTTCCATCTGAGACAACCTTATCAGGACAGAAATTTCATAGGCAACTGGGCAGTGGCAGAGACACGTCAGTGTCATCTTTACAACCAAAGCTCCATTGCTGTAAGTATCAAGATCTTTGGTGCTCGGACTCATCCCACAAATGCAGGACTGATGCTGATACTTTGTAGAAGGGAAATCAGTATTGCTGCCTGAGGATGAGTATCTGGAAACCCCCATGTTTTCTAAACTTCAGCCTTTCCTTCCAGCTTCCCCCATCTGTACCCCTGGTCAGAATCTGGCTTCAGTTTTGGTGTGCTGATTGTACGGCAGACCCCTTGGACATAGATACCTGGCCCTGAACTCCTGGGCATCTTTGCAGGGGCCCTGAGCCTCTGCTACACTCTGAGTCCCAGCTCTCTGCACCACAGATTCTGCCTGACATTATTCTTCATCTAATCACAGTGCTACTGCACACCAGAACAGCCTATTAAGGGAGATTTCTGCTGCCATTGCAGCAGGAATCAGACCTCCTTATGAAGCAATGTCATGGTCACTTGGATACTGAAATTTGGACTAATGACCACCCCAACAGGCAAGCTCCCAGCCAAGTATTTTCTCCTGGTCTTGGCCCTGTATGTTACTAGCTTAGATTCTTCCCCCCTTGCCCCCTTGCCCCCTTGCCCCCTTGCCCCCTGCCCCAATGTGCTGTAGAGTTCCCAAGGTGCTTAACAATGAGGCTGCATGGTAACAATACATGGATAAATACAAAATGTCCATTGTCTACTCCAAGTCCTGGGACCATATCTCCTCTTCCTTCATATCCTGAGTCTCTCCTTGCAGGAGACATTTAACTCTGAAAAATCTGTAACATTTATATTGTGATCCAACTTGAATTTCCACATATCTATGACATTGCTAGGTTAGTAATAGAGTAACTTCCTTTATTCAGTGAAGGTAAAAAAAGGCGTTTTCATTAATCAGAAGTTCTGGTCATTATAAATTCACAACTGAAATAGTCTAAACTCCCTGTTATGAGATACACAGAATGTAACAAAATACTTTTGGCGTGACATTTATTCCAAACATCATTCATCATACTTTGATGATTTAGAATCATATTATGAGGCTGATGCATCATCTGTACGAGCATCAGTTAGCATGGAGTAGTTTCTGTGAGTGGGGAGTGTTTGCCAGCCGAGAATGTCCAATTAATGGAGTGCTGGACAGTAGAGGGTGCCTATGGGACCGCCAGATGAATATGCTCCTGAGAGCAGTGCAAAGAAAATGACCAGAGTGCTGTAACCAGCTGTGGTTTCCACAGGTCTCCTCAAGGTTTAAATGTCAAAATGTGGTCCTGAAGCTTCCTTACCACCTCCCTCTAAAACAACAGATCACTTCCCAGGCCTTGATCTTTGCTTGCTTAAAATAGTTCAAAGTTAGATTGTCATTTAAACCCTGGTTTTCTCTTTCAGAAACTCTATGATACCTTTGCTACTCTACTATCTAGTCTAATCCAGATTAAATGACAGTATCAGTCAATAGTCTACAATGTTGTTGCTATTCTGTGGGCAGTTCAGATTTAATGAACGCTTACCCATGACCTGCTACCAACCCTTTCAGGGCTTAGACTGTATAGTTACATCTAATCCTCAGCACATGACCACCCTCAGTTTCCCGGCTATGAGTTTCTGCTAAACTCCCAAGGCCTCTCATTTGAATCCCTCTCAACTGGGTGCTTTTGGGTCAGAAACTGTATTTGTGCACTTCTCATATCATCTCAGTCAGATTGGAAGTTCTCTGCGGACTAATTCCAATTTCATAAAGTTGATGATTCCTCTCATTTGTTTAGAGCTCAAAACTTTTTGAGTTTCTCAAATCTCTCCTTGAAACAAAGATATGAAATAAGCCAAGTAGACATTATTAGTTCTAGAATACAAGTGAGAAACCAAGACACCAGAAAGGCTTTCCTAGGATCCCCACCAAAAGGAAGTTGAAATCCCAAATGCATTAAAGGATTTACTCAGGGTTATAAAACTAAAGGGTCAACTGACTCCTAATCTGGTGCCCTCGTGCCGCTCCCAGACCTCAAACTTTTTATGAGAAGGTCACCACCTTCACTAGAATGTGCATGCAACACCACGCCCACCCTAGATGCTCTCACCTATCATATTCGTCTTTCCTGAATCTTTGCAGTTAGGTGATGTTGACATTTTAGTGATCTGTTCTACATGTACTATTTGAGTTGCAAGGACAACCACCTGGACATCACCTGTCAGAACTTCATAGAATGTCATGAACACAGAAGGGTCTCCAAACACATGTGATAAATGAATACACTTCCCATTACACTCAGGTGAAGCATGCTTTCTGCATGAATAGGTCCACTGGCAACTTGACCATCCCTAGAATATCCTAGAATATCCTGGAGCCCAATATTCCTACATGCTGGCAGAAGGAAATAGGACTAGCACTATTCACTTATTTAATCATCATCTTTTCTGTTTTGCATTCTGGAAAGATATGGGCTGTGCGTCAGATAGACCCCAATTGAAATTCCAGCTCTGCCATTTAGGGCTCTGTAAACTTAGACAAATTAACTAATCTTCTTGATTCTTGGTATCCCCATGTGTAAAATGAAATAAGGACCTCCTTGATGGGTAATTTGAAGGATTAAGATAGCATAACTAAAGCTACGGCACATACTAGTCTTTCAAACAACTGTAAATATGATAACCTCATCTTCACCTCTTTTTATTATGTCTTTTTCCCCAGAAAAGAAGCTCTTCCAGTCTCCGTGGTTTTCAAAGACTGTTTTATGAATCTATAGGCCTTCTCTCTATGGCAACTCCTTAGACATTGCATTTGCAATAACAGTAGTCAAAACTCTTGGCAATTCTGTGCTTATATACACTGGGCATTGGGCTTTTTTATATTAACACATTTCCCATTATGGAATTTGTATAACACATTTTCCATTATAGAGCTCTACAAAGCACATGTATTCAGGAAATGATAACATGCATTTTTTTATAGTTATCATCCATGCATTCCAACTGATAGGAAATAATAGTGCAGTATGAGATCTAAAAGTTATAGTTACTTACACTTGACACCTTGCCATTTGGGACTGGTTAGCACAACGCTTGACTTGCGATCAGATGATTAACAAAACCTCCCTTAACTAATGCCTTTAATGTCAACATCCAGACCTTTGATTGCTAGACAGAGAAAGCTGTGTGATTTTTCTGATTCCTCTCCAGAAGCTGAGGGCATCACTTTACAGAAAATAGGGCCGGCAGCTCGAGAATGTTGCACTTCATGGAGCCACAGGATCTTCAAGTAAACCTCAAAGAGGATTCCCATGTCTGAACTCTGATCTTCCCTTTAAATTGTTCCAGCAAATTTAACAGCACATATGCATGAATTGCATGCCCTGACTTATCCACGTCAAATTCCTAATAAGATCTGGATAACTGAAATCACACCTTGAGTGCAGAGTGACTCCTAGAATATCTGTAATTTAATATCGGCCCTCTGCAGTGAGTGGCTTCTCAGGGCAAATCTTTTTATCATGACCCAAGGTCTTATTTCTTACTCCTCTTCATTTAGAAAATTATTTAAATAAATATTAAGCAGCTTATTTACCAACATTCAGTTTCATAGTGATTATGTGGGACATTTCTTTAACGTGATTAACCACAGAGCAGAGTCAGTTCTCATTAGTAAAACGCACTTTCAATGAACTCAGTAAGGGTCCCAAAAAGCTGTATGGCTCCTTTCGACACTATCACACATGGGTCCATGCCCGTGGCCCACACCTATGGCCTTTTTCAAAATCATCATCAAATGGAGTTTGAACCTCCGCCTTTTCAACATAGTATCTAAATACAGTTTTCAGATACTAGTTTATCTACTACCAGGTCTCAAGTGGATTATATTACATCTATGGCTAATTCTGAGTAACTTAGGTAGATAGTTCAGGCTTCCGTTCCCTAACGATTAACACTGATCAGAGTTGATCTCTGTTCCTACATCACTGGGCTGTGATAAAGGTCTTGCAATTACCTCAATTCAGTCAGTAAACTAGACAATCAAATAAGTGGGTGTCTACACCCTCATACATCTTAGAAAAGAGGCCATCAAACAGACTGCTTACGTTTTTTCCCTTGTCTCTAAAACTCTTTCAAGGTCCCACTTAGTATTGCCTATACATGTACTAGACAATGATTTTCTAGATGTCTGAATAGTGGGTGATTTTTAAATTCCTCCCTCGAAAGGTCAAGCGCGGCCTCGTCACCTGTGGACACTGGATGTTAGTGGGCTGGGGCAAGGCAGAGATGACTGTATTAAACTGCAGGGAAAAATGAGAGCCAAATCTAAAGAAAAAGACTGGGGTCCGAATGTCAGAAAAACTGCATACAAACCCTGAACGCAGAGGGGCAGAGGTGGAAATAGAGAACAGGTTAAGGGAGAGGAGGCGGCGTGTGGAATGATCGTGCATCAGACAGTCAGACATTCACAGCCTTTCAGAGACAACTTCAGAGCATTTGCAGGTGGAAAACGAGCAGTGTAGGACATGGGTCAGTTGGCCTGCATGAAAACAGAGCCCCCTGGCGGGCAAGTGTTGCTCACCCTTGCCAACCAGTAGGCTGTGTGCACGGAGCACACTTGTTTAACGGTGGGAAGCAGGACGGCCATTGCCTAGCAGCAAGAAGCACCGGGCCAGGTTGAGGCTGTGACACCGCCGCCCACAAGGACCTCACAAAACACACACAGGAGTCACGGTGAGGCCGTCAAGCACGGCCCAGGCCCGCCAGCCCGATTCGGGGGCGAGTCATCAAGGAAGACCACGGTTTGTGAACACACTCTCTCTTTCCCTCGCTCTCCCCACCTGCCCCCACCCCGCCACTGCCCGCCTTTCTCTCTCTCTTTCCCTCCGTCTACTTATTTCATTTCAACAATCCCTCACAAATACAGTTAGTAAATCAGCCCTCATCTCTAGTGCAAGCAGACCGGCACAGGGTGAGACGTGCTTATCCTGGAGAAAGGGGGACAGTCGGTGTAGACGGGTGGATTGCACAAACTGGCCACTGGTCCTACCAAATGATTACCGTCAGTTCTCTGGGTACTTTTTAAAAAATGATTTTTATCTTTTTTCTACCTTAACGACTTTGAACTTCAGCACATCTAGTGGATGTTGGCAGGCTTCTGCTAACCACCTCGGTATTCTAACAGCTAGGCATGAAGGGGCTTGCCCTCCACACCTCCTAGCCACTTTGACAGCGCAGCTTACCCGTGGCCCCGGCCACGTGGCCTGTTGGCAGGACTCTGGCCAAGCCACTTAGATGGAGCATAAACAGCCCTCAAAGGCTGCATATTTGTTCCTAGCCGTGCATCCACTGTTATTAAATCTTACACCAATTTCTTTGTTTTTTTCCTCCCTTTTATTGACAGCAAAGCTTTGTTTTATAGAGCAGTATTCTCTCCACTCTACAGTTCCGTTAGTTTAAAAAGAGTTGGTGATGCAGAGATCCCACGAGATATTTATATCCTAAGAGGTGATGCTCACAGGAGTGATTCTAGATGCAGATGAATATTGTACAGCTTAGGGTCTCTTTGAGGAGCTTTTTCTCACACTTGGAGCATTCAAGATGGTATCCTGGTTTGGAGAAATGTCAAAGGGAAACAGTTACTGTCAGCAGATTGACGCCATGACTGAATTTGCAGCGATGTCATTCACACTGTCTTACACTGAGAACAGTTAAAACTCCATCTGTCCAAGGACCTTGTATAAAATATGTAGGATTTTATATGTTAAAGTAATCGGATGAAAGAAACATCACATCTCTTTAGTCTCGCCTAAAGAATGTGCTTCTTTTAACAGTAAGGTTGTCAATGCGAGCATCTGTGAACGCTTACTATGGGCTGGACGGTGTCCGCAAGTTTTTAATGGGTTGACTCATTTAGTCCACTTAACATTCCTAGAAAGTAATTGGGCATTATTTTATGTTGCTTAGTTTCCTATGTTACAAAAGAGCAAGGTAAGGCAGAGAGGTTAAGGCACTGGCCCGAGGTCACAGAGCTGGACTTCAAAACCAGGGCATCTAGCTCTAAACATACACTTAGCCGATACGCTGTACTGATTTCCTGAGCTGCCCCTTAAAATCACATCTAGATTTTTATTCTCAGTCTCACTAGTCAGCTGTTCCCCACCTGATTCTTCTCTGTGCTTCTGCAAGAGCTGGATGACATTTCTTGTTGGAACACAGCCAGTTTGGGGATGAATAACTGCCATCTGTCATGTGCCCCAAGGACAACATGTGGTTGTTCTTTTAAAGTGTTAATGGAGAGTCCAGGGAAGCTCTGGGTTCACTCTTGATTTTCAGGTAATACCCAGGCGAATGACCACTCAGATTCATTGGGTCCAAGTTGATAAGATGGCCCCAGACTACTGATGAAAATGAATCATGTTATTCTATCTTTTCCATTACTTTGGACTCTATCATCTCTGCCCACCAGCTCTCTCAGGCTTGTCAGTTCCCGCTTCCCACGTATGTCAAACTGTCCTTCACAGGTAGTCTGACCTCGGCTCCCCTGTAATTCTTGACTTGGAACTAAAGTCATGGCAAATCCACGTAGACAGAAAATAGATGAGAGGACTCCGGGGGCAGTGGGGGGACTGTGAGTGGCCACTTAATGGGTACAGGCTTCCTTCTGGGTGGACCATCTGGGATTAGAAGGTGGTGGTGGTGGCAAGACATTGTGAATAAACTGAAAGCTACTGAAAAATACACTTTAAAATGGTTAAAATAGTCAATTTTATCTCAATTAAAAGCAAAACAAAACACTGAGGCGAGTCTGTTCATGGCCTCACCCGGCCCTGACTCAACAGGCCTCAGTGGGAATTCTATGGTCTGCTGGTCAGGAGGCTTTGCTAGAACAAGGAGTTTTCACCCTTGTCTCCCCACTGGCTCCACAGAGGTCAAGGCTGGACCCTTGCTGTTGCTTTGCCTCCTTCTGCGTTGCCTCATTCTTCAGACCCGCACCTGGCGGAAAGGGTGGTGTGCGTCTAGGTCATCAAACGCGCGGCCTCTCCTCCCTGTTCTCTGCCGGGGGTCACTCTCTCTGGGGGGAGCCGGCTGCCATGTGGTGAGGACGCTCACGCAGCAGCTGGAGCCGCCTGCCCCGTGAGCGACTGAGGCCTCCTGCCAACAGCCACGTGAGTGAGCCGCTTTGGAAGCAGGTTCTCTGCCCCAGGCAGGGCTTCAAATGACTGCAGCCTTGAACACATCCTGACTTTACCCCAAGAAAGAGCCAGGACCACACAGCTAAGCTTTTTCTGGATTCCTGACACAGAAAACGATGAGCTTGTACATGTGTGGTGTTTTAAACCAAAAAGCTTCATGGTAAGTTGTGCAGCAATATATGACTAAAACAATGAAACCAATATAACCAATGACTAATAAACTATACCTTATTATCTGCCTTCTGTCTACTCCCCATCCTCTTTGCTCATCATTCCAGAATCAGTGCTCTATCAATAGCTTTTAATTGCTGCTGATCATTTCATAAGCATTGCAAACACAGCAAAATAGAATTTTGCAGTGAATACCTATATACCACCACTTAGATTTTAATATTTTACTGCTTTTAACTTTTTTGTATACCTATCCATCTACCTATTCCTCTGCATCCATCAATCCATCTGATTTTTTTATGTATTTCTAAGTGAATTGCAGACATCAATACCCTTCACCCTAAATAATTCAGTATGCAAGTATGCATTGCAGCAAATAAGTTTCAATATTTCTTTACAGTTATTTTCTTATAAAGTAAAACTAAAATACAATGAAGTGTACACTCATAAGTGTACATTTGATGATTGTGACAAATGCACACACCTGTGTGTATGCTGAGCCCTTAGGAAGATATAGAACATTCATGGGCAAAGATTTGGATTCTCTCATTTCCTTCCACCAGCTCTCTTAGACTTGTCAATTCCCACATTCCTACACATGTCAGATTATCCTTCACAGGTAATCTGACCTTGGTTCCCTTTTAATTCTAGTCTCAAAACCATAGTCACGGCAGTCCCATACAGACAGAAAATAGGTTAGTGGTTGCTAATCACTAACAGTCCATAAGACAATTTCCTATAATTCTGTGCCTCTCTCTCATCACACCTAAAATCCAATCACATAGTAGGTGCTCAACCAACACCTTTAATCCTATTAGTGGATGTCACCTGGACCCTTCAAAAAGAGAAAATTCCAGCCATTTGGCTCTGACAGGCTGGAAAACAAAGACATTTTGGAGGCTTAAGAAGCAAAAGGAAGGACAGAGACGCTGCCCTCTATTCTTTGTCTGTGCAAAACCCCTCAAGGAATAGTTTGTCCACTGAAATTAGCATGGTGCAGAGATAGTAAAAATGCTTATGAAAGGCCATTTGTTTTCCATGAAATCCACCAGATGGCCACACGGTTAGGTATTACTTAAATCTCCACTTGGGAAAACCTGTTATCTCCCTTCTTTATAATAACCTCTTGGCCTGAATATTATGACCTGTGCACACAGAACTGTAAAGCTCTGCTGTAAGCTTTTTAATGGCTTTGGAGAGCATGTGAAACAAAGATAGCCTGTGAGTGAAAAATAAAAAGAGCAATCTTCCGGGTTTAGCATGTGGCAGAGAAGGAAGGGAGATGGTCCACCTCTGCCATTACCAGGGTGCGACTCAGTCCCGGGAGCTGCCTGTGTGCCCGCACCTGCCCTCACCTCGCCGTGGCCTCCGATCCTCTCCCTGTGCCCCCTCACTGGCTGGCCCAAGAGGGGTCTGAGCGGTCCCCCGGAATCTGCACCCCAACAGCCTGGATTCCCAGCGGAGCGTCTGTGTTTTTTTCTTTTCGGCTCCCTCTGGTCTTCTTTCCCCTGACCTCTCTTCTCATCTCTCGTCTGTGCCTATTTTTCTGCTCCCAACACACTTTTTCCTGCCCTGTCAGTTTCTCTCTTCTCTCCCAGAACCTCTTGCTAATATTGGCTCTCAAGCCCATCATCTTTATCTCGGCCTCTGACCCTTTCTTTTTCTCTTTACCGCTTTCTCACGCTCAGTCTCACACCAAACACCCACTTTCCGAGCCCGTTCCCCTTCTCTGCCCCCCTCCGGGCTGAGCCAGCACACTGCCCGCATCACGGCCTCAGTGGAAAGGCAGCCTTCCCCTACCCTCCACTTACTAGGCTCAGGCTTTCGTAGCGAAGTGAAGAGACCCGAGTTTCAACCGTGAAGGTTGTCCAGAGCTGTCTAATTTGCCAGCCTGGTTCCACCTGCCATATGCACAGCCTGAAGCCCCATGACAGCCCTCATTTTCTAAGCTGAACTTCAGCCTTTGCCCTCTGACCCTTTTGTTCACATTCTGTTATTGCAAAGGGACAGAAATACAACCCACTGGCGCCTTATTACAGCTTTAATTTCCCGAGTAGTCTCCACCATCTCGTGTTTACCTTCGCATCTCTCTGTCTTTGCAGCACGTCATCCCTTTGCTCTCGGTGAACCAGAACCCTGAGAATCCCATTTGCATTTTCTCTCTGATTCAGAGCAATGCTAACGTGACATTTCTTCACTTTTTTTTTGTATTAATCCTGTGCCCTTCTCTGGTTCTCAGTGCATATTCTGATCATCACATAGTTCTTCTTTTTACACCCGGGATAAACACTTCGATTAATGTAGAACATTTTAAAGAAATGCTTAACATTTTTCTGAGGTCTTATTTCTGCTACTACTGTTCTGTCCTGCGGCTTCACCTGCAGAGTTTTGTGCTCCTCAGCCTAGGCTTTCAATCCAGGAAAGCAGAGATCGGTGATCAGAAGCATCTGGTTTCTATATGTCCCCCCACAGTGAGTTCATTTTGTTTTGAAATTATGGTTAAAATGAACATCTAGTCTACTGGCAAATTTTATCATTATGCTCTATCATCAATTTCAAAAAACTAGCTTATCTTGAAACTTCTCAGGCAACAGTTAGAAGGTTCAGTGAATACACTTACTCAGGAAGTAAGCGTATTCAAATAAAATCACTGAAAAATTCTTCGCCAACACATAGATATCATTCCACGCAAAGCGACTCCACGAAACCCTAGGTGGTGAGCAGCCTCCCACTCAGCCCCCTGTGAGGGACTGTACCCAACATAAACTAGATTCAGAGCTATTATAAATAGGAAATTTGGTCTTTTTTGGGGGGCGGGAGGGAATTTCCAGTGGTTAGCAAGGTAACTGGCACTTCATATCTACTCAATAAATTCACAAAATTAATTAACTTGACCTCGATAGTCAATGCAATCAGCAGGCAGCATTATCATTTTGCGTTTTAGAAGTCTGAGGAGAAAGGGCTTGAGGGACTCTGTCCGTGTAGAGTCTCTTCCATTTCTTGGAAGGAAAAGGGTTTCTGCTTCTGTCTATATCTCAGTTTTTTCATATACAAAATAAAAAGAGTCAAATAACCTCCTAGATCTCTGACATCCTCAAGATTATGAAATGATCATCCTGATTTAGCCTCAAATGAGCACAACGTACACACACAACTGAGATAACCCAAGATTTAACCAAAAATTGGCAAGAAACTTAGTTGTATTGAGCACTAGAGTGTGTGTTGTAGATATAAAGATAATGAAATGTGCTCCATCTTCTCCAAATACCCAGTCTAGTGAGAAAAACAGAATTCAAACTGCAATTATCTATAACCTACAGTCCAATGGTAGCTGTCATTCTGATTTTCTTTAAAAAGAGTACATGGTTTTCTCTTATTCTTCCTCCTCCTCTCCTAAAAGACTCCCCAAACAATTCTATTCCCGATCCATTTTTAGAGCACCTTTTTTCCCCCCCACAACAGTTCAAAACAATTCAGCTCTGAATATAGAACATCTGAGCCAGGATATTAACAGTGAACAAAAACAGGGAACCTCTGCTTTAACCATGCAAGTCCTTGGTGGGTACAAGCAAAGGACCAAGAAGGGGAGGGCAGATCAGGGCTCAACCAGACCAAATCGAGGAGGGCAACATAACCTTCCTATTTTCATAACATGATTGTCTATGAATTGAACCCGGCCATGCATGAATCGCCTTGCTCGACACCTTGACAAAGGCAGGAACGGAACCACGTAGTGATGAACAAGATACTGTTTCTGCTGGTGCAGCCACTGTGGAAAGCAGGATGGAAGTTTATCAAAAAGCCGAAAATAGAAAACATGATAGTACCCAGTAATGCCACTTCTGGGAGTTTACCCAAAGAAAACAAAATCACTAATTTGAAAAGATAATAGCACCACTGTGTTTATCACAGTATTATTTCCAATAGCCAAAATAGGGAGCAACCCAAATGCCTGTGGAGATGTGGTACATGTCCACCATGGATTATTACTCAGCCATAAAAAGGAATGAAATCTTGCCATTTGCAACAACATGGATGGACCTAGAGGGTATTATGCTAAGTAAAATAAGTCAGACAGAGAAAGACAAATACCATATGATTTCACCTATATGTGGACTCTAAGAAACAAAAATGAACAAACAAACAAAACAGACATAGACACATAAACTCAGAGAATGGACTGGTGGTTGCCACGGCGAGGGTGGGGGTTTGGAGGGATGGATGAAATAGGTGAAAGGGATTAAGAGATATGAACTTCCACTTATAAAATAAATTGGCCATGGGGATGAAGCACAGCACAGGGAATATAGTCAATAATACTGCAATATCTCTGTATGTTGACAGATGGTGACTGTGCTTATTGCAGTGTGCATTTAATGACATATGTAATTGTTGAATCACTATGTTGTAAACATGAAACCAACATAATATCGTACATCAACTGTATTTCCAAAAAGGATATTGTTTCTGTCCTCAAAGAACTTACTATCTAATGGGAAGACACGTGTGTGTAAACTTCTATTGTGCAAAGCAGAAATGTAAGCAATGCTCATTGGAAAACACAGACAAGACACTGGTGCCGGCCGGAAGAATCAAAGCACACTTTGTTTTGTGGGGATGATGGCATGTAAGCTAACATTTGAAAAATAAATTGAAACCCTAAATGACAAACACGGGGTGGGGGTAGGTGAGCAGTGAGTGGGGAATGGAGGCAGATGTCCCAGATTATTCTGGAAAAATGGCCAGGGAATAGAAGGTGAAGGCCCTGCACGGAGGGCTAAGGCTTTTGGACCTGATTCAGAAGGTGCTTAGGCAGAGGAATTCTAAGTTCTAGGAGGATTACGAGCATAGAAGTATGTAAAGTAGGTTGAGGGAAGGAGAAACAGGAAACCAGCGGGCTCTCAGAGATGCTGTCACAGGTCTTTTTGCTGGTGCTAATTCTCCACTGTTCCATTCTGCTCCTTCCCAGCACATGCGGGATCGTGCTCCGGGAAGCTGAGCATGGCCACCTGACTTGCTCTGACCAGAACAACTGAACAGAAATGAGGTGCCTTGCATCAGGACAGAAGCACTTTATTGCCGGCATAAAATACTGACTGTTCTCTCCCTCTGTCCCTGATGCCAGCTGTTCCCTAGATGGCAGGAGCTTCTTGCACTGACGTCTCTGACCGGGAATGATGGGAAACAGAATCCCGATGTGCTAGGAGGCGATGGACACATGGCAACAAGAGAAATAAGCCTTCGCTAGTTCAAGCTGCTGAAATGCAGAAGTTGTGACCACATTGCCTACCCTGTTCTCACTGATAACTTGCCTCTAACCCTTTCCTTTGGCCAGTTAACACTTTTTTTTCATGTGTCTTGTTAACATTTGTTTTTTCTTTAAGAAAAACTCCCCAGTAGCCATATCTGCTCAGCCAGGAAAAGTAAGTCTTCTTCTAGTTTAAACCGCTTTATCGCTCACAGTCAGCAAGGTTTCCAGACCACTGCCCTGGTGGGGCATCGGGGGAGTGGCACGGACTCACCCCTGAGTGGATGGATGGGAAGACCGAACATTGCTGCTGATGGTAAGTCAGTAACAGTACATTCCATCCTTGGTTCTCTCATTGGAAAAACTCCAAGAAGGCTGTTTCCAGTGTTTTCCACAAAATCGTCTATTTCCCGTTCTCCTACAGTATGCAGTGTCCTGGCTCTAGGTAGATGGCGCCGCCTACTCCCTTGCAGAGGAGGGGATCTTAGCTCCCGCAGGCATCAGGGTCAGAGGGAGCCTCGGACTTGGGGGCCGAGAGTGGTTCAAATGTTACCCACCTCCTCTGGGAAGCCTTGCCTAATCCTGGCACCCTCCCTGCCCCCAGCCAGAACTGCCACTCGCAGTTGGGAAGGTTGAGAGGCAGAGAGAAATCCAGGGGCCGTCGATTAGCCAAGCTCTGTGCCCTGGCTGGGGGTGGCATTGGCTTGAAAGCAGCAGCGCCCTGTCCAATGTGCTCAGTCACACGGCCCGTGTTAACTGAGCTGCTCTGACCCCAGGAGACCCTGACCACCATCACCCAACTGCTCCGTCCACCAAGCGAGAGGCTCCATCCTGTCCACCCACATTGCCCTTTGCAAGGTCCTTTCCTACCCTTCATAACACGATATTGTCATTGTGTTGTGGACTTTGTCTACTTCTTCCAAAATACTGAGTCCCTTGAGGACAGGTTCTGATGTTATTCGTGTTGGTATGCCTAGTTCCTGACACTAGCTGCTCCATAAAAATTGGATGGATTTATAACTAATAGCCAGTGGCTGCAGACACCCAGATTCTGCTAACTAGTGGTGTGACTTTGAGAACTGCTGGCCCCTCTATGCTGTCACCGAGGTTTGGAGCAGCTGACGCCTAGTGTCCTTCTATCTCTGAAGCCCCTTGGACAGTAGATCTACCTCGGCTCCTTTCCCTTGCAAACCCTCTGTGCCTTTTCTTTCTCCTGCTCTTCTTCCCTTCCATTGCAGTTATGAGGTGTCCTTTTCCAAATTATTTTCTCCCTACCCTTGTGTATCTTCTCTGTAGAGCCTTAAAACCTCTGGCTGGTTCCCTTACTCCTCTTCTCCTTATCACCTGCCACCTCCCAGCCAGCCTCTCATATTGACCGAAGGTTTTACTATTTCCCTGAGCCACCTGCTCCTCATCTAGATGTCAGGATCGCCTGCAGTTTCCCTGCCAAGAGAACAATCCATCATCTTCGTCCTGGTTCCCTCCCTCTTCAATTCCCGTCATTTTTAACCTCTTTGGAATCATTCACAACAAATGGCCACACCCTGGACCCAGCACACCACACTTCCATCAATCACCTCTTCCTCTGAAAGCTCTCCCACTCCCAACTTGTATAATATCTGTTGTTCAAATTTCATCCAAAGCACCATTTCTTTCAGCCCAGCTTGTCTCCCAGATTTATTTGCCTCCTCTTGATTTTAGCTCCTCACTTCTCTGGCCCATAAACATGATTACATCACCTCTCTATTATCAACACCTCAGCCAGCCTCCCTGCTCTTTCCTCCGTAGGCAATCTGCCAATGCTACATCAGTCCAACTCGTGGCCTTCTCTGATCCTAACCCTGGACCTTGAAGTTCTACTGGACAAAATGCTGTCATCGCTCATACTGGTTCCACAATTCTTTGTTCCAACTTCAGCTTCCCATCCCCCATGGTTTCTGGAAAACTTTTCATATGTTCCTGGGTACCAGTCTACCCCATCTCCTTCAAAAACGGTCTCAGACTGTCTTCAAGTTTCCCATCCCACTACTTCTCTCATCATTTGACTTCCTAATTCCCTGTGGAAATAGAGGTATGCAGGCTAGTCACCAGATACATCCGAGGCCTGTCCACCTCTGTACCACTGCCCATGCCCTACTCTGCCCAGAGTGGCTGCCTCTGCTTTTTCCTTTCTCCACCTTTTTCAACTTCTCCCCAAATGATGTTTACATCAGGGGGGGACAGCAAGGACTTTTTATTAAGCCACATGCTGTAACACAGCATGTTCCAGCACTCAGCCCGCAGAGGGCTGCCCTCCTTGGGGCCCCAGCCTCCTCTCAGCTTGTCAGGACTGGAAGCTGCCTGGGGCCGGCACCTGGAAAGACACGGACACGCAGGAGAGGCGAGCACAGGAAAGCTGGCCCCACACACTGCCCTGCGCTATTCGTTTACTGAATGGCCATTTATTAAGTGCTTACTGCGTTCTAGGTTGGATGATCTAGACACTACAGCGAACAACATAACCATGATTCCTGCTCTCGTGATGCTTGCAGCCAAATGGAAGACAGAGACCAACGCCCCAGGAGTCCAGCCTTCTGTCACCTTTTCCCCTTTAGTCCAATTTACTCTTAATTTATGCTGTATAACTTACCATTTTTATAATCTGGGTGTCTAAATGATCACGTAGATGCATTTTATCCTGCACTATAAACTCCCTCAGAATTGACATTCTCAAAAATGATATTCCTTCACTTTGACCTCAACATATTTAGTCAGCTTCTCTGTGTAGTAGGCCTCAGTACATACCAACTAAAGAAAAGAGTTAAGTATAGGAATGACCGATGGGGTCTTTTTGTATACCTGAGGGGCAGGTGGGCCTGGGGTTGGACTGGAGAGGATATCCATGAACGAAACCTCTTCCCTCCCAGTTTCTTCCGTTCACAGCTGAGACTTCATTATGCAAGTCAAGCTTTGAGTGACTTCACCCATACTCTCCTCCTGCACTCCGTTCCAAATAAAAATGAGTTACCCAGAACCCACCAGTGGTGCTTTACGAGTGCTAACAATTGCTACCTTGTTTCCTTAATAGTGGCGTAATCAAAACTTATGAAGCATTTTTCTGTAATCACAAGAAATGATACCCACTTAGTGCTAAGTAAAGCAAATTCCCACCAAAAAAAAAAAAAAAAAGGCAAAAGCATTTCAATTTTCATTTTGAAATGAGTGAGTCAGAATCAATTTGGTAAGGCAGTTAACAGCTACTCTGTGCCCCTTTCTGGTTCATAACAGGTACAATTTTCTCTTAACAAACAGCCAGGCAGAAGTCTCTGATGCTGGATTAACATAGTGTGTTCAAACCTTCTTACTATTGTATATTTAAATTGGGTAATAGGGGCCATCAGAGAAGCACCAGCATGAATCTTAAGAAGCAGACCAATTTGCCAGCATCGAGAATGCATCCTTAGAAAAGAAATAAATATAAATAAACTGGTAAGGAGTTTTTTCATGGGGATTTCAGAACACTACAGCCTAAAAGTGCATCCCTAGTGCTTTGCGTGAGCTATTAGAGGCTGTAACAAACCCCAGTTAGAGAAGGAAATATCTTTATTTTGTAAAAAGCATCTGTGCATTGTATTTCCTCATTCTTTCCCCCAAAATAAGGATGTCAGCTAAAAAGAGACAAGTGTTAAATTTAGTTGGTTGAGAAGACCAACATTCACCCATTTCTTCATCATACACACACTGTCTTCTCTGGGAAGCATAAAGACAGTTGACAAAATGTTTGTCTAATGTGATTATACATCCTAAGGAACTGATTTGCAATAAAAAAAAATTGTAGCCTTAAATTATCACCTCTCTCTCTTCTTCTCTGTCCTTCTTTTGCATTTTGTCTTTCCTTCTTTAGGAAACCATATTGTATATATGCATGTGTGTGTATATATACAAATACCTACTTTTTTTATCCAGCAGCAGATTTTAATAAAAATTACTGAAGCACAATGAAAAATTGACATTCTCCAGAGCAATTGGCATTTGGGGTTTTTTGTTTTTCCTGCAACTTCGTTAGTTAAAGAAAACTACATTGCAGTTGTTAAGCTACAATCCCCAAAATAAAAGATTCTGAGGTTACTACACAAAGGTACTACAATAACCCAACAGATCCACACTCCAGACACGACCCTTTTAAGGGCTACAAGTAACGAGAGCAGACTGGACATAGGCACTTATTAAAACATAACCCTTCAGAAATGAAGTCACATCAATGACGCAATGTCCTGCTCTCTTTTTTTTTTCAGACTTCAAATAAGCACTTCCCAGATTTTCACCAAAGCAGCTGTTGAAATCAACACTGCAGGATTCTAATCATGAGACTCAGTTGTTAGGATGCAGGCAGAAGGTGGGTATGGATCCTGCTGATGTGAAATAAAAGCCAAGGATCACACCTGTAACCACAACATACCTGGAGGAAAACTAACAAGGGTCTCATTTTTAATTGCATGTGTGGGTTATGCTTCCCTTGTGTGCCCCAGCCCAGCCTGGAGATAACAGATCTTGGTTCATGCACTTGGAGGGATGAAACTGTGCTTTGTTTTTTTAAAGCACGGACTATACCTTGGATTCAGCATGGTGGATATGGATCACAGTTCTGAACAAACAGTAAAATTTGCTGAAACTATGAACAACCCACAATCTGTTCTTTTATAATGTCCCATGTTGAAACTATCCTGGGTTTTTTTTTCTCAGAAAGAAAGCCTTCTGAGCTAACACTAAATAAAGCAAGAACACCATATTTCTGTTGAAAAATGCGTTAACAGGATGATTCTTATCCATAGAAATAAGTATAGGAAGCCCAGGTCATATGCCAAAATATTAATAGTGATAGGTGATCTCTTATTCCTTCCTTACGTATTTTCTGATGTTTCTATTATGATTACATATGCTTCTAAAATTAAAATTAAAACAAATGCACAACCATTCGGAGATGTTTTTCTACCAGTAAGACAGACCAAGAGAAAGACACAATGGACAGAACCCAGTGGAACTCAACAAGTGTGAAAACTGAGGTCGAGAGACAGCAAATGGCTGAAATGTCCTGGTCCTGTGGCAGGTGGAGGCATTACTGCAGCCTTGGACATAGTGGGAGAGATGAAACCATTGATGGTCAGGGCTCCAGTCCCTGTCACCCCTTCCCTTCCTTTAGAAGTCTCGCAGAGTAGCGTTCAGACCAGCCTCGCCGAGAGCCAGCATACGCGTGGGTGTACAGGTTGTAACCTTCACGAGAGTCTGAGCTGAGTGTGTGGGAGCTGAGATCCAGTCCAGCCTCCACCTGCCTTGTGCAGCTTCCTGTCATGGGGGAGAACCTCCCAGACGATTAGGCACCTTTATCTAATGACTGGATAGTATTGTAAGGGTCAGTATAATGTGAACTAGAGAACTAGTTCCATGTAAGAGCGGGTATTTTAAAGCTCAGACGTGGTTTTCTTTCAATATTCTTAATATTTAGATGCAGCTGAATGACGTCATGAGAATATCTCTGGGTATGCACCCCGGCACCCCATCTCTTCCTCTGCCAAAGCCACACTTCGGCGATTGCCTGCAGTAGTGAAACAGTCCCAAGGGGCAGGTACGCAGATAGTTGAAGGCAATCAAAATCAGTGTTTATAATGGATGCAATTTTCAGACAATTCCATTATTTGACACTAAGAATGTTCCCTCCTTTATCTGAACTAAAGAAGGGGTTATCGACTTAAAAGAAAGGTTTTAAAGAAAGAGCACATTTGACACTAACTGGAGATAGTGACATTTAAGAAAGAATGCTGGTTAAGTGTATTTAACCATTGGGCAAATTTTGTTTGCATGAATGCCTGTGATGCGTACATCTCCCCTTGCTTTTAAAAAGGATTTACAGAGGTTATCATGTGAATTGAGCCAGCAGCTAAATGTTGTCCTAAAAGGGACTGCAGCTACCAGGCTCCCTGACTAATGTGCTTCCCATAGGCCTTATCCATGGTTATAGTTACGTTGGATAGGCTCAAAGGAAAGAGAAATGTGGAACAGGAGGGAAAGGGGCATTATTGGCTATTTATTATAAGCAAAGCAGCATGCAAAAAACCCTTTACATATAATATCTCATGTTTTCACAATCTCATTAATTGATAATTGATTAGCATGTGATGCCAACATTAGATTTGACCAGACCCAGCATTTGAAGGGATAGGAAAGAAGGTATCGCAGACCCTGGCCCCCCAGACTTGGCCAGTTGCCCATAGGAACCAGGGTGTGAACTACCTAAGAACGGCCAGGTATTTCCGAGGATGGGAAACCTGGAGGGTGAGTGGGACAGTGAAGGAAGAAGAATGGTGTCAGTTTTCCAACTCAAACTCATCTCAGTGAAGAATGGGCCCTGGAAAGTCTGGGTCACAAATCCCGACTTGAGCTTTGGACACGAAGAGTAGAAATGAGACAAGAGGAAGGGCAGGGATGCGGGAGGCTCTCCATTCCAATGGCAAAAGATTCCTTCTTTTCCTCTTACCTTCCGTTTACTAAATCCACCTCCATGGGTGCTTTTAAAACCATATCCTAGGATAAAATGCAAAAGGGGCACTAGCTATTGAAACATAGGACAAGGACATATTAGAATCAGAATCACAGAATTCCATGGATGGAAGGAAACACCGAGATCGCCTAGGCAAGTTTTCACAGCAGGTTCCGTGGAGTTCCGTGTGCCACGTCCCCCAGGCTTCGGTGTGGGGGTCAGGGGAGCCAGTGAGGGGATTGGCTGGCACAGGGCAGAGGCGGTAGGCATGGGGTCAACTTTACTCTCTGTTCTATAGTAGGATTCTATATAAGATTTCCTTTAGGAGAAAAAAAAATCAAAGAGTTCTATTAGGTTAAAAAAAAAAGGGTGGGGTGGGGTGGTCAGTTACCCCTTTTCACCATGAAGTCCATGGTGTAGGGCTCACGATAAGGTGACTTGCCCCAAGAGCCACAAGAGGCAGGCAGTAGCTCGCCTGTCCTGTCACCTCTGCACCAGGCTGCCTCTCGTTATCCCACCTAATTCTCTACAAGATGGTTTAATTAAATTTGTGGCCATCTTGGTTTCCATCTTGAGAGTCTCTTCATTTTGTTAAATGTCTCAGTAGCTAATAAAAATGAATTAAACGTATAAATACAATGTTCAGTTTAAATAATATATTAAACAGTGTTTGGGCCCTCCATCTCTCTGTCCACCTGGACGTTAGTATTCCAATTATTATTGCCTCTGCAAATAAAACTTCATGCCACTTGTGGAAGGTAAATGCCTAATAATGTTTCTCTTTAGGTTTTTTTTTTTTACTTTAATGAGGGAAATTATTCTCTTAAACCAACCAACTTTTATAATTATCAAGGGTTTTTTTTTTTTTTATCCTGCAAGAGTTTACATGGAAATGAACGACAGTGGAGTTTTAATCCTTCCCCCAAGCAATTATGGAGCAGCCACAAACATCCCGAAAAAAGTCTGAAACCACAGGAGGCCAGCACTGCACTGATGGCTCCCAGTCCCAGGCCCAAAGGATCTGGATCTGGAGCTGTGAGATGCACAGGGTCCTGGCACCCCTTCTAGCCCAGCAATGTCTCCCTGCACAGGGACCACGTAACAATGATAAGCATACATGTTTATGTCCAGCATCGTTAAAACACTTCGCATGCATTCTTTCACTGAATCCTCACAAGGACATGAGGCAGTGGGTACTAACCATTGTTCTATTTTAAAGAAAAAGAAATGAAGGCACAAAGATTTAGTACTTTACTCAAAGCCACTCAGGATTCAATCAGACAGCCTGACTGCAGAGCCCAGAAAGTGGGACTGGCCCCAAGGGTTGAGTGACTCAGAAGTCAGACCTAAGAGGGCAAAAGCAGCCAGTGTTCTGAGTGAGTCACGGGCTGCATGGGCCTCTCCGCTCGGAAGGACTGACGTCCTCCAAAGGGCCCAAGAAGGAAGAACGGTGGGGGCGGGGCAGGACGCTCCGATCTGGGGTCCTGCTCCGATCTCAGGGCGGATGGTGGAACCCAACAGCCCGGGGAGCAAAGAGTAGGGAGGAGGGACCCACTTACTACAGCTGGAGTCCCGGGAAGCTGGGTAGGGAAGAGGCCCCAGGCGCTGAAGAAATCAAAGCAGCAGGTGTGGGGCAGCTGAGAGGGGCCGGGGCAGCTTGCAGCCCGGAGTCAGCCCGAGCGGGACCGCGGAGAACATGAGACAGGAGGTGGCAGGGGCGCGGGAAGGGCCTTTAGTCCTGTTCCCAAGCACACATCCTACCTCACCCACAACCCCTGCACCTCCCAGACTCCTTAACAGCTGCAACTGTATCTAACTCATCTTGAACCACTGGGGTTATACCCCATCTTTCAAGAGCCAGTCAGGGCAGAAAGGAAACTGCATAGAGTACCTCAAATGAGTCCCATCTTGGCTGGACATACACGTGCCCACCTAACACATTTTTACACCTGCTCCCCGCAGCGATTTCGTAATTACGAATTGAAGTGGATTGAGCTGAACTGATTGGCGGTTCTCTCGTTGGAAGTTTCAGGCATGCGGCAGAGAGATTGCAGTGAGGAAGCAGTTTCTCCACTTCTAACCGTCTCAAGTGTGGACCGACAGTGGCGCTGGGTGAGAATTTTGTTCCAGCATTCTCTCTGGAACAAAACCACTTTCCAGCGAAAGCAGGATGGTGAGGTGAGAGGAACAGACCCTGGGAGAAGCAGGCTGCCTGCTCATCTCCTGGGGGAACAACAGGGGAGGTTTGTTGAACCGAGAAAGCTGTGGGGGGTGAGGGAACCCCAGACTGAAAACCACCATCTCCCGCCGGTGTGTTCTGGTCTGGGATGGCTCCGCCCATGTGCATCTATTTCCATTTGAAACAAATGAGAACCTCCCTTTTCTCTTGTTGACATCCAAGCCAGAGACCTGGCCTCAGCTCACTGTCATAGCTGGTTTCATTCATTCTACTTAGGACCATGATTACTATGCCATCGACTCAGAGCGGTGTGGAGGGAGAAGCCTGGGTAGCAGACAATAGGAAGCAGGCCCCGTGGGGACACTGGGAGGTCTGCACCGTCCAAGCCACACACCCACTGCAGGCAGAGCCCGGGTGAGGTGGGGCTGGGGTGCAGCCCCTTTGGGAGGAGAGGATCAGGCGGGTGGCTGGGGAAGGGCTGGGGCTCACCGGTCAGCGGCCGCTCCCCGGCTTGGCTCAAGTCTACTTCCAGCCCTTCGGTATGAATGCTACGTCAGGCCCATCCATCTCCTTCCCCCTTCGCTTTCTCTTATCAACCTGCCTGAATCTGAGGGATAAACAATGGTTGTCACCAGTTTCAACAATACATAGATTTGTAAAGATTTCACCGACCTCAACACACCATATGAATTAGCACAGACCCTGCAGGCCTCAAAAGAAAAATTCAGACAGACTTAAAGAACACACCCATGCTGCCTCTCCTTTCTTTGTCTTTCTGGTCATTCGCAGAAGCCAGGGGTTGTGTGGGGAGGATTTCTGCAAGCAGAGAGCTGCTTGCGTCCATTGGGCTTTGCTGGGAACACCCAGAATGGACTTGAGTCAAACTTAGCTCAGAGAGGAAAGAAATGACAACATTACAGATATTTAGAGCTTATAAAAACAGACACAGGGCTACCGGTGTTCCCTCCCCCAGGCTTGGCCATACTTGGCACTCCAATATTTGTGAAATGAATAAAGATTGCATGCAAAATTGTACCAGAAGGTAATGTTTTCTGCATTTTCTTGGCCTGTGGCGACCTAGCCCGCTTCTCTTTCCACCCGCCTCTGGCACCCTAAGCCCCCGTGGGTGAGCGCTGACCGGTGCTCCCCACAGCCACCATGCATCTGCTTGCTCGGTGCCTTCACCCGCAGGGCCTGTCCCCAATGGCCACCTGGCCTCCTGGACTCATCTTTGCAAACCTTGCCCCAGTACTGTGGCGTCTAGGAAGGCTGATGGGAAGTTGACCTCTCTCTCTGCCTCGTCTCTGTCTTCTCCATGCTTCTACTACACTGATCACAGGGCATCGCCACGTATCTGCTGACATTTCGGTTGTCTCTTACTCTGAGCTCCATGCTGGCAAGGATTGCAGTCTCAGTGATCAGCACAGCAATGCGCACACAGTCTGCTGTCTGTTGTTGAAGTTTGATGAATGAATAAATGATCTTCAGTTGATTCTCGTCAAAAGGGGGATAGGGGTGAGGGGCAGAAAGTGTGCCTATACTCCACCAATCAGTCTCACAAATACAATAGACAGCAAGGAAAGACAGAACAAACAATCACAAACCCATGCTCATCCTGAAAAAAAAAATGGAGACATAAGAACTGCTCATGACAAGATATTAGGAGCCCTTCGAGGTCATGTAGCCAGGAAGGAAAGCATGCCGATGTAAGGTCTCAGAGTCTGAGGACCCCATTTCCCAGGTACACCTTCCACGGCGTTTCACTACAGGGCAGGCTGGTAGTGAATTCTTGGAGGCTGTTTGGCATAAAAATTATTTCACTGAACCATGACTCCACACAATAGCCTTGAAATCATCACTGCGTCTTCAACAAAAACAACATTTATCTACTTTGCACTCAAGGCTCTTGTTATTAGAATGTACACAACAGATATTCTCCCCAGAATTTGGTGCTGTCTCTAAAAATGAATATTCATGGTCTTTAAAGACAGTGAGAATAAATTCCACTTTGCCTTAGATTTTCAGAAGCTTTAAAATTATACCAGGTGTTCAGTTACATTAACATCTTATCCCTAATAACTGATTTGAATTGTAATTTCCTTTTTCAACATGTTTTCTAAGTATTTCCTTATATTTCTTTTAGCTACCCTTTATACACACACACGTGTGTGTGTGCATGTGTGTGTGCATGTGTGTGTGCGTGTGTGTGTGCGTGTGTGTGTGCGTGTGTGTGTGCATGTGTGTGCGTGTGTGTGTGTGCGTGTGTGTGCATGTGTGTGTGCGTGTGTGCGTGTGTGCATGTGTGTGCGTGCGTGTGTGCGTGTGTGTGCATGTGTGTGCGTGTGTGTGTGCGTGTGTGTGTGTTCGTGTGTGTGTGCATGTGTGTGTGTGTGTGTGTGTGTGTGTGTGTGTGTGTGTGTGTGTGCACGCACTCTTTACTACAGGCTACTTCCAATCCATTCAGGATAGAGGCAGATCATAGTCATACATGAGATAAACAGAAATATAGAAAAGCAAGCAGGCAGGACTAGGAACACAGTGCTGGCTCTCAGGAACCTTATTAGACCTTATTAGTCTGAGGACGCCCCACGTCCTTAAACTATTGGTTTGAACCATATGAAATTGCCACTAGCTTTCACTCCTGACCTACAGAAATGGCCACGTTTGTAAGTACAATGCCTGCTTCCCATGAGTCCAAGACCTTTGGGGTTTCCAGGACTTCCCGTTCTGTGAACTCTGGCCTCATTTTCACTCTACTCATGGTGATCTTCAAGTGCAGCTGCATATGGGAATCATCTCTGGAGCTTTTACATATCCTGACCCTGGGCCTCACCCCAAAACCATTAAACCAGTATCTTTAAAAAAAAATCAACATCTCTTAGGATTGGACACAGGTATCAGTCATTTTTAAAGTGTTTCAGGCGACCCTACTACACAGCTACAGTTGAGAACTGCTGTTCTCTGGGAGCCGCCCTCTGTTCCAAACTCACTTGCACCTGAGGATCTGAGAATAGATCCTGCTGCGCTCTGCCAGGATCATCCAATTATCAAGGCGCCAAAGACACCCTTCTAGACCCAGATGTCCTCACAGACCAAGAGATGGACCTACAACCTGGCTCTCTTGTTTAGACCCCCCACCCTCCGTCATTTCCAGTCTGTAACCCAGTTGTCCCGAGGGGTAAACCAAGAATACTACGTCCTACCTTACCACCAACTTAGCATTATGAGATGAAATCGTCTCCCTTTACTAATTGGCTAGGCACACAAATAGTCTAACACCAGGCACACACGCTCTAAGAACTGTCTCCACCTCTGATCAGGAAACACTAGATATTGACAGAGGCTCTCTTCCAAAAAACACCTGTTTTCCAAAATAGAAAGGTTAGAGAGAAGCCTATTCTCATTCCAGTTCCCCAAGCCTGAGTGTGTGTGTGTGTGTGTGTGTGTGTGTGTGTGTGTGTGTGTGACTGCTCAGCCCACAAAACTATCTGTAAACAGGCATCTGCTCCAATTCTAAACGTTCAGCAATGGTGGCACTGCCGTCGGAGGCCTTGACATTACCCACCTTGGCTCAGCAGCCTTAAGAGCTGGTGATGTAAGCCAGATGCCAAGAGCCGCAGGCTGCATCTGACATCATCCCCCTCGTCACGGACTCTGCCATCTCCTGCCAACGGCCGCCGCTGTGTGTGCCGAAGTGAAAGGTGGGCACTTAGCACATTTATTACATACGGGGCTTATTAGATAACTGGGCTCTGTTGTGATAAATTGGCTGTGTGCTTCATTTGGACTCTCAATGCTCTGCAGGTTTTTCTAATTTAGTTTTGCCATGGCTCAGCCAAAATGGGATTCAGAGGAAGAAGAAGGAGAGGGGTAAAAAAAAGAGAAAAAAAGCTTGTGTTGTATATCAAATCCTTGCTTCTCCCCTTGCAGGCTCTGAACCAAGGGCCTTCGGAGCTGCCATCCCTGCAGCAGCCCCTGAGCTGTCCTCCTCGGGAGGTTTGCTTGCCATGAAGGGCCCCCCTCTCTTCCATGATGGCCCCTCCATTCATTACCACTAGTTCCTGCTTTGGTCCAAAGCTGTCACTTTTTTTTTGTCTTCCTTTTTCCCTTCCTTTTAAGTTTGGATTTAAATGTGCACACATGCGCACTCACACACATACCTCCTCGGCACCACCACTGAACACAGACAGGCGGGAGGCCAGAGGGAGCAGAGAAAGGAGAAGGGGGAGGCTGTTGGCTGGGTCCTGCGTGCGTTGGTCGGTACCTGCAGCCTCTAAGAGGCTTCAGATCTCTCCCTCCCAGCGAGCACCAGGGCACTGAAGGCTGCTTTGAAACATGGCAGGCTTTGAGGGCATCTGTGCGTGCTTATGCACTGAAACACAAAAATCTATTTCCCTATCAGAGTGACTGACGTTTCTTTCCTCCTAATGTCGGCCTTGATCTTTTCCCGACTGTTTTCTGATTCCCTCCAGCTTGCCTTATCAGGACGTGAACCCTCATCAAAGGACACAGAAATCATATGGTCCTTGATGCCAGGCCTGGCTCAGCCTGTTGGGACCACTGGCCACGTCCCAAAGACAACACCTGGGGAGCAGACGCCAGCTCGGTGGCCTTGAACAAGGAAAGCCCAAGATGCCATCTGCCTCCTAAGCTGTACACACACGGAGAGCGAGGAGAGGTCTGCCTCCTATTCTACCTCTCTGCAATGCCATCGGGGCCATTTCCTGCAGGGCGCTGGACTGGCACCCCAACCCCTTGCCAGTCCTAGCTTACTCAAGCTGCTCTTAAAATAAAGATGAGATTTCACAGAACAGCAGCAAGGTTGAGTGGGTAAGCTCTGGACGTTGGCATCAGCTAGGTAGGGGTATTCCCAGCTCCATTTCTTAGCTGCATCTGTGTAAGTTATTTAACCTTTCCAGACATCAGCGTCCCCCTCAGGAAAGTCGGTGGAATGACTGTGCCCGCCTCACAGGATGGTAACATCACCGTGATGGTTTTGTAGGCGTTTCCAAAGTAGGAAAGCCAGCCTCTTGGGCATCGCCCATCTCCTCTTCCTTGAGAAGGGATTCCGGGTCCGACCTCAGCAAGGGGTGGCTGAGATGGGCAAGTGGCAGCCCAGCTGGGGAGCAGCAGTAAAGGGCCGGGCAGACCAGGAGCAGCCGGGCGCCACAGCCACTGTCCCCAGCGCACGGACTCATGGGCTCAGGACCCTGCTCCTCAGATCTCTCCATTTGAAGATGCACATTTTTTTTTTACGTTCTAGTATTTCTGAAATCAAGATGTATTTTTCAGTTAATGTCTATATTTAAAAGAGAAGCATTTTTTTCTCAAATGTTAATATCCTATTCACGGCACATCCCAGAACTAGTATCATCTTAAGAATCCAGAAGGTAAGTATTTCAGACGAGAGCCTCGCTCCTCAGCCCTACTCTGTGCGCCGCGCCTCCGTCTGGTTTAGGGTAGCCGAGACGGCAGCTGGCCATGGGTCATCGAGGCCCTGACATTTTGGTATCATTCTGTTAGGAAACAGAGAGAAAGAGTGAAACCTGCTGGCTTTCCTGGAAACCTACCTAGTAACCTGATGGCATCATGAGATTTTCTCATGTCTCTGACCCTGACCATAATTCAAAATCACAGTGCGATGAGGACTATACCAGTGTCTCACCTTTTTGCAGGAGCGAAGCCAGATGCAAAGCCCCCGCCGTGACC
Organism: Manis pentadactyla; assembly: GCF_030020395.1. Lineage (NCBI taxonomy): Eukaryota > Metazoa > Chordata > Mammalia > Pholidota > Manidae > Manis > Manis pentadactyla. The sequence goes on from NC_080037.1 coordinate 5,263,303, forward strand.
TCAGCGCAGGGAAGAGGAGGTGCCCTTCTGGTGGGTCCCTTCAGTATTTGACAGCTGGTTACCCCAACCGTGGACATTCACTGAGTGTCCAGCATGTTCCAGGTTCTGTTAAGAGCCTGAGATACAAAGATAAATATGCCCTCAAGTAAATTATAGACCAAGGGAGGAGATAAATTAAAAAAAAAAAAGATAAGTTTCTTAATTGTATTATAAAGCCAGAAACTCCATTCTCTCTCTGCAGAAACCACAGAATTCTGCAGGTTGAGATTTGTTATTCCCAGTGTGCAGGTGGATAAATGATACTTAGAAGAGACCTGCTCAAGAACAAGCAAAACCTCTAAGACACACAAGTACTATTTAAATCGTATTTCATCCTGCAGCCTGTCCCCCACCTCAGCATCCCCGGGCCTGTCACCCTGCTCTGCTTTTTTGGTTTTGCTAGTGTTTTTTTTTTTTTTTCAAACCTCTTATCACTTTCTAACATACTATTTTGTTTACTTATTATTTCAATGTTTCAGTTTTTTTTTTTTTTTTACCAATTTCTGTCTCAATCCACTGGAATATAAATGCTACACAGACTCCGTTTTGCTCAATGAATGCACGTGGTGTTTAGTAAACAGTTGTTGAATAAATAGGTTAAGAGATGGTTCTGCGGCTTAACTCTTTCTTCTGATCTCTATCATAATGCCAGTGAGTCCGTAAGAAATTTGAATATAATGCTGTGGGAGCTCAGAGAAAGACAAAAATAGTGACTAAATATAAGACTTAAATATTGACTTGGGTGCAGAAATCTGGAAAAGTGTGAAAGAGTTGCTCAAAGTACGGTCCACAGATGACCTGCTCCAGAATTACACCCAGACATGCTAAAAGCAGTTCCTGAATCCTACCTCACAGGTACTGAACCACATTTCCTGAGCCTAAGAATGTGCATTTTAACCCACTCCCCAGGCGGTTGGCACGCACCCCCAAAGTGTGAGAATCCCTGAAGGGTCACAGATGGGAGGCAAGGCCCAGGAAAGGGCGGAGGCAGGGGGATGGTGACATCGAATGCTTTTGTAGGTGAGGAATCAAGGGCCAGATGAGTTGAGTCACCTGCCCCACATCACAAAGCCTGTAAGTCAGAATTTGTCGCCAAGGCTCTTTTCTGGTACATATAATGGCTTTGGGGATCATCTTTTGCTTGTTTAGGTCCTACAGAGAGTACTTTATCCATAGTCACTCAAGAACTATTTCTTGAATAAGCTGCTGGCTCTGGCCATGGAGCCCAAGTGAGTAGCGGCTCCGGCCTCCCCCAGCCCTGGGCGGTGAGGACTCCTCATTGACGTGCACCGCCAGGCCACGCCCGCAGTCCCACACTCAAAAAGCCAGGCCTTGCGTGGGCCAGAAGCAGACAGTGTACACCCACTTCCATCCCCGGTCTGGCACCAAGGGAGTCGGCGGAGGGGTGGGCGCAGCCTGGCTGCGGGAGCACGTAGGGAAAGAGCAGAGAAGTGGGGAGCATTCCAGTCTGGCTGGACTACTTTGAGCTTTCAGGCTGTGCCCCAGTTCTCAGCCACCCCAGGGGGACAGCATGCGCACACACAGGCCAGCAAAGGGTTTCCATGGAGCGGCACCCACCAGGTGAGTTTGGCATTCTGCCGCATCCCCGCACACCACCTCCAGTGGGGGTCCGTCCGTCCTTCACTCTGCCAACCAATGGCTTATTTGAAAACAGCAATAAAAACAGAAAGATGGACTTTAAGTTTTATTTTTCCCACAAGTTTCCAGAAAAAAGAAAAAAAAGGAGAAAAAGAGAAAACACACCCTGACAACATCCCAGGTCCCATCACATCCCATTTTTACAGTCTGGCTGTGGGGTGTGTGATCCACAGCCAGAAATAAAACAGGACTGAAAGAGTCAGCCATCTGTCTGGAAGTGCACACAGTCCCAGATGGCACTTGCTTTTCTGGCTTTCTGGTAACAATCTCCTCTGTCTAACGAAATGAGGCAGAAATTGCCCAGTGAGCTAGTGGGGGGGATGACCCCCCCACCCTCCCAGCTCTGGCTTGGGATCTGAAATCCCCCAGCGACACCCAGTGTACCTGTAGGGATCATCCCGCCCCGGCTGCGGTCATGCATCAGACTCGTTCCTCTGTTTTCAAAGTGTGTGTGTGTGTGTGTGTGTGTGTGTGTGTGTGTGTGTGTGTGTGTGTGTTAAATTTTCAAGAGGAGGAAGTGTTTCCTCCTCTTCTCGGGCACCCATTCCTATGCCACCCAGGGGAGATTATGGTTTGTACCCTGCACACAGTGATAACAAGCACTTACAGACCAGCTCACTGGCTCACTCACAGTCCCCCTTGCTGGAGGAGGGAGGGGATTCTTCCTAAGCCCCGGTCACCACATGCCTTTGCTCCCTACCAGCTGCCCAGAGTTCAGTACTCTGAGGTCAGTTCTACATCCGCCCAAATACCTACAAGTCTTAGGTTAGGAACTAGGGGTGGAAGGGAGGGCAAGACATGGCCAATCAGTATGATGTGATAGAAAGCCCCCTGCACTGGGGCTTTCTTCCCAGAAGACTGTCTTCACCGTGAGACCATCAGCAAGGAAGATGCTCAGTCTTCAGGAAGCAGAGATGTCCTGTCTGGATAATCAATTCTGAGCTCTTTGGACCCAAGAACTCTAGACGGTATGCATATCCATCACCGTCCAGCACACTGGTTCTCAGCCTGGGCCACATCCGAGTCGCCTGGAGGGCTTGTGGAAACACGGATTCCTGGCTTCCCCCTGAGAGTGTATGAGCCAGCAGATCTGGTGAGAGGCCCAAGAATTTTTGTTCTAACAAGTTCCCGAGTGATGGTAATGCTGCAGGCCCGGGAACCACACTCTGAGACCCCGGGGCTAAGCCTGCACCATACACAACGCGAGGACCAAGAAGCGCCTGTTTACGTGAATGAATGCAGAAGTGACTCTGCAAACGGACTCGAGAAATAGGTAATACTGACATGAGCCAAAGAACTGCAAACAGTGTGACCACCTCCTCCTTTGGGTTTTACAGTCATTGCTTAGAGACTGTATCTAGGGCTCCACATGGCCCCTCAGTGTACAATTGAAAAGGCTAGTGCTTGTTTAGGCTGGGCGCCCCTCCAGCTATGAAACTTCAGCAAGCTGGGAAGACCACCCAAAAGTTCACCCAGGAAGGTAACCCTCCTGGTGTTCAGAATGAAATCATTGTTCTCTTAATAGTAAGAATATTTCAACCCCAGAAAAACAGAAAACTAAGAAAGTTAAAGAAACATATTATTAATATTTTATTTATGAATCTGTATGTGTATATTTTCTCTGGAAAAAAACAAAAACTGCCCTTAATGACTAAAAACAGGAACCTTCAGTTTATAACAATTGTATGGCAACCTCAGGGGTCAACCTCTCCTATCCCTAAAAAGCTAAGTCAGTGAATTGTTTTTACTTCTACCTATAAGTTAGTGTGTTAAGCTGGTGAGGAACTTACCAATCAAGCATAGACTTTTTGTTGACTAAGGAGTTCTGGAATTAGGCAAATTAAAATCTAAGATGGACTATCATCTAAAATGAAAAATACCTGTGGCCTTTCCTGAATCTAAAATAAGGATGTAAGACTTGAAGTACAATATTGGTGGGGCCATTTTTCACACTTACCACCTAAACCTTCCCCATGAACAATTCTCAAGAAATCTATTCTGAAAAACCATAGCAAACACTACCTGCATTAAAGGAGGGGTAGCCAAGTCTATCATCATACTAGAGCTTTTTTGAACACCCCCTTTCTCCATAATTGATTAAAAATGTAGACCCACAATTCAACTGCTTGTGTTTAAATCACGTGACATCAAATAACATTTAGTAAAGGGCACACATCCTTCTCCATGGGCTCCAGACATGCCCCTATGCACCCTGGGAATCTCACCTTTTTGTAAGACCCCCAAGGCTGTTTAGAATCATAACTATAATTCTAGGAGATGGGACAGACATATGCCTCCCCAGACGTGTCTAAGGTGTAAATCACGTCTTCTCCTACATGAGGATTTAAATGAACCTAACATGGAACCTGAAGAGAGGCAGTTCAATTTAAAGGTGTGCTTTGCTAATAGCAACGGATGTGAAACACCAAATGGGGGGGCCCTCAAGGCTCTGCCGCCAGGTCCACAGACACCCTTTCCCCCTTATTGAGGAGGGTCTGGTTGGAGGTAACAAGAAATGACCAGAATACCCTCATGGGTATGAAAAGTATAGCCTCTTCCCACCTCCTCCTTGGCTCGGAGGGAACCTAGACCTATTTGTTCTCTGGTTAAGGAGAGTTGTGTCAGGTTTCCATACTTGTATCTTGGTGAGGATAGCAACCATTTTTCCTATTCTTCAATCTCCTTTCCTACCCACCCAACCTTATAGATTGGCGCTTTCTTTATTCCCCAGTTATTTTGTGGTACATCCACAAATGTGTCTACTGATGAAAATAACCTCATTTATCAACTCCCTTCTCCCTATCAAACCATGCACCATGCAAACTCCAACTATCCTCAGCCTTTTGTGCATTTGCATTTCCCTACTCAGCTAACAAGCCTCCTCTTCATTTCTAGACCTTCTCTTTGGTTACCTCCTCCATGATGCCTGCCAGGACTGCCTCCTCCACGCTTCTGTGGCTCCCAGGCATGCCTCGGCTATAGCCACAATCACCCTGCTGTGAACTTCTATGTCAGTACCCTGAGGGCAGAAATGGTGCCTTATGGTGCAGATTAAGCCTGTGTTTAAAGTTTTGAGTAATGGCCCTAAGAATAGCAGAATAGCACCCTTATATTTTGAGTAATGGCCCTAAGAATAGCAGAATAGCACCCTTATCTTCCTAGTGTATGGTCTTAGGTGGGGCGTCATGACCCAATGCCCGCTGTGGGCTACTGGCCACCGTACACTCTGTGGCAGCCCAGTGAAGGGAGAGACGGTGGCTCGTTTTAGGAACAAGATGTAAACTCTGAGGGTCTTAGAATCCAAACCACGGATGACTTTATCTTCGTCACTTTATGGCTCCTGGTGTCCCTCAGGCAAACAGTTAACTCTCCTGTCCCCCATCTACAGGAGGCATAAATGTGTTTTCACACCTCTGCCTGTGAAGTAATTTCTGTAATGCTGATGGCTGATTACCTGACAATGAATCCCCTCCCCCGAGAGGAGGTTGGCTGCAGGGTGGGAGGACACAGGACAGTGTCTGGGTCCCAGTGCCTCCTGAGCAAGCGGTGCAGCATATGCTAATGCCCTGGGACACGTCCTCTCCAGGGCAGCCTGCTCCTGCCCTGCCCCTCCCAGACCTTCGCTTCTTACTCATTTTCTCCCTGTTTCTTAGGTCAGATCACAGTGAACACCCAGTAACCTTCTGGGTTTTTAGGAGATTTCATTGTACTTGGTAAAGTATGATTTATAAACATAAATAAAATAGATAGGATTCTCAGGGAATAAATTCTAAGTGGAATATCACTAAATCTCCCTCCTCTGAAGTCTCTGTGATTTGTTCCTTCCCTTCTCCCCACCTCCTTCCCCAGACTGGGAGAGGGGCCCATCCTTTCCACCCAAAGAAATTAGGGGGAGGGAAAGGTGAGCAGGGCTTAGGGGGAGAGGTTGTCTGAGAAATGGAGCACAGGGCTGCATTGAAATGTAAATTCCTTCAAATTATTAAGCACCAGAGAGCAGCTCTCGCCAGCCCTTTGTTCCTCTGAGTCAGAATGCGTCATCTAGAAGAATAAATATCCAGGCAGATACCAGCTACACAAAGAGGTCTGGGCCATACATATTCAGAGACACAAGTCCCACAGATAGCCCTCTTCCTTATCAGGAAGGTTCTGGTCACAGCCACAGATCCGTGGTCTGAACACCCCGAATGGGCTCAGGGTGATAGTCATTTTCTGCCTGCCCCACCTCCCAGCCCTCAGCCCCATCTGCTGTCTGGAGGCAAGGCCTCCTGGTAAAGGTGTCAAGCTCACAGCTGTCTGGTTCACCCCTTGGTTCGATCCAGCACTGGGTGGGCATTGGTGGGGGCCTCCTTTCTCAGAGCAGGGGACCCACTCAGTGTGTCTGCATGTATGAAAGACTCTGCAGGCTAGCTCACATTTCTAATTCCCTCTTAGCTTCAGGAACCCACAGAACTTCCAAGAGGAGGGAAGACTATTAGCAGTCTTCTCACTTTTCTTCCTATGTCCAAACAAGACTTTCAGCCCTTACTTAGCCCGTAATGGAGGTGACGGCACAGTTCACAGGCCTGCGCAGCCAGCCGAATGGGGCCTCAGGAGCTGAGGGAATGCCCGATGGCATCAGCTGTCCCAGGGGGTCTGCCTCTTCACAGTTGTGGTCAGACTCTAGGGCATTTAGTCTTTGCCCCTGCTTCCAGCTCTTCCCCCACATCTTGTGCCTACAACATACTACATGCTCATAACACTGACTGATTTTGTAAACCCATATAACAAATTAAGAGGCATGTCCATGTGTGCATGCATGCGGGTGGCGGAAGGGAGCATAGCAGCTGATGGGAGGTGCTGCATGTTCTCACATTCAGCAAATACTGTGCCTTCTTAAATCTGGGCCTTTCTTTTTAAATGGATGCTGCCAGAGCTCTGGTTATCATGAACGCACCGTTGCAGGACCTTCACCTGTTAGCCAGGAGCCAATGCTCCCCAGGAAATAGCGTGTTTCCGTGTTATCACTCACCACTTGGTAATGAGCACTTGCCGTCAACACTTATCAAAGTCTAACTTAATACCTGTAGGGTCGGCTTCGCCTACTAGATTATAATCTCGTTAAGAATACGGAGCACAGAGGAATCGCTTGGTTATACAAAAGCCCTAAGTGTCGTCTTAGATCAGGGAAGACATAAGGACCTGCTGACTTGAGTTGCACCGAGTGGCGCCCTCACCCACCCTGCCGTCGGGTATCTGAGTCCATCTTTCTGCCCAGGGCCTCCGGAATCCTCAGGCCACAGGCAGTCAGCAGGTTCTCTGCCCCTGGCCTCCTTTCTGTTTCCATCCTGACGTGTGACTTTCTTCCTTCCCCCTTGGGATTTATGTCGCCTTGAACTCTGCCAAATTCATGCCCCGCCGGGACTTAGTCCAGCCTTATTTCTTCTGCTTGCTTTTCAACGAGCTACTTCGCTGTGGGAATGCTTCTGACATGACCCACTGGCCAAGACCCTCTTCAGTCTCAGCACTGTGACACTGTGATTGACTGGAGGAAATACATACTCAGTCCTCATCCCTGTGTCTGGCACTGAGCGCCTAAACCCCTCGGATTTCCTAAGTGAGGACAGCCAGAAAGGTGTCTTTTGTTCTGCAAATGAGGTGACCTTTGGAAGGTACCTGGGCTGGGGGCTGGCTGCCAGTGGAGCCAGCCTGTGTGTAGAGAGTGGGAACTTCCAGTCCTACCCCCTGACCTCCACGGAGGAGGGGGCCTGGCGATTAAATCAATCGCTAGTGTCCAGTGATTTAATCGATCATGCCTAAGTAATAAAACCTCCAAAAACCCCAAAAGGGCAGCATCCAGGTTTGGGAAACCAGAACGGTTCCACATGCCACCATGCTGGGCCCCAACTTCAATGTATCTCTTCATCTGGCTATTGATTTATCTGTTTTAATAGCCTTTGAAATAAGCCAGTAATCTTGTGAGTAAATGGGTTTCCTGAGTTCTGTGAGCCACTCTAGCAAACCAGACCCAAGAAGGGGGTCGTGGGAACCTCTGATTTATAGCAGGTCCGTCAGAAGTACAGGTAACCGCCTGGACTTGCCATGGGCAGCCTGGGTTGGAGGGGTGGTGGGAGCCTCCCGTTTGGATGGAGGCACGCTTCGTGCTGATGGGGGGCCTGCAGTAAGCGGTGGGGCAGCCGAGAAGGTGCGTACAGTTACCAAGGATAAAGGGGATGGCAGTGATGACGTAAAAGGAAAGAGACAGAAGTAAAACCAGACGTTTTCAGAAAAGCAAAAAGGGAGAGAAAAATCAAAGAGAAAGAACAGCAACAGGAAAACAGAGTTGAGAAGAAGCTAACAGACTGACAGCAGAGAACAGTTAGCAGTTAAAGGGGGTGGGGGTGGGGGTGGGGGTGGGGGTGGTAGGCTAAAGAGATTGCAGCTGGAGTCAGACCTCAGATGAGCCAAAGAAACGTGTGGTGTGAATAACAGAGTTAATGGAGTCAGAGCTCTGAACCTATTTTCAAGAGAAGACTTCACGGATTTTGCAAAGTTCTGAGAAGATACAATTACACAGTATGAAAGGTCACTCCATTATGCAAGCCTGGGGAGTCCGTAGCTGGAGATACGTGCTTTTCCTTGGAAATGCATGACCTGAAAAGCCTTGCAGAGGCGCTGACTGGGCCCTGCAGCGACCAACAGAAGCTGAGGCAAAAGGAGGGGAGTGTGGTTCCCTTTTGCGAAAGGCCCTGCGAGGCACCGGGCCGACCATGCGACGGCCGTGCGGAGGGGTGTGTACGCGACCTGGGAGACCGCAAGTAGCTCACCATGCAGCCCAGCAACCTTTCCTCCCAGGCCCAAACAGCAGGACCACCCGAGGCGCGGTACGGCTTGTGCCGGCTGTGCAGCCCCCTGGCAACCAGGTGCCCGTGCGTGGCTGAGTCTCGCTGCCAAGGGTGTTAAATCTGGAAGCTCGGCAGCTACCCAATCATCGAAGGAAAGCAGCCCCGCTGATGCAGTCACTGTTGCTGAGTCCACAGCAGCAGCAGAGTCACTAAACTAGAAACAAAGGTTAGGATAGGACCAGAAATTGTGTCTATTTACCACCACCCTTCGGCCTTAATAGTACCTTCTTGAACTACTCCGTAACTTCTCTAGGAAAGCAGTTTTCAAGGACCTGTGCTGGGCACCTGCTATGAACACTGAGCTCGGGGATGTAAAAGCACCTCGTGAGAAGATTGCTCGGCTCAGAGTGAAGGCACTGCTGCCAAAGAGCCACCAGTTGGATATTAAAAATTAAATAACTCAAACTCCCCAACTTTGAGGCTGAAGGTAACTTTGAGAAGAAGGTAAACCCTTATCACATTAGGAATTGTGGAATCTCCTGAGTGTCACTAGGTCTTGACTGCCCAGTTTTTATTTGTCAGTGTGTTCCTACCGATGGAGAACTTAATACAGGGGAGAGACACTCTGTGTCTGTCTTGTCTGCCTGAGTGTCTGGGAAACGCATCCCCTTTGTTCTCCCGAAGGGTTTTGGCGTTTCCGTTTCCTGACAAAACGTGCTCAGCAAACTACATTTGGTGAATTACGTTAACAATTATGACATCTGAATTGTTTTATACTGCAACTAATTTAATAAAACCACTACTGTGAGGACTTAAACAGAACACTTTGAATCAAGGAGTTTAAAACATGTTTTTCCTTAAAAAACTGGATACATAGTAATGAAACCAAAGAGATTTGTGGTTTTGAGTATTATGTGAGCCATCTAGCACATGTGACATGATTATGTAAGGGTAGGTGGTCAAATAAAGTTTTGACACAGTGTCACACAATAATTGGTACTAATTATTAATATTACAATTATTATAACAAATAATACAATAACAATTATTACAATATTAGTAACTATATTTGCTATACTATTAAATGTTTACTAATATAATTATTAATGATTATGATATTAATAATAGTTATTAATAATGATTGTTTATATCATTGTGAAAAGGACCTTGAAAGAGGTGATCTTAAGACTCAGATGAGCCCCAAGGAGATAATTATACCGTGAGCATCCCAGAGAATCTCCTCACCCATCTTTCTCCTCTTTGCCTTCAGCAGGGCAGCTGTCTCGGGCAACCTATTCTGCTATTGTTACCCATCCTCTAGTTTTTTCTCTCAAATTTTCTACAGATTGCTCCCCACTATTCCAGCCCTCCCTCCCTGACTGATACAATTTTCTTCCCTCCTTTTCTTTCCAATCTAGTACTTTATGAGGTACAGAAAGTGTACCTCCAGGCTTTAAAAATCTTTTCCCTTTGACCCACTCTCCCAATCAGCACAAGTGATCCTCGACTATAAATCTAAGTTAATATGGAGTTTGTTACAAAAGCAGCCCATGTCATCCACGTCACCAGCTGCACACAGATTCTTTTCGTTTGAGTTTTTCAGTTGTTTCTTTTTCACCACAAGAACTTGTGTTCCTCCCCCTCCTTACAATCCCCAAGCCTCTTGATTTGTTGTGTATCTTTCTTTTGGGTCCTGTCTTTACAAACTTGAGGCAAGCCTAGGAAACGATGAATTCTACCTTTGAGTCAGCCAGTGGCCGTCCACATAGCTGCCCTGGAAGTATCGAATTCATCCTACATCCTTGCCGTGGCAATTTCATTTATTAAAGACAACTTAAGCAGAAAAGGGGAGCACCAGCAAGGATAGAGAACAGGCTTTGTTCCCAATGAAAACAACTGATGCACAACTTCCCTTAGGCTTAAGGATCTTTCTGGGGTTCCGGCACATTCTCGAGATCCCCCTACAGTTGTCCTCACTTGATGTGGTGCTGAGGCACAGGCAGGCTGCCTTCCGCTCACAGTCACACTGAAGGGTCCCGGTGCAGGAGGAGAGGAGGGAATGAGAGAGCTTCGCCCAGGAGCTTGGCGTCCTTCCTTCATTCCCACTCCAGCGCAGAGGGGTTCGGAGAGGCAATGTGCGCGTGAGAAGATCGGTGCTGCAGTGACAGCCACCCGGGCATCCCAGAACCAAGGAGGGGGACACAGCCCAGACCCCACGTGGAAGGCCCTCGCTTTTCCACCCAGCCATGCTGCACAGGGTGGCCCTGGGTACCACGAAAGAGAATGAAGGCTTCCGCTGGGAAACCTGATCTGGCCCTAGCCAGGAAGAGCTGATGCAGTCACCCTGTAGAGGCCCCATTCCCCCTGCCCCGTTATAGGCTGCACGCAGGCCCCGTCCACGCAGGGACCTGCCGTCCCTCACCCCTGCCATTCAGACGGCAGCCACTGGAACCCCGAGACCCACTCAGACGCTGGGGGCAAAAGGTCAGAACAGGCTCACCTGCAGAGAAGTTTTAAAGACCTATAAGGTGAAAAATGGAAATAGAAGCCGAGAGAAGGCACGTTGATCTCCGAACTTCTAAATCCAATAGATCCAAATTCAAAACACATTCCCACCACTTATCAGTTTAGGCCCCCAGTTTAACTACTCTGAGGCTTAGCTTCTCAGCTTCAAAATAAAGAAAATCACATCCTCAAAGTCAGACATATTCTTCCCCTTAATCTGTTCCCCTCTCACCTCTGGTACAGAATCAGGCAGGCGGAGACGGCAAGCGGGTTTCCTGCACGATCCAAAAGTAGGGGTCCACTGGAACCTTTCCTACGCTGAACCAGCATCAAGCAACAAAGCAGTCACCATTAATTGATGTGGAAAAGTTTTTGAGCCTTCTTTTTTGGTAACCTCTCTCTGGCTTCTCTGATACCTAAGGACACACCTTGCTAAGAGACATACAAGATACATACATGGAGACAGAGCGCAGATGCTCACAGACATGAGTGCAAGGGGAGGTGCAGAGCGCGGTTCCCGGGGAGGCCTCCATGCCCGCTGGGCTCCCTGCAAAACACACGCTCACCACTATTCTCGCTTTTTGCCTTTTTCATAAAAGGGAAAATGCTCTTTGGATTTCTCCCTTATCAAAAACAAGTACTAATGTAGGTCTTTCATAAAAGCCACGTGGCGTAACTAGAACTTTTGAAGAGCACGGCATCCCTGTATTAGCAAAAGAAAGTTTCTTGTTCTTGATTTTCTTTTTGGCTTTTTGGGTTTTGTTTTGTAATTGCTCCACTCTGAGAACTTGAAAGTCCCAAGCTCAACTCTACAGAGGACGGAAGAGTCTAAAGATGTAAGGTCCCTTTTGGAGGATGTGAGAAATGATGGCTCCACAGGTCTGACAAAGCCCTCAGCCAGGGGAAAGCTGAGGCTTTGTGGGATCGGAAAGCAGGGTGTTCAAAATACCCAAAAAGGACTTTGGGGTAGAGAACAAGTGGGAAGGAGAACTAGAGAGAAGGCCACAGATGCTGTCAGGCACAGTGCTGTCTCATAAATGCAAAAAAATCATCAGTGTGTATCTATGGATATGCAATATGTTTGTGTGTATATATAAGCAATGTGTGCGGGCACGGTGAAAAAGTAGTCACTAAATAAATGGTTATTTTAATGTCGTTACAATAAGAGTAAACACTGACAAGGGACAAGGGTTCTTGGAGATGGTCTTGTCCGTACTGCCACCTGGGTAGTTATCACTGTCTCTCCTCCCCCACCCTCCCTGTCATCCCTCCTTCACAGTTAGTCTGCAGTAAGGAACATATGACCTACATGTCATATGCTCTGAACCTGAAGCAAGATAGGAGGTCAACCGAGAGGACTTTCTACAACTGCCTCTGGGAACTTCCCTCCATGAAGCCTTTTGTCTTGGAACATCCTATGTCAGGAACCAATACTGTATTTTTCAGTGAAGACCGATAGTTAACTCTTACTAATGCTCTCTTTACCTTCAGTTTGGGGTTTCATGATTGAAACACAATCAAACCCACAGTAAGTCCTTAGTCCATCAAATTGTCAACAACGCCTTCGCAAGAGCTGAAAACACAGAAAATATCATGCCAATACTGGTATGGAAAAAGAAGGGCTCTCTTTTATTGGTAACATCTGGCAGAGTTTGTTACCACACTGTAACCACGGGGCCAGGCAAGTACTTCTCCTGAAAAATGAGAACCAGCATGGATGTGAGTACGCACAGCGGCTCACCACTGCCCACAAAAATCATTCCAGCCTTCCACCCAGTAGCTTTGCTCACAATGTTGTCTTCTTTTTCTCATCTCAACCACATGTCTTTCCAGGTTTGAAGCTGCCTACCTCCATACAAAACCTACATTTTGGCAAAAACCCCAAAGCCCTGGCAGATAAGGGATTTCAGAATACTGCTTCTCTCCCACGAGCATTGTTCTTCCTGCCCACTATTATTTTGTTATCTCACCCCCAACCCAAATGTCTACATATCTGGACTCTGGATATAACTTGAAGGTAGAGCTCGTAGGATTGGATGGTGAATTGGCTATGGAATATGAAAATAAAGAAGAAATTCAAAGATGATACTAAGGTATTTATCTGAGAAAATGCAAGAATGAAATGGCCGTTTACCAAGGTGAGAATGGGGTGGAGGGAAATGAGTGTGAAGGCACGGCTGGACATGAGGTTTGGGACCTGTTAACTTTGGGATGCCCTGTGGACGCCTAAGATTCAGTGCTAGGTAGACAGGCAGCTGGGCTCCAGGGAGGGGTCGGAATTAGTCACGCATTTGCGGTAATGCATAGCACAGAGACCATTTTCAGGTCATGAGGCCGGATGGCTTGAGGTGTGACATGAATAGAGACAGATAAGAAAGAGTGGCAGTCTGAGCATCATGCCGTGGGTCACTCTACAGAGCTCAGAGACCCAAGAGCAGGAGTTGGGAAAAGGGGGTGGCAGGACTCGCCAGTGAATTAGGGAGCAAAGCAGGGAAGCGTGGCACCCTGGAAGCCAAGGGAAAGAAGTGGGGTGATCACAGATGTCAAGCCCTGCTGATGGGAAAATACATTGAGTACTGGGATGGACCGTTGCCCTTCCCAACAGGGAGGTCAGGGGTGAGCTCAGCAAGAGGACTTTGGCTTAAAGAAAAAAAAAAGTGGACAGAAAAGGCTGATTTGGAGCAGCTAAAAAGGAATGCAGGATATTGGTGAAAGAAGTAAGGACAGGAATTCCAAGAATTTTTATTATAATGGGCAACAAAGACATGAGATGGTACTGGGGAAGGGTGTGAGGTTGAGAGGATTTTTGATCTTTTGTTTGTTTAGACATGGGGAGAATTACAGCATGTTCCTATGTGAATGGGAATCATCTGATAAAAAGGGAAAATTCGGTGCTGCAAAGAGAGAAGGGAGAATTGCTGGAGAGATTTCCGTAAGTGGCGAGATGGGTGGGAATACAGCACACAAGTGAACAGGTGGGCTTTACAGAGAAGCATGAATGGGTCCTCGCTTACACTGAGGACCTGAAGGTGATGCTCAGGGTCCATTCTTGCGTGTGCTCGGTGAAGCATTCTACCTTCCCTTTCCGGACTGGCTCAGAAAGAGGACTGTGTTCACACTCAACCAGATTTTGCATCTCTACCCTTTCATTAACTGATTTATTCAACAGGGTTTGATTTAAAAGTTCCAGCATGTGAAGTACAAAAATGAGGATAGAAAAATGACAGAAGCATTTCTCTTCGGGGAAACATGTCTATTGCCCCAAGGAGGATTACATTCTTCCAGGAGTCATAGGGTACATGCCCCAAACACTGTAACCCTACACAGTGTGTGATAAACTTCATAAAAGGCACAGCCAGGGGAAACAAGAGGTTAGGGAGAAGAAAAGATATAGATTCAGGTCTGGTTTCTTGAATAAAGTACCATATGAAGAGGACTTCACCCAACGAAGAGTGAGGGAATGGTGTCCCGGGCAGATGCCATGTTACAAGCAAAAGCATTTAAGTGGACATGCTGAGCAAAATATGATCATCTTCTGTGGAACCTATATTTTCCTCCTTTGCCTGCATCATCTTTCTGCTGTATTTTTTCATTGTTATAAAAATTGAGAGACAGACTTGCTAGTGAAAGATCTGAGACAGCATCTAACCACTCTTGATATGAGGTACTTATTATCCAGTGTCCTCTCCAAATTCAAGTCTGGCTAAAAAAAGAAAAAACAAGGGATGTGATGTTGGTGCTTTCTAAAGGTGGGAACACACGTAAGTGTTGTCAAAGACACAGCACAAATCCAACACTGAGGTTGGGTTAGGGCCAAAGAGTATGTCCGGGTTATCTCCACACACATGCACACACACACGCACACACACACACACAACGTGTACCGGCTGGGTGAAACCACTTTTCTTATCATTTCCTGATGTCACAACAAAGGGTAAAGAGAAAAGGAGGCTCCTTTTTCTATGCTGTATCTAAGAAAGAGAGGTGAAAAGAAACTTTCTGAGAGGACAAGCATTCAACAAACTTTGACAGCTGACTGTGTGACGGGCACTACACAGCTCTGGACAATGTAGCGGCCATGGATAGGGACATGGGGCACTAAAACAGTCCTTGATCCCTCTGCCGTCCTCCATAAATACGTACTGACGAAACAGACTCAGAGCTGGACAGAGGTGCGTGTGTCCCACACCCACCCCAAATAAAAGTGTCTGGGTTTCAGTGGCAGCATCAGTGGTGTAGGATCATCAAACCATGCCCATAAGTATCATTTCATTTGCCCCATACGCATTCAGTCAGCTCCAGCCTCGGAAGCCGCACAGGTGCATCGAGGCTGGGCACATGCCGGGCGACGCACGCTCCAGGGATGTGTTCTGAGAGAACCGTCCACCCGCAAGCAAGAAGCTGTATGGAAAATTTCAGATTCACATCTCTAAACAAGTTCATTTATAAATAATACGGCTGTGCAGTAACGACCCAAAAAATGTTTCTTTATCGGCTGCATTGCCATGAAGAGATCTTGGTTAGCTGGCTGAAATTTGGACTTGACTGAAAAATTATACTTTGGGATGGTTGTAGAAGAAATAAATATTTTTATTTATGTACAACACACAGAGCAACCTCTGATACCTTGGCTCTGAGATAAATGCTCTATTTTTGAGAAAGTAGATGGGCCTGCCAACGGTAGTCTCCATTGCCAAGGGGACATTTTCTCCTTGTTCCACTTGTCCAGGAACAAAACAGAGGTCAAAGCAATGACTCCTGTCCTGTTCTGTCCCCAAGCAAGAGGGGGGCGATGGGATGACGGCAGGAGGTGTTTATTCCAACTAACCCAGCCACAAATACAGAACTCGTGGACTCCCTGTCGGGGTCTAAAAAGGGCACACCTCCTTCTCTTGACCCTCAACCCTGTTCACCACATGGGGGAGAGAGAGCAATGCCCTCTTATGGGATAGGTCTCAACCCCCAAAGCACAAGAAATAATAATAAATAGAGAAGCTTCATAACTTAGGACACACGCGATGGCTAGAGCCGGCACTCTTTCCCATTTCCCAGCTGTGGAAGCTGAGGCCCGCGCTGGTTAAGCGGCTCCTACACAGTCACCGCCCGCAGCCAGTGAGTGACAAATGCTGTCCTGAGCCTGGCTTTTCTGCTTCTGTGTTTAGAGAGCCTGCCAACCCTCTGTACCACCTCACAGAGCAGAACTGGGAGACACACGTGTGAGGATATGTTTGTGGGTTTTACAAAACACTCGAAAAGTTTTTAATGTTCTCTCACTCCTGCCCTGCTTATGTCTTCAATTCTTCCAGCCCCGAGTAATGTTCTTGGTTGAGTGTGGTCTTGTCCTCCTGCTTTGATTTTAAAATGCAAATTCCCCTGGTCCAGGGTTACTTTAAGTCACTTGAGTTCAAATCCCAGCACGGCTGTGATGGATTCCATAGCCTGCAACAAGTCAGTTTATATTTCTGGAAATTAAATTCCTTATCTATATTACTGGGAGTATTACACAGAAGGCACGATTATTGCAAAGATTTTACATAATACATGGAAATTGCCTGCTACATAGCACACGATCAGTAAACAACTCAATTTTGGGGGACATATGTAGTCAAGTCCGCTACCTAAAGCCTGGCGGCTTAGATGGGGCCCTGCGCTCTGCCACTCAGATCACTGCGTTCCCCTAGGAAAGGTGGCGGCTCTGCCCTCGGACCCACGCTTATGAAGCGGTGTCACAACTATCAGGATTACCCTAAGGACGAAATGCACCGATGTGTTTAAAATGATGCCCTGTGCATAAAAAGGCATAGATAAATGACAATTACAATGACTGACGTCACAGCCTCAGTGGGGAGACGCTCCTGTTACTGATCTAGAAGATGGAGCCTCGGTCCTTTCCGTCCCTGGCACGCTGTGACGACGGGGTTCCTCTGGACGAAGGGGCCCAGTACCAGAGGAGAGGAGAGGGGGCGCGGGGCAGGAATGGGAAACCGCGGCGGAGCACAGGGGAGCGTCCCACAGGCAAGCTCGGCCACCTGCCCAGCGCTGGTGCCCAGCAGACGCCCGCGCGGCGTGCGCCCTGCAGGAAGGTTCCCCGTCCCTCCCGCAGCCGGGCACCCCTGCCTTCCCCCCGGACGGAGCCTCCTCTCCCAGGCGGCCCTCCAGCTCCCGTGTCCCCTCCCAGGGCTCACGCACGGTAGTGTCCACTCCTGACACGCAGGCTTCTGCCCCTTGTGCGCAGCGGACGAGTGCCAACCGCCAGGCCCGGGAGGAATGCGCAAAGCTGGGCTGCTCCGCAGGCCTGGCGCTCGGGGTTCAGGGGCGCGCGGCGTGTCCTCGCACGGCCAGGGCGGCTGCAGGGCGCGCGTGTGCGCCTGGGTGCGAGTGCGAGTGCGTGTGCGTGCGTTTCAAGCAGAGGCGACGGGAAACAACATTCATCCCCCCAACCTTCTCAGCAAAGAGGGGCACCGGGCGCCCTTCCGTGCGCAGAGCAGAGGTCAGCCCCACCCTGAGGGAGGGCGCCGTTGAACGGGCTTTGAGGGCCGCCCGATCGCCCCTCCGCCCCCGGACATCGGTCTGCCACCCAGAACCAATTTGCAAATGTGGCACGATCCGCAGTCTCGCCCGAGGAGAGCCCAGGACCGGCGCGAAGGGATGCAATAAATCAAGGCCCGGTGGCCCTGAGCGGGGAGGCCTGGCGGAATCAGCCCCGGCGGCTGCGAGGCAGGACGGAGGCGCGTTGGCAGAGCTGTGACGGTGACCGGCCGCCGTAACCGGGTCAGAGCGAGGGGCCCTGGAAGAACACGAGGCGCAGGGCTGCAGACGGCCTGCCTAGACGAGGCCAGGGCCGAGCAATCATCTGCCGCGTTCCTACGTGCATGATCCGCTCTCAGAGGAGAAACGGGCGCTCACGCAAATACACGGGCACAATAGGA
This sequence comes from Manis pentadactyla, assembly GCF_030020395.1. NCBI lineage: Eukaryota > Metazoa > Chordata > Mammalia > Pholidota > Manidae > Manis > Manis pentadactyla. The sequence continues at coordinate 5,281,256 of NC_080037.1, forward strand.
GAGGAAACCCTCCTTCAAGGAAACGAAGTACCGGGTAGCAAAAACAATAGGCCCCAGAAGGAAGGGGATTAAACTTAAAGAACTTCATTTCCAGGCAAACAGCGCCCTCTGGAGGCGCGAGGGCGAGGCGCAGGTGAACTTGAACAAAAGCAGTTGGGGGCTGGCGCGCCGGCCGCTCTAGATGCTGTCGGACAGGCACCTCGGTTAGGGCAGCGGGGAGGGGGGTGCCCACCAGCTCCCGCTAATGACTGAGCGTCGGATCCCGTCGTCCTGAGCTCCTCCCAACCCTGAGATAGTCCCAGCCACCGCAGAGAGACGTGTTTGTGTTTGCCGAGCACAAAAACAGGCGTTAGTGCCAATGTCCAGGGTCCGTCTGTGGCTGTAGAAATGGGGATTTTTCATAGAGAAATGTTAGAGAGGAATTCTGTACAGTTTGGGGTGGGGTGGGGTCACAAAATATATATTTTGGAGCCTACATCTTGGGGAATTAAATCTTTCCTCTCTCAGTAAAGCTCCACACAGGAAGCATTGCCTTTGAAACTCAGACCCCCACTTTGTGAACACTTGAGCCGCCTTAAATCCTCCTGCGATGAGGTGACCCCCAGGCCCCAGGTTCCCGAGATTCTCCTTCTCAGCCTCTCCCTGCCCCTCCACGTGGCTCCGTGAGGACGTGGCCAGGCCCCTGGCTGCACAAGATAGGGAAAAAGCCATCAACTTCCAGGCCAAAGGGGTGGATTCGAAATTCAGTGCTGTGGACTTTGGGCCACATGCAGAGAGGGCCGAGCCTCCTGTGGGTCCTCATCTCTAATGAATGATAACTGCAGCCTTCTCACTGTGCAGTAAGTGACACGATGCAGGTGTGGTGTCTAGCACAGGGTAGGGGACACAGATGGCACTAAACAAAAATGTATTACCTCTTCCTTCCCGTCCCCCATCACTGCTAACACCAGAGGCCCTATCTGTGCTCCTCTCTACCTCTGTTCTCTTCCTCTGCCGTCCACACCAGCCACCAGCAGACAACACTCCTGAATCATGACTTATTCCACCACATCCTCTGCAGGATAAATCCCAACTTCCCAGGCACTCCCACCCTCCGTGACCCATGCCTAGTTTATCTTCCTACCCTCTGTCCCACTGCTGCTCAAAACAACCATCTGACAAAGACTTTCTATCTGCTTGCCACCCGCAGATGTTCTACTTAGGCCTTTCCCTGGATGCCGCCATTACGAAAACCACTTGAGACCACGCACACCCCACTGCCCTCCACTCTCCAGATCCTACCCACCCTTCTGGGCCAGACTCAAGCCTGCCTCCTCTGCTGAGCCTTCCCTGGCTATTCCTGATCCACGGTGACCTCGGGACCCTTTGAGCTTCTACCGTACATTGTAGATACACTTTCAGTTTCATCAATAGTAAGATAAATACCCTAAGATAATACTGATAAGAATGATGCACATCTGCAAGTATTGAAATAGGTGTCTGATATACTGGTGACCTAAAGGGATAAAAACAACATGCATTTGTGGAACCATTTCCATTAACAATAACAAAAATAAGTAAATGTATACATATTTACATGTATACACAGGAACGCCTGGGAATGATAGGGAACTTCTCACGTTTTATACGCTCTGAATATTTTCCACTGATCCTGTAACTTGCTTTTATTTTTTTATAATTTCAAATAACAAACATTCATGGACCACCTACTGTGTGCCCACACTGATCTAGGTGCCGGCAATTCTCCAAGGTGGTCCCTGCTTCCTGCAGAGCCCCCTGCTGGGAGAGAAACCAGCAGAACCGGGAGGTGGTGATAGCTTCGAAGTGGTGAGGAATGGAGACCTGCGGAGTGCAGGGGGCGTCAGAGGAGCAGGACGCTAGCTGTCAGGGGAGTCAGTGCTCCTGGGCAAGGGCCCACGATGGGAAGGACGCGAGTCTACCATGTGGAGAGGAAAGATTTGGGCATCTTGGGTGGAGGGCGAAGCTCATGCAGAAACAAGAAGCATTTACGTGCTTCCTTGTTTGGGGAGTGGCAGATAACTGTGTGGAGAGAGAAGAGTACGTAGGGCACGGAGACAGGGGTGAGACTACAAAGAAAGCCTGGGGCCTCCCTTGTGTGATGAGGTCGGAAGCTCATTCTTCATACGAGAGGGAACCACAGAGTATGATCATTAATTTTTCCGTGATGCCTACCTGATTTCTCCGTGTCTGTTGCAGGTATTGTGGCCCTCCAACGGCTTCGGAGGTCCGGGTTCTCAAGGGGAACACAGAGACAACTGGGAACTTGGTCCCAGACAGACTGATGAACCTTCACACATTATCCATAATTCTTTGTGGAAAGCGCAAGCGGTCTCTCTGAGGCCCAATGTTCTGATTGTAGCCCCGGCCCAGGAACACAGCACCTCCCTTCTCGGAATTGCTGAACAATCAACACTACATCCACCCTTCCTCTCTTCTCCTCCGCACCCTGTGACTGCGCCCAGCTTCCCAGATTCCCACCGGGAGGCTTCCCCCAAAACACAGTCCATCGCCCGTGGTGGCTGCTTTTGTGGACGTGGAGAGATGGCTGGTTGGCCCAGAGGGCATCCACGTGGCTCCTGGTGATAACGCCACAAGCAGGAGGAAAGATAAACGGGTTTCTGCTGATGGCAGCGTGTACAGCCGGCTGAGCCGTTTGGCACAGTCTCTGCAGCTGTGTATTCGTGATGCTCTTTGGAAGCCAAGAACCCCAACTTCTGAGCAATAGAATCAATACAGGCTGAAAGTCGGTTGACCGCTGAAGGGTGTGCTTGCTTCTCCCTGCCAAATACTGCTCTGCGAGGGGGAAAGCTGAGCTCCAGGCATGAGGCCTGAAAAAAATGAGACTCCCACAAACTGTGCAGAAATGCAAGGGCAGATTCTGCCACATGTGGTGCCACTTGGCTGTTTCCCACCCACTCAGATGTTCTCTACGGCAAATCTTCTCAATGGGTGGAAGGGAAACAGAAGCCCTTTCACAGGCCAGGCAGGGAGAAGGTGATGGGGCGAGCATATGGGGTAAGGGGGCAGGAAGAGTGGAGCTATTCCACCCAAGGCCGATTTAAATGGAACACAGACCTTGCCAGAGAAATACACCTGCTCAACAAAGAGCACTGTGGGTGCCTCCAAATGCTTCCAACAGCTTAATTCTGAGCCAGTCTCTGCACTCTCCTCCCTCCTTCTCTGAAGCCCAGGCTTACACATGGACGACACACTTCAGGTGAAGGCTTGAGCCCGTCCGGCACAGGGGAAGCAGCTAGATGATGTTTGCTTCCTTGCTTAGTTTTGAAAGGCATGCCAGGAGTGCCAGAAATTGAACCCCAGCTTGGTGAACACGAAGTCAGCCTGGCTGCTTCTATCTGTCACTCACTCTTCAAAGTGAAAGTGACTTCTAGGTAAAATTGGGTGTAAAACTGTGTGCAGTTCATGCGGTTCTGGGCCGAGGAACTCAGGAATGTCCCACAGCTCTCCAGGACCAGAAGCAGCCACACACTGAGGTCCTGCGGGAACGTGCACAGTCGCCGAAGGCTTGGCTCCCAAAATCCGCGCTGGAAGCACTGGGAGGCTGTGCAGCTCTTCTCCCTGATTCCAGCTGCCACGGGGAGCTTCCGGGGGAGCCGGACTGGGAGGCCTGATGTTTATCTCACTCCTCATTCCCACGTCCTGGTGTCTGATTTCTCCAGACCCCGGGGAAGGAAGACTGCACTAAGCCAGATGGACATGCAAGCAGGCTTGCTCTGTGCAAACGGGACAGAGAGAGAACAGGGGAGACAAAGGGGCCTCTGATACCCAGACTGGACTAACCAGGGACCCGGAAACGGACCCAGCAGGTCAGGCCCCTTCCACTCTGCTATGTAAATACATTATTGCTTCGTTTGGGTTTAAGCTTTCCGGAAAACTTCAGATTGTTAGGACTAGGAAAGATCTCAGAGCTCTCTCAGTGGAACCAATCATTTGTACAAAAGCAGAGACAATCAAAAATACAGTGGGACTCACCCAAGGTCACACCTCCGGCCAGCGGTGCCTCGGCAGCTACAATCTGGGACTTCCCACAACGTGGTCAACGCCATTGGGGAAGTTCTTTTGTGAACCTGTCTGTTTTCATTTTCCCCCAGGTAGGAGGCATTCACTTGCTATTTCAGAAAGAAAACATCTTAAATATGCATGAATGTGTTAACCAGCTTTACACATCTCTAATACTGTGGGTTCACTCTGAAGGGATTCTGGAATGAATTATCAAATTTTGGTTAAGTGAGGAGTTCTCTCTGGACTAAATTTACAAACTCTCTGCTGGGGCTCAAACTGGGACGTGTATTAATTGGTGAGCAATGCAGCTTTATCATGGCTGTACCCTCAGGATCCCCGAACACTTTTCTACACACAAAAACCCATACTGTTATTACTCTATTATCACCTTGCAGTTCAAAAGTATTAGGCCGCTGATTCCAAAGAGACCTTATAGGAGCCTGATCTCTCAGCAGATGTGTGGATTAGCAGTATTAAGCAGAAAGAACAGAGGGAGCAGAGGCCTGGGGGAAAAGAAGGGTCCCCAAAGCCTACAGTTCTAGAAGGCTTCACTTAACGGTTAACTGCAAAACAAATTCTCATCTTGTCCCATTTGAGGGACTAAGTGGGTAAAATTTACAGGTCAGGAAAGGGGAAATGGGGCCAACCAGCAGGAGTCCTTTCCTCTGCCTCAAAGCCAGATCACGCTTTGTGATTCTATATTATTTTTAGGACAAATCAAAGCCTCATAGACACCAAGCCATCACAGTAGTGTTTGGTATGACACAGAGCTGATCTGTTTCAGAGATTTTGACTTACTGGGTGGGCATGTTAGGAAAATGAAATGGTAAGTGGGCTGAAGAGAGTCCTCATATTCTTCTAAACCCCCCCGACCCTGAAATTGTTGTCTTCATAATCTGAGCAAGAGGCGGCACCACAGCAGGCCAAGGCTGGGACTCTCTGGGTGACTTGTTTGGTTTCTTTAGCACGGATGTCCCCAGGAGAGAGGATGGCCCCCAGGACTATCACCAGCAGGGCCAAGGGCCAGGGAAAAATCACTCTGACACCTTCCACTCTTGTCCAGCTTTGTGTGAAACATTCACATAACTGCAGAAAAAGATGAGATCAACACAGCAACTTTGAAGGGGAGAGAATCCAAAAATCACCATGCTCTCAGAGAGTGGAAAATGGGGATGAAAAAAATCATACCAAATTGGTCTCGGTGACAGGACAATGATTCATTTATTCATTCAGCTAACAGTTAGGAGCACCTACTATGTGTTAGGCAGTCATTGGGGATATATTGGTAAACAAACCTAGTGGCGTTTACTGCCTAGTGGGGGAGACAAATGATATGGCATAAACATGAAGAGAAATCTATATCAGGGTAAGCCTGACATGGCTGGTGACTAGCAAACACCAAACTTTCAGCAGCTCGACATAAACATTCCAGTTCAATGCTGTCAGGCAGCTCTCCTCCGGGTTGTGGCTGTATGATCTGGAACACGTGGCCTCCAAACCACTGAAGGACAAGAGAGAGCTGAGGGGTGCCCAGGATGCTTTCAAGGGCCTGGCCCGAAAGTGCCTTCCTCTAGTCCTCCTGCATCCCACCGGGCATAATGCCAGGGCTGGCCACCAGCTTCTCTAGGAGCTGGGCAGTGTAGGCAAGCACATGGATATTGGTTGAGTATTCAGTATCTGGCACATGTATTTACAGATTCCAAGATGTTCCAGGTATTAGAACCCCTACCTTATCCAAGAACAAACCTGTGCAGTAATTGGCTTCCAGAACCCTTAGCATCCTAGGAGTGGTGGAAGGGGAAGGGGCTTTTATTAATCTATTTCCCAGTCCGCCCACTCTCCCAAATGCATACCCAGTTATTGGGCACTTGCCTGGACCATGTACACATCCTGCCAGGCCACACCCACTGACCCATGATGCGTCATTTTTCTCTCATTCAGATTCTCCTCCGGTCTCGCTCTGACCCTGTGCAATCTCCCCCAGGGACCTGCAGATTTCACTCAGGTGTTTGCATGCAGCATTTGCTGAGCTCAGACTGGGGGCTCTTTGGGGACGTGAGAGCAGATGATTCACTTTTGCCTCCTGCACATACAGGCCCACGCCTGCCTGTGCTTGGGCTGTTACCCACCCAAAGTGGTCCTCTCCTCTCCACCTATGTAAAGCCTTTTTCTTATGTTCCTGCGAAAATCCTACCACCTGCATAAAGTTTCTGAATCTCATACACACTTATATAATCAATTTTTTTTTTAATTTCAGGCTTCTCTTCTTTAAAAAGATAATGAGCTCCTTGAAGAAAGGGAGCAAGCCAAGATTTATCTTCTAGTCACCAAGGGCCTTCCTGTCAACAGGCGTGAGGGAGATGTCCCCCCCTGAGGACAGTGAACATTTTCCTTTGCGTGGCTCTGGATGGAGACCTGTGCCCATAGTTTTTGCCCTTGAACCTAGGTGGTCCCAGAAGAACCCAGGAAAAAACGCAACAATAAGCTGAGGGGAGATGATATGCAAAGATCAGCACAGCTGGCCTTGAACATAAAACTAGGTTCCAGTCCTGACTATTCTGTTCTTGAATGATCACGGGTACACACCTCCTTTCCCGGAGCCCTAGACTGCTCACTTAACAATAATGACCTTGCCTTTCAGTGGTCCAGTGGGCACGAAAAGTCATGTGTGTGAAGTTCCCAGCACCTTCTGAAGTGAACCGTTAGACAGGGTGGTATTGCCTATACTTGTCTCTCAGATTCTCTGTCTGCCTCCCAGGCAGTGGTTTCTGCTTGCTTCTTTTCATGTGCCCCTCAAGTTCTACCTGTGGTGAACAGCAGTTCTCTCGAGGCTTTCAGGTCCCTGAGGAAATGCCCCTGACTGGGTTAGTGATACAAGTTAAAGCTACTGTGGTTCACAGTTTTCCTACCAGAATATGGCGAAGGTTACTGGTGCACCAACTGTTTCCGGTGCCTGTCCCAACAGCTGTGGGCCTCCTGTCAGAGTGGCATAGCCCAAAACTCAGCGGCCCAGGTGTAAGGAACTGCCCACACCTCTTTTTTTTATAAAATGAGTTCGTAACTAGCAGGTCCTGAGTTGTTGGTGCTCAATAAATATTTATTGAGAAAAATCGATGTGGCAATCTTTCACTGAGTCCACCATCATTGTTGAAATCCCTGGGGAACAAATAGCCCGCAAAGCAGTGATTCTCAAACTTTAATGGGCATATAAATCACCAGAGGCTTTTATTAAATGGCTGATTCTAATGCATCGGGTCCAGGGTGGGGCCTGCATTTCTAACAAGATCCCAGGAGACGGTATGACTGCTGGCTGACGGCCCAGGTTGGATAGCAAGGTGGTGGAGAACCAAAGCATTGAGTCTACCTGCAGCCTTCCCTCACGATTTACCTCTGGGATACAGCCCACATAGGTGGTATGTTCATGCTATTGCCAACTTCTTTTGTAGGGAGATTGAGAGAAGAGAGGACCTAAGAAAATGTTCTTTTATGATTCAAGTAGCAAAAAACAAAAGAGGGTGAGACAGAGCACCTTGCCCCACCTCGAAACTCACTGTGCAGCAAGGACTATGAGCTATTTTAAGGCGAGCACGTCACCTTGGTGATTTCACATGCCCACCCCCTGTACAGTGCTGGGTACATACACAGAACATTCTCAACAACCATTGTGGAACAGAAGTGGCTTTCTCTTTGCTGAGCCCTAAAATGTCGAGTGCACACAGCAGGTGCTCAATAAGAGTTGTTGAATGAATTAATAAAGAAGGAAAGAAGTAATGACTGTGGTTCTATGTAGAGGAAAATATTATTTCTCATCAAAATCATCTGAGCAAGAGCATCTCTTAGGGCTCAATGGCTACTAAGGGAAATAACACTGATGTTAGACCAAGTCCTTGGAAATGAGCGGGCCTCGACTGACAACCCAAATTGGTCTGGGTACCATCTGGGGCTCTGATTGGAGCATTTCTCATGCTCACTAATAAAGAACTCAGGCTGGCTTCAGGGAGGCCTGGGTCAAGCCAGAGGCTTCCACAGGCTGAGCACGAACCCAGTCTGCGGGGCTGCAGGGCTGCCCTGTGCTTCTGCCATCTCCAGGAGGACACAAACACAAAGCCCAGGGGAAGAGCCCGACACCCGATGCTCTGTAAGGAGCCCACTAGGGAGCACCCGACAGTGAGGCTGCGGCGATGAAAGGCGCCTTTCTCTGCACTTGGCGCATGAAAGAAGCCCCGTGGCTCTAATCCACCAGTTCTGTGCCATCGCCGACCGCAGAGCAGCGACAAGAGCCGCAGACGGGCAGGGGGACAAGTGAGGGGGAAAGGCCGCCAATCCTGGGAACAAAAGCTTGCGCGCATTGCTGGAGTTACAAGGGAGGTAGCCTAGGAGTTTTGCTTTCATTAAAAAAAAAAAAAAGAGCATTTGGAGTCTGGAATGGAGAGGACAGAACAGAATGCTTATTCTTTATGAGGAAAAAACAGGGAGAACTGGAGGCTGGCACCAGAAGTGTGTTTACAGAGCTGACAGATCTCATGCAACGAGATGGTCGGTGTGCACGTTCTCTGCTCTTCCCACTGTCTTCATGACCCCTTCCTTAAAACGGGACCCCCAAAGGAACCCTCAGGGAAGGACTCCGGGAGGGAGCTTCAGTCCCCCTTGTTTCTTTTTGCTTTATTTCCTCTTTTCTTGTCTTCAGCTCTGTCTGGAATGGGCTGAGACATGGCACTGCCTGGCGACAGTGTGCTTGGTAAGGGTCAGACTGAAAATCATTCTCAAAACGTACCTGGTAGTTCAAACCATACTTAGAGAGGCGACCTTAACTAGCGGTAACTAACATTTTGGGGCACTTAACCACATGCCAGGAACCATGCAGAGCACTTTACTTATGTCACACGATTGACTCCTCAGGTGGGTCACCAGAATCATCACTGACATTTTAAAGATGAGGAAACTGTAGAACAGAAAGGTCAAGTAACTGTCACAAGGCCACACAGAGAACAAACCATGAAGCCAGGATTCAAGGCCAGCCAGTCTGGCTCCAGAGCCGGCCTTGAACCCTGCGCCCTGGGGCGTCTGAACAGGACACCACCACCGGCCAGCCCATGGCCACTCGCTCCCCCCAGCCCCCTCCAGCCACGGCGTCGGCTGCCTTCTTCCGGCTTTGGCATCATTCAGCCCGGTTTCCTGCACCGAAGGCAGTTCTCAAGCACGTGTCCCTGAGCCTCCGAGGTGCCCTCACCCACAGCCCTGGTCTCACGTCCGAGCTCCTGTGCCCTGGAGGGAGATGAAACCTCCCAGCTGCCCCCTGCACTGCCCTTCCACTACCGCCCCTTGCCTCTCAGCCCCTCCATCCCGTCCCTTCCTGATGATCCTCGTGCCTATTCTCTGCACAGCATTCCGACACCTTGTCGTATTCATTTCACTGCCTTAAATCTGTCTTCGGATTCTCTAATTTTAGGTCGGTGTCTCCAGTGAATCCAAAAGCAGACACATGCATGTACTTCATCTGTGTTCCCCTGCAGCATGGCAGAGCTGTTGAATGAATAAGGCAGCGTGCAGACAAAACTACCTTTTTCTTTCCTTCCCTCTATTCTCCTGAGCTTAGCAAGTGAAAAGGTCAGAGGTAAACCTTAGGCAGCTAAGTACTGGGATGGTGGTGGCATGTGCCTTGTGAAAACATCAGAAACCTGACACTCTCACCGAGCAACAGGGCCCAGGACTGACTGCACTCCTTATTGTCGGCTCAGACATCTCTCCATCTCCTCTTAGTCTGAGAACACTGACCTCCAGGAGCCACTCGGGGTGGAGCCCATTGCAGGTTTCCAGAAGTGAAACTGTCACAGTTGGGGGGGAGGAGGGGAGAGGAGAGCCCGAAATAAGGCTTCTGGACCAGTACACCTACTTAGACACGAGGAAAATGGAAACAGAGGGGCAGAGCGTCTTAAATCAATGTCCTTTAAGCGCCACTGGTTGTCCTTCTCCAGGGTCCAGCCCAGGATCTGGACATGAGGGGATGCCTCTGTGCACCTTCCAGCTCAAGGGCTCCATTCTCACGGCAGGAATAGGAGGCTGGACCTCCGCCTCTCCCTCTAACCCCTAGCCAGCCCGGCCCTACCCCTGAGTCAGCCTTCCTGTGGGCTATCTGGCCATCCCCCAGCAAAATGTGGTGCAAAGAACATGGGTTCTGAAGCCAAGCGGTCTTTGATCCAAAGCCCATCTCTGTAACTTATTAACTACAGGATCCTGGACACATTATTTAATTTTCCCAGGTTGTCATGACAGTGAAGTAAAGAATCACGGCTAAGTACTTGGTACGGCTTCTGGCTTATGCAATTTTGAGTAGCAGTGACCATGTTCTCCACCTTTCTTCCAACTCCTCCTATTTTCCTCTTTCCTCAAGTTTTTCTTTGCGGCTCAAGTTTTTCCTTTCCCTGCAAACCGCCTGTTTGTCTATTTTGCCATTTTTCCTTAACTACTTGCAACTATTGTTTCTAAATTCCAGCTCCAAGGTGAGAAAGAAGGGACAGAGAAAAACTGTAACAGGATTCCTCTTGGAAATCACAAAGGGAAAAAGCACAGTAAATCTGCGTGGCCTGAAAGGGAAAAAATGCTACTGCGGTTCTGTGAGTCTGGCGGCGCCACGTGGGGGTAAAACTCATGAAGAAACAAATCAATGTTTCCTTCATTCAGAAGATGCTTTTGCCTCTGCGATCAGGGCCACCAAGCAATTTTTAGAGAAGCGCCCTGAAGCAGTGCTGTGTTCTGAGGAGAGGAAAAACACTGCTGAACTATGAGTCAGGAGAGAAGAGTTCGAATCGCTAATCAGATGCGTGACTCACCAAGTCAGTTCATCTCTCTCTGAGTCTTTGTTAGTGTGGCCAACGGTCAGGCTCATGCGACACTCCTATGAAAGTACAAGGCCCATCTCAGAGCACCTGCTCTCTGGACTCTTATAACCATGATATTCTTCAGGAAGGCCTCCAGGGAACTGAGTTATACTACAAGAAACTACATTTTTAGTTTTGTTGCATTCCACCAATGGGAAAAAGAATTACAAGACAAGATGGTAGTAGATAGACAAGGTAATATGAGTCGTCCTTCAGGTTACAGCCTGGATTCAGGAACCACCCAGTACAGTTGCCTACCACATCTCTACACTTATAGTACAAGGGGCGAGAAATGCACACATTACATGTAAGGTAGAAGATCTGGGCTTAAAAGGTAGATTGTAAAGGAGTTTCCAAAGAGGGAAGCCCAGTCGTACCCAGGTAGAGAGAAGAGCCTGCAGGGAAAGCTTTATGGAGGGGGCAGTTGTTGAGTTAGACCTTCAGAGATGACCAGGATTCGTCAGGTGAAAAGAGAAAGTAGAGCAATCCAGTTACAGTCCCGCAAAAGCCAAGCCCAGGTGGGGAAAGTATAGGGTATATTTCTACAGGAGTGAGCAGTTCCGCATGCAGTGAGTAGAATATTTAAGGATTGTTTAAGAATAGTTTAGGAAATAATGAGTGTGGGAATGGAGAGGCCAGAGCAAGAGGCCAAGGGGCTGGTGCACTTCGGGTTAAGGGATTTCAACAGTGGGAAGCCAGAGAGCTACCCGAGTCCGTGCCAACCTCGGGATCCATGGGAACTGGTCTCCGGGGCACGCGTTTACTCACTATTGTCCTTGTTCAGACACTGAGCCTTTCCCACTAAGATCCCTTTCTTCTCGCCTCCATTTTATCATTGGCTAAGGGAACCACTGATTTCAAAGTTGGAAGGGAACTCAGAAATGATCTAGTTCAAGCCCCCATTTTATTGATAACAAAACAGAGGCCTACAGAGCCAATCGGCCAGCGGAGGTCACACATCTCCACTTGCTCCCGGGCTCTTTAACCTCCTGAGGCTGCTTCCTTCTGCGAACTGACTTCCTAATTCTCTCTTTTTTTTTCACTCCAAGGCTAGTTTTCTCATTAGCATTGTTAATGGGCTTTGGAAACACGCCTGTTTGCAATAGAGCAATGGCTTTGCTAAGCAGCAGCTTCCTTGAAACCACTTTCAACAGCAAAAAGACTACTTGGCCCTCCTCCAGAGATTCTTGGAATATTTAACCCAGTGGGCTCCCGGAAGATAATGGGAAGTCAGCACAATATGCACGCTAAAGTAGGAAAGAGTGAAGAAGAAATGACCTCCTAATAAAACACTGATAGTTGGGTGGAACCACCTTCCGTAGACATCTGTGAAAACAGACCAGGCGATGTCGGCCCTGTGCTTCCTTGAGATAGGTTAGACGCTAAGTGCCTCAACGTCAGGAAACGGAAGTAAATGGCATTTCTGTTACTCTGTAAGAAATGATCACAAACTTAGTGGCTTAAAACAACACCCATTTATTATCTTGCAGTTTCCAAGGGTCAAGCCTGGGATGGCATAACTGGACGCTCTGCTTGGTGTTTCACAAGGCTGAGGTCAAGGTGTGAGCAGGGCCACCCTCCCGTTTGGAGCTTAGGAGCCTATCCCAGGCCCCTGCAGGTTGGAAGAATGTAGTTACTGGCTGCTGTGGGACTGAGGTCCCCACTTTCTTGTTAGCTCTCAGCCGACGCCCCCGCTCATCTCATACAGCGCCGTCAGGTCCAAGCCACGTGGCCCTCCCTGTGCTCAGTTTACAAGAAGTGCTTCCTTCCAAGCCCACAAGGGAGCTGTTGCTGTCACCTCCCTAGGTCAGACCCACCAAAGATAATCTTCCATTTGATTAACTCAAAGTCAACTAACTAAGCACTTTTAATTATATCCATACAACTCCTGCCGTATAACATAACATAATCACAGGAGTGATATCCCAGCATATTTACAGGTGCCCGTCACACTCACACGGAGGGGACGTGACAGAACAGCTATGGCAGCGGCAGGGAGCTTGGGGGCAGCTTAGAATTCTACCCACCGCAATACATCTGTATCCTCACCTTCCTGCCGTCTATGAGGCCCCTCAGGATAGAGATCAGAATTTCAATTGTTGGTTGAATTAATGAGACAATTCACTGAAATTAGTCTCTGCAAGCTTTTAAATGTTTTTAGTTTATATCTGGTTATGTTGAGAGACTGTCACCAGTCATAATTAAGCATAGGTTTCCATAAATAAATGACAGTTTGTAACACTGATGTGCTGATATAACTGGCACTTTTAGGGAGCAAAATATCTGTACAATGACTAATTCCTTCTCAGAGCCAGCCTATCATCAAGTATTTATTGGAAACCTTGTCCTGAGCAACATGCTAGACTATATGTGGGACAGAACAAAAGATGATCAGACCCTCCTTTTTCGCAAGGAGCTTATTACCACACAGTAGGGACGGCAGCTCTACCACACATGAAATAACGTAAGATTAAACGACACAAGACAGAACAGTTCACACTGCATCTAAATTGAGTAGTACAGAGGTATACTACACACACTTAACGCAAGTAGGTGACCAAGCTCAGCTGATAGAGGAAGAGAAGTTTCTATATTGTATCAGTTCTCTAAAGCTAGGCAGGCGACATCAGATTTGATCTGTTAAACAAAAGAGCTGCCGAAGGTGCTAGACTGTGACATACAGCAATGGCAGCTGTACATAAGGAAAATGAGTGTGCAAAGGGTTTGCAGGCTGGATGGAAGGGGAAAAGGCTACAGTCTGGAGATCTCCTGATACAGATGTGAGGCACCGAGAGCCTGGCCCAGGCGGTTGTGTTAGGAGTAAATGGATGATGTAATAAGGAACACTTTAAATGAGATCATAGTAGCATTTGGGGATAGTCCTTAGAGGAAAAAGTAGTTCAAAGCAATAAAACTATCTTAAACTAAATGTCACTTGCACATAAATTTTGAAACAGGGATAATTTGGGGTGGAGGGTAAAAGAATATGATCATTTCTAAGTTTAACTGGCAGTAAGAGATTTTTGTTAATAATGCTTACAAGTGGCTAAGGGAGAAACCTTCAGGCAGAGAGGGAAAATATGGCCATATTTTCAGCCAGCTCAAAGGAGTTTAAGCACAGCCTTGCAGACACTCAACAAATCCGCATTGCCTGCCTGAGCTTCAAGCCCATCCCCCACTGAAACAATGAGCTCGGGACATGGAGATCAGCCCCACATTTCACTGTGTGAGGTGGGGAATAAAACTGCAAAGAGATGTGATTCATTTAAGGCCACAGATCCACACGATACCAGACAAGGGATCATTGCAATCAATCCAGTCTAAAGAATCAGTCAAGTTAGAGAAAACAAGTAAGTCAGATTTATTATTTACCAATGCTGACAATCTAGTGAATTATCTGAGACATTCACTCTCCTTTGGTGATTTCTGCACTGTGTAAAGACCTAGATCCTTGATCTGTAAGCCGACTTCACTTACTCTGTCATGCAAGACACCACTTTGTCTTTCTCCCTTTTTTTTATACAGTGTAACTTTTCCTAACTTTCATATAGACAAAATAACAATAATGGATATGACTCAATGATCTTTGTAATTTCTTAGGCTCTTTCAACCTCTGGAGACCCCACTTTAATGCAAATCAAACTTGGGTAGGTTGTACATTACCTACTGAAAAATAGTTTCAATTAGAAATTTAATTACACTGTCTTGAGGAAATGGAAACGACAGTTTCTTTGAATTTTAAACATTATGGAAACCTCCAAAGTGTTATAAATCTGCTAATTGATTTCTGTACCTGTAATGTTTGATTAGGTGTATTTTATTGTCTTCTTGGTTTTAATTAACCCTGGGCTTGTCAAAATGCTTCCAGCGACAAAGGATATATGATGAAGTGTGATAAACTCTATTAACAGAGGCTGACTTTTGTCAGTAATTGCTCTCATGCACAAGAGTTATTAGAAATTAGCACACAGAAAAAAAGAAACTGTACTTTTGGTAACAACTTTTATTGGCAGCCATAAATCTGTGGACTGCCCCCAAGTGCTGGTGATAAGCAAATGTGAGTGGCCATAGGGTCCTACAGAAGATCAATCACTCACTAGATGTCATATAAATATTAAGAGTGACAAAATAGATTGAATTATGAAGTCTGAGTGATAAGAGCCAAAATTATACCAACTTCCCTAACTGTTGAAATTAAGGAAATGATCCGGAGGATGGACATTATTCCATGTTAATTCCAAGATCCTTCTGCAACAGCTGAGCCAAAGCAGGTATCAATCAATCAACTATTCAATGAATTTTCCCAAAAGAATTAGGATTATTTTTCAATTCAAAACCATTTTAACAATCAGTCAATACAGATCTTTCTGCTGAATATGACAAGAAAAACATTTATATGCCACTAGCTACTGCTTTATACACAGAAAAGAGGGAAAGGAATTGATTCATTTGTTCAAATGCACATTAAACTTTTGTTTTCCGTGCAGTCTGACATGGTAGTCCAATACCTTGGTTTTGATCTCAAGATCCAGACAGGAACACTCTTCTGGGAAAAAAATGCCTTCATCTCATGAAAACTCTAGTTCATGCTGCTAACATGTCAGAAACCTGAACACCTGTATGTGTGGCATGATTTAGTGTGATTAGATGACTTTGCCCAATAGGATGAGACAATTACCCATGAAGCCTGGATCTTGGAAGTGCTCTTTGGGTTGGAGATCACTGAGGTGGGGGTCCTGGGTAAAGATAATGGGGGTGTGGCACCCAGGTAGGTCTCTCTGCACTGAATCAAAATTTGCTGCCCACTCTCTGCTAAAATGTGCAATAGGACCTCAAAATTCTCAATCGATATATTAGGATAAACTCAATCAGTGTTACTGCTATTGTTATTCATTCTTTAAAAAATATGTTTATAGAGTGTGTTCACCATGGGTGAGCCACTATGCTAGGCAACTGAGGAGACACAAGATAGATTAAAACATTAATTACACTCCAGAACCACATGGGGTTCTTCTACTAGAGGAGATAAAACAGATTAGGCTGGAAATAAGTAAGGGTTTTGAATAGTGCCTGACAGATTAAAACTGTAGAAATGCTAGTAAGTGCCAAGCACTAGGTATCATTAAGAAGTATTGAGCATCTATGTGGTAAATGAAGGAATATTTCTGTATGAAGATATAGAACATTTTGTGGGGAAAATGGCATTATAGTATGAAATATGTTTTCAGTTTTAATAAATAGAAGTGGTCGAAAAGTATAATCCAGGGAGAAATGCAAAACCTTTCTTATGCTATGAGTAGAAAAGAGTAAATTTCTCTCAATATCTGAGAGGAAAGGGAGTAGAGGAGGTAAGATCAGAAAGTAGCGGAGAAAGCCCTTTAAAGCCAGGCTGAAGAGTCTGGATTTTCCCTATAGACATAGGACGTCTGATAATTTGCTGACTACTCGTTATGCCCTGTAGTGTGCCCGGCATCCCAAATTCAGAGTGACTCTACCCTGAAGACCCTCCTAGACAAGCTTGTTCCTTCTGTAGAATGAAGCCACAAGAGAAAGAGCAGAGCAAACATGAGCAAGGGGCATTGGGAGGACTGACTCAGGTCCTGAGAAGCTGCAGAAGTATCTGGCACTTGAGTTTAAGGATCACTAGCCTTTGGAGCTGAGAGAAGGAGACGACTGCAGGCCATCGTGCCACTGGCCCGTAGCTATACACATCACCATTTCAGCTCCATCATGGACACTGACTGATCCCATGGAGAGCACATGGCACTGAACCTGAGCTCCAGGAGCTAGCGGAGCAATGATATGAGAAAGGAATAAAACAAATATCCAGAGGGAGGAGTAAGAAGCCGAGCACCAGCACAGATGCCTTCTGAGTGAAGAACACTTGGAGGAGAGATGGCAATTTGAACAGAATAATGACGGTGATACTACGAGTGCTTAAAGAAAGAGAATTAAAGCCCAGACACTTTCTGGAACTTGAAATTTAAGTTTGGAATTCTGAAATTCAGTAGGTGCAACCCAAGAATTCTATATCCAGCCAAGATAGCACTCATATATCAGCATAAGAGAAGATGTATAAAAACTTAGAAAATACGCCACTCATGTACTCTGATAAAAATATTAATGAAAAGGACTTTAAACAACAAGTGAACCCAAAGAATAACTTAAGTTAGGGGAAGATAAAAAGGAGAAGAAAAAGAAGTGAGGGATGAACCTTGCAATTTATATAACTGAATCTAAAAGAATAACGACACAGTGATGGATAATAAGTAGCATAACTGTGATGCTAGAATCCTCACAATAGAAGGCACATCCTTCAGGGAAAACCTACATAGAGTTTGAAATTAAAGGTATAAATCTACCTTGGCAACCTTGGGATTGCAGATCTAGTGGATGTGTATAATAAATATGTTATCTTGTTGGGAAAGAGGAGGAAAAGAAAAAATGGCCTAAAGATCTCATTCTGTTGGGGGGAGGGAGAGTCAGTGGATGAACAGATGTCTCGGAAGGAGGAAATACCTGACATTTTGTTTTCAAAGAATAGTAAAGAAATACACTCAAAAAATAATTGCAGATACTTATTAAATATTTGTTGAAGTAATAAATTACAGGTGTTGAGAAAAAGAAAAACATCATGAGTTGAGAAGAAAATGATGTATAACTTCCGAACATGAGAAAAAGGTGAATAAATGGTAACTTGATTCAACTAGCTTAAAAAATGAAACACTAAATTAAACTTGAAGTAGGATGGAAAGATTAAAATCAAGTATACACATTGTTTTCATTAAATGTAACTATGCCGAATTCTCTTATTAACATATAGGGACCAAAACTTTCCTGGTTAAAAAAAAAAGAAAAAGCTCAGCTATATATTGTTTGCGACCTTGTTACTCAAGGTGCACGGAACCAGCGAGATCAACATCACTCAGAGCCGGTTAGAAATACAAAATCCCAGTCCCACTCCAGGCCCACTGGACAAAACTGGAGCTTCATAAGATCCCCACGTGAGTCACATGCACATTAACATTTGAGAAACATCATTTTACAAGATGCACATTTAAAGCAAATGTATGAAACAGCATTGAAAATAGAGAGTTAATGAGGTACCACATGAATGGGTGGAGGATCTGAACAGACACTTCTCCAACAAAGAAATTCAGATGGCCAACAGGCACACGAAAAGATGCTCCACATCACTAATTGTCAGGGAAATGCAAATTAAAAGTGCAATGAGATATCACCTCACACCAGTTAGGATGGCTAACATCAGAAAGAAAAGGAACAACAAATGCTGGTGAGGATGTGGAGAAAGGGGAACCCTCCTACACTGCTGGTGGGAATGTAAATTAGTTCAATGATTGTGGAAAGCAATATGGAGGATCCTCAAAAAACTAAAAATAGAAATACCATTTGACCCAGGAATTCCACTCCTATGAATTTACCCAAAGAAAACAAGATCACAGATTCAAAAAGACATATGCACCCCTATGTTTATCGCAGCACTACTTACAATAGCCAAGATATGGAAGCAACCTAAGTGTCCATCAGTAGATGAATGGATAAAGAAGATGTGGTACATATACACAATGGAATATTATTCAGCCATAAGAAGAAAACAAATCCTGCCATTTGCAACAACCTGGATGGAGCTAGACGGCATTATGCTCAGTGAAATAAGCCAGGTGGAGAAAGACAAATACCAAATGATTTCACTCATTTGTGGAGTATAACAACGAAGGAAAACTGAAGAAACAAAACAACAGCTGACTCACAGACTCCAAGAAGGGTCTAGTGAGCTGTTACCAAAAGGAAAGGCAGTGGGGGTGGGGAGTGGGGAGGAAGGGAGAAGGGGATTAGGGGGCATTATGATTAGCACACATAATGTAGGGGGGGTCACAGGGAAGGTAATATAACACAGAGAAGACAAGTAGTGACTCTATAGCATCTTACTACGCTGATGGACAGTGATTGTGGTGGGGTATGCGGATGGACTCAGTAATATGGGTGAATGCAGTAACCACAATGTTGCTCATGTGAAACCTTTATAAGATTGTATATCAATGATAACTTAATAAAAAATCAAACAAACAAGCAAAAATGGTAAGTTATGGTGATTTTGATTTGCATTTACCCAACCCTAAATGATGGTAAACATTTCTCCCTGTTTGTATTAGCTCTATGAATCCCTTTTCTATGAAATGCCTATGCATAAATTTTACCAATTTTTCTCTTGGTTGTTTGTACAAAAAGCACATAGTCACAGATCTGGTGGAGAAAACTACGTAAGGGCGTGGGGACGACATGACACAATCAACAAATTGAATTTCACCCAAACGTAACTCACATATGTATGTGTGTGTGTAGAGAGAGACAGAGAGAAATTTACATCTTTAAAAAAGAATGCAAATGTAATAAATAATAGTAATAAAGGAGCTTAATACTCAATTTAAGAATTTTAAAAAGGAACACAAGGATTCAAAAAAAGTAGGAGGGAATTAATAACGATAAATGCTGCAATTAAAGCCAGAAATGTTAAACAAAATCAAAAACTCCAAAAATGGTTTGAAAGAGCTGTCTTTTTAAAAAAAATCAACACAATCCTGTTCAAGGAGAAAGAGAGGGATTAAAAATAAAAAATTATGAAAGGAAAAGGAAATAGGAGATTTTGAAAATTAGAAAAGGATACAAGGTGCCACCCTACAGACCCATGTTTGAAAACCGAGAGAAAACACCTGACTTACAAGTAAAATACAAATCAATAAAAATAATCTGTGAGGAAACAGAACATTTCAATAGGCCCAGATATCACAGAAGACTTTTTGAGAAATAAAGTTCTATGATTTATATTCAGTATTATTTTAATCTATTTGTAACAGTAGAAAAATATGCGAAGTTCTATAATTTATTCTATGGTGAGAATATAACTTTAATTCCAAAATCTGAAAAAACATTATAGAAATCCAGACCTGAAGACATGGTGGTAACTTTCTGAATTTCATGAAGAAACGAGAACATGAGCATCCAGGCAGGAAGAAAGAAAGTGGCAAAGCAACAGCTACATTCACCACAACCAAAAAAATAAACAGAAGCCAGTGACAGAAACTGCTGACTTCAGGCAGTAAAAATGCAAGTACGGGCTCAAACTAAAAGACAACGTTGAACTAGTGAGTACAAAGGACATAGCTATACCTCAGGGTTTTCACATTCCACCAAGTATTATGAGGAGCTACTCTGAAATACATTAAGGACTAAAAAAGGGTATCATTTATGTACCAGTATTAAAAATCTTTACTTTGATCAGGTGCTAGTAATGGAGGAACAAATCCACCTATAATCATAAAGATGAAAAAGCTGTGAGCATATGCTGATCTAAATGTTATTGAAAATACGTTTTTAAGAAGGGAAATTTTTCTCCTAAAAAGGGATCAAGGAGTAGGAAGAAAAGCATTTTATGTCAACTTCATTTTCTTATGTAGGGAGCTTGTCAGTTCTAACTACTGAGGCTACATAACATTAAAGTGCCAAAGCTTTAGTCTTTGGACTCGTTTTCCTTTTATCTACATCCATTTCTTTGGTTATCTCAGCCATCTAGTGATTTTAAGTAATATCAATACACTGTTAACTTCTAAATTTGCATCTCTAGCCCTGACTTTGATTCATATATCCCATTACCTAGTCAGCATCTCCGCTTGGATCTCTGATTAGTATTATCTCAAACCTTGCAAGATCAAGCCAAACTCATCCACAAGATTGAGGTTCCTTCATCCACAATCCACATTCTCAACATCCATCTTAGTAAGTGACACCACCATGTGCACCGTGCTCAAGCCAAAAACCTTCAAGTGATGGTTGACTCCTGCCTTTCTCTGACACCCACACCTAATCTGCTAGCAAATCCTGGTGTCTCTACATGCGATATATCTAGAATCCTACCATCTCTCACTTTCAGTGCCATTACCACCCTAGTTACATCTTTCACCTACATTTTTGCAGGAGACTCCTAGCCAAGTTTTCCTCCTCCTTCAGACATTCTCCACACAAGAAGCAGTGACTTTTCTAAAATATGTCACATCAGATACCTGCTGTGCTTGGGGCCTTTGCATCTCCCTCAGGTGCGTTGTATATAAGGCTCCCAGCAGAGCCTTCGAGGTCCTGCACAACCTGATGACCCCTCGACCCTGTTACAGCTGCTGTGACCCCACCTCCCACCATTCTCCCTACCAGTCCTTTTCCCACAGCTGGACTCAACTCTTTGCCAAGTGAGTTCACACCTCGGGCACTTGGTCCTCGCTGTTCTAGCAGAAATGCTCTTCCCCGGACAGCAGCAGGTCTGACTCATCTTTCGGTCTTCATACAAGTGTCACCTTAAGAAAAATGTCTTCTCTGATCACCTCTATAAATTAAGGCACAGTTCCCATTTCCTGTGCCCATACCCTACCTTTTTTTTTCTTTTTCTTCACAGCACTCATTACCACCTGACATATTATCTAATTTTAGACATTTATGAGCTGGCTGGCCCCACTAAAATGTAAACCACATGGGCACAGGAACTTTGCTGAATATTCAGTGCTTCTAAGCACTGAGGTGCCTAGCACATAATAGCACCTAATACATATTTACTGAGTAATTGAATAAGGTAATTATGAGCAACACACACATATCACAGAGCTACATTTCTAACAGCATTATTGACTCAGTACTAATTCTACAGGATTTTAGCAAGAGATAAAATTGTCAAACAAGCTTAGGGAATGTAAGGCTAAGTGAAGTTACTGGATTCTTGATTCATTCAGTACATTTCTATAGAGTGGCTACTATTTGTAGAGAACAGGCAGATGCTGAGGCTCTATTAGTGAACAAGACAGGCAAGGTCCTGAATTTATGGAATTTACATAATACTGGAGTCCATGGGGTTTATATATGGTTTAAAATCCAGTTTGGCAAACAGTCATTAATCAAATTATTATACAAATGATTATTTAATTGACGTTAGAGCCAGTGCTACAGAGGAAAAACACAGGATATTTTGAGAATGTCTAAGGTGGACCTAACCTACACTCAAGGTTTCAAAACATCCTGTTATCATGACTATGTCCACGGTTTTGTAAGTATACACATTCTGTCAAAACTCATCTAATTGTGTGCTTTAAATGGAACCAGTTTATTTTATGTAGAATTTACCTCATTAAAACTATTAAACATTGAAAGGAAAAATAAAATAAGTCAAAAATAGAGAGTTCATCTGAAATAATTTGATAACACAAATAATGTGTTACAATAGATATATAAACCTTTGCATCTAACTGAAGGAGAATACATATTTGTGTAGTTGGCCACAAAGTACAAAAGTACTTAAGTAAAAAGAAAGTATAAAACTCTCTTGAAAACAATGTAATAAGACTAGAAAATAGCCAAAAGAGAATGACAAAGCTGTGGCAGCTTAAAAAAATATAAATACTTATTTCAAAGAGGAAATAAAAGACAAAAGAAGGAACCAAAATAAACAGATTGGGAAGTGAGAAAGGTGTTAAAACTATGGTTAAAGCTAAAATAAAATGTTAAAATATAAAGTACATAGCATAACAATTTGAAAAATGTACATGAATGCACATGTTTATAGGAAAACTAAATTATCAAAACTTTTTCCAGATGAGAGGAAATTTTAAAAGACCAGTAATAAGAAAGAACATTGGACATGTTGTCAAAGATTAGAAAAGGTACAAGCCAGCACAAAACAGAAATTACAGCCCAATATCATTTATGAATTTAGATACAAATTAAAACATTAACAGTCATAAAACGCATTAAAAATTATTTGTTACCAAGTTGAATTTATTCTAAGAAGGTTAAGTTGGAGAAAAAAGCAGCAATAAATGATACTACCTTAGATACTACTAAGCGCTTTTTAAAAAACTACTGTTTAGTGGTTTTTAACCTTTAAAATGTTAATGTTATTTAAAAGAGAAAAACCATGGAATAATCATTGTAAAAAATGTATTTAATAAAAATAAGCATCAGTTCATAATATTCTAAATGAAAGAAGAATAGAATGAAAATGTCTGAAAACAATAAAAACATGAAATAGAAATCAATGACAAAGTAAAATTACATGGTGAAACAGTCAATGTATTTCCTTAAACCTGGAAATAAGAGAAATGCCTGTGGGCATCACCCATTACACAGTATTCTAGAATTAATAGCTAATGAAATAAAACCAACAAAAAGATATATATATATATATATATATATATATGAGAGGTTCAACCAAAATAAAAACAACTATTAGAGCATCTACAAGAATTTAGGAAGTGGCTGGATGCAAGATTGATATTAAACATATTTCTTTGATACTAACAAATCAGATGGAAACTATTATTGAAAAGTATATCCCATTCTTACATATCAGCAGAAAAATATAAAGTACCCACAAGGAAATATGCAGGATTAATGAAGAACAGAACAGAGGATCTTGTAATATTTTTGCAATTCTGACATTGATGCTTCATTCTTTTGGCATTTGCTTTTATACAAGGTACAAGATAGGAATTTAGCTCTTGTCTCCTCAAAATAGATAAGCAGCCTCTATTATCTGTACCATCCATTGCCCATCATTTCGATATATCACAATGATTATCTAATAAATACATATATATTTGTATATCTTTTCTAGGCTATGCTATGCCACTGAGCTGATTATTTGCATATTTTTGAGCTGATGTTAAATTCATTTTCAAGAGAAAAATACTTGCTATGTGGTTCCAATCTACTGACTGATAACCCCTACTGTCAAACTTAAAAGAAAAATCCTGGCGTGTCATTAAACAGAATTTTAATGGAATATCATTAAGTCAGAATTTTGGAGCCAGGTGATCTTTCCAGTCGAGAAATCCTGTGCGCATTAATCTAAAAACACAGACTCCTTCACAGTCAGCATGCCCTCCCCACCTTGTTTTTGAAACTGTTATTAAATACAACGAGGAGTTGATCTTAACAGAAAGTTCCCACCTTCTATGCTCACTGACCTAGTTTGGAGCCCAGCAAGTTGTTGCTCAGCTTTTAAAAAACTGGTGACCCTCTCCAGGGGGTTTTAAAATACTAGTGCCAGGTGCTGCACATTCCTAGGAAGGCACCACTCAGCATTTCCAAGCTAGGCCAACTCTCCCCTAGGCTGAAGCTAGCAGTTCTGTCAGTCTGTCCCCAAGGTAGCGAGGGGTCCCACCAGGAAAGAAAAGAGCCTTGCTTATTTAATTTTGATTTGCTTTAGAAAGCATATACACACAAATTTTGGTAAGCCTATGAGAACTCATTTGTCTCATAACTATGTCTTTGTGCAAATGTATATGGGCATTATCCTCCCCGTTTCCAAGGAGATTGAACTATACCCACAGACAGAGCATGTCGATTGGCAAGGATCCTTTTTATGAATCTGGTCAGAACTTTTTCTATTTTGACCAAGGATTTTAAAAACCTTCCATAGAAATAACAGGCATAATTTGACATTCAGAAGACTCAAAGGTCAAAATTGGACCAAGTTAAGGTGAATTTAAAAGCACTGGCATCATTCACCGTTTTCAAGTTGGTACTGTCAAAAGAATCACCAGGTCAATATATCGGTATGTTAGCTTGTTCTCTTAAAAGCTCTGGATCTTACTTTCAAAGTGACCAATATATAAGAAAGATTAAAGAAACTAAAAATAGAAATACCATTTGACCCAGTAATTCCACTTCTAGGAAATTACCTAAAGAAAAACAAAAATCCCTGATTCAAAAAAATAAATGCACCCCTAAGTTTATCGCTGCACTATTTACAACAGCCAAGAAACGGAAGCAACCTAAGTGTCCATCAGTAGATGAATGGATAAAGAAGATGTGGTACATATACACAATGGAGTATCATTCAGCCATTTAAAAAAGTAGAAATCCTGCCATTTTACAACATGGATGGATCAGAGGGTATTATGCTAAATGAAATAAGCCAGGCAGAGAAAGACAAATACCATATGCTATCACTTATTTGTGGAATATAAAAACAAGGCAAAACAGAATGAACAAAACAGCAGTAGACTCATCGACTCTGAGAAGGGACTAGGGGTCACAGTGTGGGAGAAGTTGGGATGGGTGGGTGGGGAGGGAGAGGGGGATAAAGGGGCACAAAAATTCTCAATCACAATATGAGCTGGTCACAGGGATGGTAGTACAGTGTGGAGAATATAACCAACGATTCCATAACATCTTCCTGTATTGACAGATGGTAACCACACTAGAGGGGATGAGGATTTAATATTATGGGTAACTATTGAAGCACTGTGTTATACATTTGAGACCAATATAAGATTGTATATAAATGATAGTTCAATAAAAAAGTGTAATACTAAAAAAAAAAAAGAACAGGTCTTGTCTTCAGTAACTCAATTCAGTTTTGTTTTGTTTTTTCAGAACTATTTTTCAAGGAATAGATTGACCACTAACAGTTTTTGAGGGGCAAGGGAAAGGGACCCCCAGGGATACTTTTGGCCAAATTCCAGTCATGTGGAAGAACACTGAAGAGTATTGTGAATAATTTTCTACCTCGGGTGATTCCGGATCAAGCTTTTTGGGGGATAGTGGAGCCCAGTGACATTTGTTTTCAATCATGATCATGGACCAATCAGTTTGTTATTAATTGCTTCCTGATTCTGGGGAAAATACATTGACAAACTAGAATGATATAATGTAATTAGCCTGCTTATTTTATAATATCTGGTTGAGGAAAGGAGAAATCCTAATATATGTAACAGTCCATCAGACAAAGACTTTGGCCCTTTAGGTGTTGGTGCCAATGTGGGCAAATATTTATGGAATGTATGTTATGTCCAGCGACCATGCTGGATGCAGGAGGTATAGGATACGATTCCAACCATAAGAAGTTTACAGTCTAGTAGGAAAGACACATGAATTTGTAAAGAGATAATCTCCGTAATGTGGTAACGTACAAGTTGGGACAAAAAAGTCTTGCAAAATTGTGATGAGCAAAGCAAAGCAGCAGTACTTACAGGTGAAAGACAGACTCTGGAAGCTGGGATTTCGGTGTGTTACCGTGGGCGATATACTGAATTTCTCCAGGCCTCAGTTTTCCCATCTGTACAAAGGAAAATACTACCATTTGCCTTGAAAAAATTTTTGTGAGGATTTAGATGAGATACTTTGTGTGAGGTGATAGCTTCTTAGTGGTCTTTAAACAAAGAGTACCTACTTGTAATAGAGGCCAGTAATATGCAAAACATACAAATCAATGCACAACTATGAAAAAAAAAAGAAATAGAAAACTGAACAACGTGCATGAAGAGAACACTCACAAAACAATCAATTCAAATAGCGAGCTGATGAAAGAACATCAATCCAACTTCACTTAACAAAATATAAAAAAACAGAATGAGATGTATTCCTTGACCACCAAATTTGCAATGTTCTTAAAAACAATATTTAACTGTGGTGAGATTGTGGTAAGATGTGCCATCCTGGGTAGCACCAGGGACTGTGTAGATAGTTGCAATCTTCTGGAAAGCAAGGAGTCAATATATATCAAAAGCCTTCAAAATGTTCAGATGGTTTCCAGTACAGTAATTCTACTTCTATGTTAAAGATGTCCATCCTACCACTTTCTATTTAACTTTTTTTAAACATTCTAGATATAGAAAGACAGAAGAATGTTAAGGTTTTATGCTGCATTCATAGAGTAGACTATCATACAGTGATACACATGACACTTGGTGAGATTTTTTAAAATAATATGCTTATGATTAAAATGCTAAAGAGATGGGAAGGAGGGTAGGAAAAAATGCTAAGGGAAAAGCAAGATACAAATTTGTTGTAATTAGTGTAATTGCTACTACGCAAAAATATGTATGTACCAGTAAGCTACTGAAGCATGACAAACTATGCCTCAAATTTAGTGGCTTAAAATAACCATTTAGTTAGCCCATAATCCTGCTCAGTCAGCTGAGGCTGTTTCTTCCCATCTAGGCGTATCTCAGCTGGGCTTGTCTGGACACCTTTGGGAAAAGGCTGGGGCAGGACAACCTCATCCGCAATGACACACCTATTTGCCAAATGTTCTTTCATCTTCATCAGACTGGCCTGGGGCGGTTCTCATGTGGTACCAGGGTTCCAAGAGAGAAATTGGAAGAGTACAAGGTTCAGACTTAGCACGCCAACACTCGGCCCTATTCCATTTGCCAACTGAGGTCACAAGGTCAGCCCAGACAAAACGGAGGGAAAATAAGACCCCACTTCTCGATGGAAGGAGCCTCAAAGACAAATTGCAAATGACAAGAACACAGGCAGAGGTGGAGTACTGGGGAATTTTTTGCAATTAACCTATCATCATGTGCATGGCAAAAAGGTTGATAGGTAATACATCAAAATGTTAACATTGTATTTCTGAATGATAGAACTGCTGGTGATTTTCATTTCTTGTGCTTTTCCATTTTCCACTTTCTACAAGCAAACTTTGCTTTTAGAAATAGATCAAAATAAGTATTTAGAAATGTGTATCTAGTGTACACGCATCTGGTGATACAGACATATCACAGCAGCTGCGGGGTCGCAGAGGAAGAGCAATTGGCATGGTCGGGGTGAGACAGAGCAAGCTTCTAGAGGGGTTGGCATCTGAGCTGGAGGAGGAAGGAAACACAAAGGGGGTTAGGCCACGTGAAGGCAGACGAGGGCATTCTAGGCAGGAGAGCAGGTCAAGGGAGAGCCCTGTGCATTCTGGGGGGGAAAGCACTGAAATGAGGGCAGTCAGACTGGGAAGGTGATGCCAGGAGGGGGCTGGTGTTTTATTGACTAAGAATGAGCTATGAAAATTTAAACCCAGTCCTTCCAAACTCAGCACTGGAAAATTTTGAAAAAAAGGCTCTCTTTTGAGGTTTTAATAACATCACATTACAGTCATGGTGCTAGAGAGGGCAGTTTGCTTTTAGCTGAGATCAAAACTCCCTGAAAATGATGGAGCAGAAGTAAAAGAGTGACAATCTATTTCTCTGCAGTTCTGACCACCCCTCCTTCGCCTTTGGAGGCAGAGAGAATCAGCAACTACCTTGTGAGGAAGATTTTTAAAGCAGGATTAATCAGCACCTGCTGATTAAATTTTGGGCTATAAAATTGCAATATAGCTGTCACAGTTCTAGTGACAGTAGTCTATGTTATGTGTTTTCCAATGAAGTGCTTAATTAAAATGAATGCCTAGATATTTAAATTCCTAGAACCAATCAATCAGCTAGTTGTTTATGACTTATCGAAGGGCCCCTCTTGGTCCCAGCGTAATGTAGGCTAGGATCTCTCAAGTAAGACTTAACCTGCATCTCGGAAAATTACATTCATAGCCTTATGAGCACCTGACTTCTATCAAAGGAGATGAATACAGAGGAGCACGCCAACCTTCTGTGCTCACAGAGGTATGAACACAGATCATGTGTGAAATCCAACCCCCAGCTTCACAAATTCCATCTCAGGAGATTCTTAACTCTTCCCTTCTTAGGAAGTCCACATAATGTGACATTTACATTGCATGTCACAGCAAATGGCACTTACTAAGAGCTCAAGGAATGTCCGTTTGCTTCCTTCTCTGACTCTCCGTGCCTGTATGAGATTATGGGTGGAGAGACTGAGAGAAATGGTATTTTTCATTTAATGATGAATGAATTTTAATTAGGTCCGCAAGATTTTGCAAATAAAAACTACAGGATGCCCAGTGAAATTTGAATTTCAGATATACAATGAGTAATTTTGTAGTATAAGTATGTGCCATATGTATATTTATTGTGTATCTAAAATTGAAATTTCACTGGGCATCCTGTATTTTATCTGCTAACCCTGATTGTAAGGTTTTGCTAGGATGGCAAAGGCCCCTCTTTAAAGAAAACACGGGACTATTAACAGGTATGGGAGAACCCAGAGGGAAGGGGATTGTCTGAATCAGGCAGTTGAGCCAGAATGCCTGCTCCTGAGCGCTGGCTGGATTCTCTTTCATCAGAACACCCTGGTATGCTTTAGGTGGGCAAGGCATTTGATGCATTTCATTATCTTCCAAATTATTTTGTTGAATCTTTATAGCTTACCAAAGAGAAATAAGTTTGTTTAAGTAAAACTACAAATTACATAATCTGCTAAGTTGAGAGCCAACATTTTGCTACTCAAGTCACAGGAGCAGCCACCCAATCCAAATGCACAATGATACTGGAGCTTAAAAAACAGGAGTTCAAGGAAACACAAGAGTCTGAACTGCAAATGAAAATACTCACTTTAAGAAATCTGCCCAACTTGGGAAGAACTCTCTGCACATCAACTGGAGTGACCATAAAACAGGATTTGGACACTTCCCTCCTCATTAAGGTATTAGAAAAAAATTTTTGGCAGCCTAGTGTGGCCAAGAGAAACTATATATATATATATCCGTATCTTCTCTAGAGACAGCCAGCTTGCTTTCTTCCATCGAGTTCTAACTTCGGAAATTCCACCATACATTTTACTCTGTTCTGGTCCCACACTGGTCTCTGGAATAATGCTTCCAAGTAGCAAGGTCTTTGCTACCCTGTGAAGATTTTCTTAGCATCTGTCTGCAGTTGGTCATTGTTTGTTCTCAGCTTTAAGTCCTGAGTGTTTTCCAAACATCTGAGGATGTTTACTCCTTCCAGTACACTCTGCCAAATGCATGCTAATTACTTGCCATCCTAGAAACAGCTTCTCTGTGTGCTTGGGGCTGCAGCTCAGCTTTCTGATCGGAGTTGTCCATGCGGCCAGCACTCTGCCCCACTGGACTCTCTATGTGCTACAACAGGAGACACTCATCCCCGTCACGGAAGGAAGTGCTGTTTTTTATTTGGGCTCTGATCTGAAAATAAATTCCCCACAGAGAAGAAACACTGATTTCATTCATGCACTCGCTTCCTCTTATTCCCGAGCTCCTCTTATGGCTCTGTTAGGCCCTCGGAACATAACTGTGGAAAAAGAAATATGCCCCCTATAGTCTAGTGTTGAAAGGCACTTATTTATTCAATAATTTCAATAATATTGAAAGTTTTGGATAGGAAAAGTGTATGAAGATGCTGTAGTGGGGCTTTACCTAGGGTAGGAAACACTTCCTGGAGGAAACTGTGTTCAAAGTGAATAATAGCAAGCTTAAAAGAAAAATGTGTGCATGTGTGTATGTGTGTGTGTCCATGACAGAGGTGTGAAACAGCATATGCAAAGGCCCTTGAGGGAGAGACAGGGTATGATGTATCGTGGAAACATCCGAAATATGAAGGAGGCTTCAGTAGAGCCACAGATATTTATAGCGTCTACTGTGCTAGGCACTGTTCTAGTACCTGGAGGTAGAGCTTTGAGCATGACAGACATTGAGGAGGAGCTTAAATCCTAGTACAGGAAGGCAGACAACAAACGGGGAGACACAAAATAACTACTGGTATTGATAAATTCATTGAAAAAACAACTCAGTACGAGACAGGGTTGGTGTGAGTTAGAGGTGAGGCTGCTTTAGGCAGGTGGCGAGGGGGCTTGTCTTGGAGGAGGTGACGGCTGCACTGAGGTCTGCAGGTTGACAGGAAGCAGCCATATTAAGGTTTGGGGAAGGCAAGCAAGTCATGAGACAAGGAAGGTCACCGGGGCTCTGAAAGCCAGGTGAGGGGTTCAGGCTCCATCCCTTGGGCAATGGGCAACAGCTGAGCTTTTTACATGGATGAATAATAGTTTTTTTAAATACTGATTCTTTCAGCTTCTGCAGAGTCTAGATTGGAGAGGAGCACAACAGAATGTGGCAGGAGGGCCCTGAGGATGGGAGGAAGTGTCTGGAAACCTTTAGAAATGGAGTCAGTTGGCTTGTTGATTGGAATATTGTGGGGGGCTGGGGGGGATGAAGGAGAGAGAGAAACAAGGGCAGGCTTTCGTTTTTCCTCTTGTGCAACAGGGTGGCTGATGATATCACTGGCTAAGAAGGGGACATGGAAATGGGTTATCTATTTTCGATGTGTCGGATAGAGGTCCCTACATATAGGATGTACAAGCAGGGGTGCCCACAAGGAAGTTGCAAACCTGGGTCTGGGCTCAGAAGAAAGGTCTGAGTGTGACATGTAGAACTGGTAGTTACCAGATAGCAGATAACAAAGCCTGGGGGAAGTGCGGAGCATGGACAGACAGCCTCAGGCACAGGCTGCTGCTCCGGAGCACGATCATTTTCCAGGACCAATATTATGCACGCTAGACACCCTCTAAACACATCTCCTGGCAGTTGTTGAAAGGCCTGTCACAGTTCAAGATGACTTTCATTTTGCAAAAATGTATTGAATACTTAGCATGAAAAAATTTCTATGTTAGGTGGGGGTATATAACACATTAAACATGCCTCTTGATAAGAACTGTGTATAGGAGGCCAAGGACGTGAACAGGATGCTGTGGCATCTCCCCACCCATATCGGTTAATAATGATGATAAACAGCAGTGAGTGACTCTATGCCAGGCACTGCGTTGGATGTCAGCAATCACAGTGGATGAGCCCAAGAGGCTCCAGATGGAGGTAAGTTATACACAAAGAGAAATATGATACCTAAAGACAGAGGTAAAGGATATCGTGGTGCAGAAGAGAGGTGGTAGGAATGGTCTGGGACACCATGGAAAGGGGATGATAACCTTGACCCAAGGTTGAAGACCATATGCCCAACCCTAGGCCAGAGACGGGGCAGATCAAGCAACTGTGCCAACCCTTTTCAGTACTCACAAAGATAAATAAGTAAAGCCCTTAAATAAATAATAAACATAGTGATAAATAAAATAAAGCCCCTAAAACTCTTTTTCTTTCATAAAATACTTGTGGGCTGCTAGGTGTTTTAAACCAATTTTCAAGTGCTACAATAACAAAGCTTTATATGGCACCGATGCAAAATAATTTGACTAAACATCAGCGCTCACTATCACTTGGTCCAGAAGAGGTAAGTGAACTGGGTCTAAGCTTTAGGAGAGGAACTCCTGCTAGCAGGCCAAAAACTGCCATCAGGAACTCCCGATAATCAGCAGCTTGCACCTGAACTAAGCATGTGGCATTATAATCCAGGTTAATGGCATATGACACTCTCCATGTTATGAGGATGAATGTCAGGAGTCCCAAAAGCAGATGAAGGACTCAGGACTTGGCCCAGGCTATCCTAAATATTCTTCCTACACATGGTAACACTAATAAATCCTTCTAGATCATCTTCAGGATAGGAATTACATGTGAAGCATGTAGGACTGGGTGTTGCATCCCAGGATATCCTGTGACATAGCCAGTCAATGAGCAGCATTATCTGTACCACCCACGAGGAAATTTGCTGAGTAGAAAGTATGACCAAAACCACATTATTAGTGGAACAAGTCAGAGTCTCCATCCAATTGCTGTGGACTAAGGAAAACAACAGATCAAAGAGGATCCAGATTGCCTAAAATCGGGATTCATTAGCAGAAACTATCCAGAAACAGGTGATAAGGTTGAAACTACTTGAGGGTAAAGAGCTGTTTCTGATCCTAACAATGCAGTAGCATTCAGAGTCCATAGCAGTTCTGGCTGAAGCCATCTCTTTAACACTAAACATGCCCTCCATGCTAGTGTTTCTGTTGACTTTCCAAATAAATTAAGATAGTTGGTGATTAACCTTATAATTAATTTTTAGTTATTTCTGTTGCATAAATAGCCTGCTCAAGTCAATGGTTTTAGGCACAAAGGAATAAGCATAGGGAAGGAGATAATGCCAGCTCTGGGCACATTGGAAGGGTGACAAGGGACCAGCAGGTCAGTCATGGCATCGGCAGTGAGCTAAGAGAAGGAATGTGACTGTAATTTATGGCATTAGGTGGAAAGTCTGCAAAGCATTCTGGATCTCAGGGCTGGGCCCTGCTGCAGGACGACCTACCGAGATGATGCCCACAGCGGCGACTGCCCAGCAGAAGGAAATCCACCACTTTGTAGGCAGAGGGCACTCAGCTCCGCTTGCTCTGCCCCATCCACGGAGTGAGGACTTGGGAAGTATTTGAAGAGTCCTCCTCGCTGTCCAGCTCCTTTGGGAGAAGATCACTGGGCAGCAGAAATCGCAGGAAGGAAATCACTTCTCCCAAGTTCTGGGCTAATTTTCTCTTCCAGCTGCCTTCTCAGAAGTCACGGGAATCTGGATAAACTGTGGCGTGAACATCTTGTTCTAACAGGTCAATAACGAAACCTCCAACAGCCAAACGTTTTACCTAGCATAAAAATGCACCTGAGCATTTTACATCTGTTTGCTTTTATGAAAGCTGTGTCTATTTTGGAAATACACAAGGCTATTACATTGTGAACAGTAAGGCATAGCCCTGTACCATTGCCTAACGTAAAAAGGAAAACAAACAATACAATAGAAGCCCTTCCGAAAACTACCCCTGCCCCCCCACCAGCAAGCCCCTTGACTCTTCTCTGATAACCATTTTCCTAAAATTGAAGTTTAAATATAAAGAGGGCCACCCACCAGCCCCTGCGCAGCTCGGACATAGTATGAGAACTCTGAATGCAGCCATGGTGCAGGGGCCTGGCTCTCAGAGCTCAGGCCCTCTGAAGGCTGATGGGATTCTCTCCCTACAGTGTGCAAATCCCCGTTGCCAAGTAATGCCAACAAACTTCAAAAATCTGGAGCAAGCAAGTATAGTTTAGTACATTTTTAAGAATTCAAATTTATTACCATAAAAATGAGCCTCTTCTCTGTCACAGCTTGCAATTCTCTCTGACATTCAATTGACCGATCAGCAGACCTGTGCTTTATAGTAGGAGACTTCTGGCATTCGTCTTTGATCTGATTTCCCCCTATTTAATAGACAATTATAGGCTCTTTAAACCCCAAAGGTTCAGAGACAGTAAATAATTACCAGTAGCAATTTTAGAATAAAGCCAATCTAAATGAGTTCAGTTGAATTATGCAGTACCAAGTAGTGGCATTTTTTATTTTAAACGAGGACAGCAAACCAAAACCCCAAACAATCATTACAGTGCCTCAATTCCTCCTGACAGCTGCCTGTTAAACTTCTGACCTGTTTGTAAAAATCTGCACACCATCTACCAAAGGGATACACACATGATTGCAAACTTCTGTTCTAAGGACATTAAATAAATTATTTCTTTAAGATCATATGGCAGATCTATAATTAATTAAACCCACCATGATATTAGAGCAAAATAATTTAGCTTTTCTAAAAAGGTAAATGTAATTTGCCGATCCGGTATTTGGAAGACTGCTTTGCCCAAAATCAATTCCTTTAGTTTCTAGAGAATAGAAACTAGAGGCAATCTCATTTTAATTATATCTCTTTATTGCTAACAAAGGAATGATTTATGCAATTAAATTAACTGGCTAGAAAATTATTCTCAGCTGGGCTGTCCTAATTCTTTGCTTTCTGAATTGCAGGCTCTTACACTTTCCTATGTAGATTAATTTTTCTGATATGCAAACAATGCCTCTGTGTTCATCTTTTGCTTTTTTTTTTCTTTATTCAAAAGTTCCCTTTTCTTCTTGTCAACGACATGAGTAATATTTGTTGAACTGCTGGGCTTTGACTAGCTTTTTTTCTTTTTGTAATGTTAAAAAGATGAAAAAGATCTTTTCTTTCCAATCTCATTATTACAGAACAGAGCCAGGTTTGAGGGTTTCTTATCTGTGGTACTGAAACAGCAGCAAAGACACAGAAAAATTGCTAGAATGTCAAAGTCTGCAAAATATGAAAGCAGTTTCAGCAGCCCCAGAAGTTGTAAACCAGCAAATGCTTTTAGGACCATCTTTCTCCACGGCTCCCCTGTTCCTTTGCCTCTCCCCATCCGCCACCATCTTAGCCCTCTCTAACTGCCCCAATTATCTCCTACAAGTTTCACCAAGTAAATAACGCATTATTATTCCACCAGCCATAAGTCAACATTGACAGAGTAACCCCAGGGAGCAGAACACTGAATAAGGTGCTGGGGGAGAAAGAAAGGAGGATGGTTTATAAAGCAATTCAAGGACATTCCCCTCTGTCCTTAAGTAGTTGGTAATCCAGGAGGCAACTTTTGTTAGAAATTCTTATGAAATAAGAATCCATCTCTGACCTAGGGATTAATGATAAATAGTGACATTGTCTGAGGATGGATGGCATTATTTGGGGCCTACATTAATTCAAAGTATTTTGAAATATTCTATAATTTTGTTACACTCTTGAGATGGGATGAGGTGAGGAGTACAAAATACATAGGTTGGCAATGTTAAGAAAATGACAGAAGAGAGATTAGGTGCACTTTTTCTTTTCAAGGCACAAGTATTCACCTTTATCTATGAGAGCTGGGGTTGCAACCTTTCTCTATGAAGGGGCAGATAGTCAATGTGTTTGGACCTGAAGGACATATGGCCTCTGTCACAACTACTGAACTCTCTGTGACATGCAGTCATAGACAATGTGTAAGCAAGTGAGCATGGCTGTGTTCTGATAAACCTTTATTTACAAAAGCAGGAAGCAGACTGGTTTGTCCCCTGGGCTCTGGTGCACCAACCCTGCAACTAGTCCCCACTAGCTGGATTTCACTTTGTCTGAGGGCAGAAAGCCCTATCCACGCCAAAAATAAAAAATAAAATCAAAGGCATTTACTGGGTCTCAATAAGTACCAGGCATGGTGCTAGGCACTCAATCAAATGATGAATAGCTTGCCTTTAAGATTGTGAGGACAATCTACTGGATTAAACTTTTTAATGGATTCAATGAATATAATGAATTAAAAGAATTACAAATCAGTGGAACAGGAAATTACAAAGTTTTAAAAAAATACTGTGGGGAGAAGAAAATGAAAAGACAAACCACAAAGGGAGTAAGACATTTGCAAAGCATGTAACTGACAAAGGATGATATGCAGAATTTCAAAAATACATACTCTTCAAGGGAATAAGCCAAAAAATATAAGTAACCAAATAGAAAAATAGCCAAAAAATATGAACAGGTAATTCACCAAAGCCAAAGCATGAATGGTTAATAAACATATGAAGAGATGTTTTTCCTCACTAGTAAACAGGAAAATTACAATGAAAAATTACAATGAAAAACACAGTGAAATGTCATTTGACAATTCATCACATTGGCAAACATTAAAAAGTCTGATTATATTGAGTGATGATGAAGTTATGAAATCTCTGGAACACACAAATGCCGTTTGTGTTAATGTGAAATGGCAAGGTACTTTGGAGACCCCATAATTCTACTCTTTTGGTATATATCCCAGAGAAATTTCACTATGCTCATAAAGAAATATGTAAACAGATTCAAAAATCGGAAGCAATCTAAATGTCCTTCAACAGAGACATGTGATACAACCATGCAATGAAATACAATACAGAAGTAAAAACGAAACAGAAAGAGCTACTCATATAAATATGGACATAGTTCTGAAATATAACGCTTACTCATTCAGGGACTATTTGGGTGCCTCTATGTGTCAGGCTAGGTTCTAGGTACTACTGGTTAGAGCAGTCAGCAAAAGAAAGTCATCACTCTTAGGCTGTTCCCATTAAGTGAAAAAAGCAGGGTGCAGAAGAAATAGAAAGTACGCCATTCAACAAAATGCCCACATAGTTAGGGATGCTTCCTAGAGGCAGTAAAAGGATAAGGAAATTCGTGGAAAGAATAAACTCCAGGCTAACAAGGGGGCTTGTTGTGGTGAAGGACTATGGACAGGGCTTCGATTGTATCACTAATGTCTCCTTCTGTAAGTTAGGTGATGATGGTGTGCACGAGGTTCCTTACCATCCACAACGTGGTAGCCTCGCATATGTCTGAAATAGAATGCCTTTCTTTTAGGAAAACAAAAACATCCTCAGGTTCAATCATTATGCAAAGATTTTGGTTCTTAAGTGTTACCACCAAATAGATTTTTAAAACAAACTAAAGATCTGCTTGACATTCTGAATATCCATGATAGATCCAACTAGCTCATGACCAGACAGGCACGTTAGGGTTTACCTTGCATTAAAAACAGCGCTGGTTTCTGCGACGTGGTAGAGTATCTGTTAAAATGGAGCCTGTTATTTCAGGGTTTCTGGACTAGTACTCCATGTCAGATGTTTACAGTTCCTTAGTAGAAATTCACTTTAAACCAGAAAAAATTTTAAAAAGTGGTGGCCTTAGAGAAAAACAAAGACTAATCTTACCTTGGAGAGGTAGGGAAAACTTTTTGGGGTACTTTCAAGGCTGACCCTGACTCCTAGACTCTCCCACTCAGGGCAGGGCTGCCCAGCCACGCAGGCCCATCATCTGTTTAAAAGGTCTTGAAGGGCTGTTTCTCCTGAGGTTCATAGAAGCAGGATACCTTGTGGCCTACTTGGCTCTGAAACCACCTTTGGGAGGAGAGTCAGCTGTTTGGGGCATGCTACTTAGCTGTGAATCACTGCGACCAGTGTAGGGTAGGCTGTTCTTCAGTCCTCCAAGAAAAACTGCAGTAAGCAAAGACGTATGTGGGGCAAGGGGAGGGCGGTAACCCCAGCCTGGCACAATGGAAATACGAGTGGTAGAGGCCCATATTTATTACAGCTCAGGCTATGGGTACTTAAATTCTGGAAACATGGCCAATCTGATTGCTTTTATTCAAAGTCAAAAGAAGGTCAGATCCTATTTGGAAGCAAAATTTTTTGAAAGAGCTGAACGAATCTTTAACATTTCTAATTGTAAATACAGAGATATTAGTAACAAGGAGTCTGAGAACACCAGCACCTTTGTAGTCACATTATTACACAGTTAAGAGTCACAGCTGGTGGGAGGAGCTCTGGCCAAATCTCCAAGGTTTTGCATTTTTTTTCTTTTTCATTTATTTAGAAAAGTGGGGGGCTGAGGTGTGGTACCAGGGCTACAGGTGACTCTTTGTGGCTGTGTGGAAAAGAGGGGCCTTTCCCCGGCGTGTCTGGGCTCCATAGCTGGAAGGGGTGTGAGTTAGAGGGGTACCTGTGGGCAGAGGCTCTGTACACTGGGGCAGGGGAGGTATGTGGAGCTCTGCCCTCAGTTTCCCACCTACCTTTCTGGGCAGTTGGAAACAAATCTTCGCTTACAGGAAGTCTGGCAGTTTCTTCACCCTGGACATAAAAGTTAAGCAAGTGAATAGTCAGCCTTCTCTGTGTCGGCAGAGGATGGGACGCTCTCCGGGAGTCTGGGGCCTGGTGACCTATCTGCTGCACACTGACAGATAACTAATACAACGATCAGGGCAAAGAGGAAGGTTAACAACATTTGGATGGAAGGTCTTTAGGAAGTGACCAAGTCCACGGATACTTCTTAAAGCAGCAATTATTTTTCCCACTTAACTTCTTCCAATGCATGCACATTGCACCTGGAAATGGAAAGTGGACTCAATAAATGTCTACTGAGCTACTGAGTGAGGAAGAGGGGGCCTAAGTTCTGGGAAAGTAAATACCAACCATGGGAATAAGAATATCAAAGCCTGTAGGACCTCCATAGAAGTCTAGGGCAACTAACCATTCTGGTTTGCCCAGCACTGAGGGGTGTCCTGGACTGTGGGGCATTAAGTGCTAAGTCTGGGACCATGAGAGAAGTAAATGATAAATTAATGACAGAACCTTCTGGGGGATAGCTCTTGTGACTACAGTAGGCTTCTTCACTCCTCTGTTTACCAAATATTATTTTGGTTCTATTACGTGCTAAATTCTGTGGGTTACAAAATAAATGATGGCCTCTGGCTTGAAAGAGCGCTGATGACTTAAAGTTGTCTTGATTTCATAAGGACATAAATATTGCTCTCCCAGATAAAATGCATGACTTCTGACAACTTTTTAGAAGATATTAAAGCTTTTATAACATTGTTTTCTTCAAATCTAGTCTAAAGATGGCTTGAAGCATCTCAGTATTTTCCAAGTCCTTTCTCCTTTGCCTGATGATACACCTGACAGCAGTAAACTAACATAATCAGGAGCAGAGTCGGTTTTTTTTTTCTGATTAGATTCTATTCCTTTCAGACTGTAAAAGCTCACCTAGCACCTGCTGCAGCCATTTTTTGTTACCTCTATTTCTTGTGTTTTTCTAGGAATAATAGCAATTTACAAACACCGCTAAGTAATTCATATTTATCATCTGATGTAATCTTTACAACTTTGGAAAGTAAAGTCCACTATGATCCCTAATTTACAATGAGGGACCAAAGGCCCAGTGCCGTTCTGTAACGTGCTCAGGTCACATAGCTGGTAAACTGCCAAGATGGCATTCAAGGGTTTCTCCAAAACCCACATTCTTAATCACTGCCCTAAAACCTACCACAGTAATTGCACAACAAAGTGCCCCACCGTGCTGGGTGCTGGGCCCAGCATATTACATATGTTATCTCAGCCTTGAAGGGGAAAGAACTAGGTGATAGGAAGGCAGAGTCCATGGTGAAAGGCAGGGAGGGCTACTGACTTGGGCACCCAAAGTGTGGTCTGCGGTCCAGTATCGGGAGCCCCTCCGAGCTTCCTAGAATGCAGGGTTATCAGATCCACCCGGAACAAATGCACGAGAACCTTATTTTATACATTAAACAAGTCTCTAGGTGACCTGCAAGTGCACCGGTGTTTGAGAAGCACGGCTGTAGGACGCTGTGGGTAGGTCTGTCTAAGGCAGTGGCTCTGGGTCAGATTTCCCAACAGCTGCGTCACCCTCCCCCAGGAGCCAGGTTGAAGTGCACTTCGAGAGCCCCACCCTAGACCTCCTGAATCAGAAACTTGGGGCAGTGATCTGCATTAGCCCCGCAGGTGGCTCTGATGATCCCTGCGGTTGGAGAACCTTCCTTCTAAAGCCCTGGCCAGCCTTACACCTGTGCCCAACCCGGAAAGAAGAGTCAGCAGCGACACCCTGTGGAGCCAAGGGAGGTCTGCACCTTTCCTCTGTGTGGACCTGCCTTTTCCCTGGCCGTGATCTCTGTTCTTTGCACTAAAGATACAAAGCTGATTTCTTTCCCATTAAACTATGATAGCTTTGGGGTCTTGTGCCTATTTTGGCCAAGCAGACCGGATTCCTTCACTCAGCAAACATGCGTTCGCTCATCCCTATTGGTGTAAAGGATTGCAGTGAGATGTGCCGAAGAGAGAAAGCACATCAGGTTGGTCCCCAGGGCACTCTCCTAACAGTGGTATTTATAACAGCACCGGCCATTGTGTGTTTGCTGTGTGGCCTGCGCTCTGCTGTTTCACAAACCTCACCCAGTCCTTGTGAGTCGGAGATCTATTTATCATTCCCACTTTCTAAGAAGGAAAGTACGGTGAGGACTGATTTCCAAGATGATGCTCTCACACAGCAGCACGTCTTAGTGACCTCCAGGTCACCATTGGGAGAGGTAGTGTGCTGGTTTCCGATGTGGATTCGCAGAGACCCTCCACATCCAGGCATGTTTAACAAGTACCCAAACACTGCTGTACGGCACTACCCTGCCTCCATCCAAACACTGGCCTTCAAAGTCGCATGGATCTTATCCTGAGAGGGGCGAACATCCAAGATCCTTAAAGCAGTGGGACAGGGACAGTCACGTTGGCACTTTAGGGCGATCTCTGTGCGGACCGTCTGAACGGATGACAGGATGTTGGTGGTGGAGCCTGACATCATCATCATCAGGAAAAAGGAACACCACACTGAGGTTTCAGTGCCGGTGGTGATCCAGGTTCACTACCGAAGTGCCTTGCTCACTGTTGTAAGAGCATCTGAAATTCTCGTCTCAGGAAAATTCAGGTTTAAGAGTTGCACAGAACTTCAACTAAGAATCCCGAACCAAGTACTAAAACGATAACTTAGATAAAATAATCTAAGACAATAGGGTCAGAATTGGAGCTTTGTGATGAGACATCTTTTAAGTAAAACTCTAAGATACTATTTAGAACTTATTTCAACTCTAAATTGTGTCTTCTATTAATTTGTTACTATCACTTTAAATTTTTCAGCTTTGATGTTTCAAATCTTAAAATCGAGTCATTCTAGCAAAGGTTATGCAAGTTGTGTTATGCCCCCTGGTGGCAACATGGCTAAGAAGATGAGAAGCGTATTTCAATCAAAAGGGAGCTGCCAGCTTAATTGAAATAGGTGGCAGGCCCTGAATTTGAAATGGAATTTCATATAAAACTTTTCTGGTCTTACTAAAAATAGGAAACATCCCGTTAAACTAAAATCAGACATATTAACTTCAGCCTGCTGGGTGCCTATTTCAATTTCCCTTGCTTTGTCATAAAATGGATTAGCTCCTTGAAATATGTCAGTTGAATTTGAAATTAAATATTTGCTCTACATATAGCTAAATAGCTAGACTCATTAAGATGAAGTCTGCATGTGCACAGAATGT
The DNA here is from genome assembly GCF_030020395.1 of Manis pentadactyla. NCBI lineage: Eukaryota > Metazoa > Chordata > Mammalia > Pholidota > Manidae > Manis > Manis pentadactyla. Next base: position 5,322,524 of record NC_080037.1, read on the forward strand.
CCTTCAAGGGCAAGCCTCAGCATGTCACATATACACGAGGGCATTTCCTTCTTTCAGAGCATTCATTTCCCTATATCAATAAATGTCACAAGGTTACACAACTCAATTATTTTCAAGAAGACTTCAGAAGAAAATCTTAAGTTTTATAATTTATTTTTCAAACAGAACAGTCAAATATAGGTTTTAATGTGGATTATACTTATGGCTTCTTGAATAAGGCTTTTTATCTGTTTGGGGGCAAACAAAGCTGAGAGTGAAGATATCAAACTACTGGAACATGCGGTGATATTTGTTATGAAAAGACTGCATAAAGGGTAAGTGTTTCTTGCTGGGTTAAGATAAACCCGGCCTCACCAGGTGGAGAAAGACAAGTACCAAATGATCTCACTCATCTGTGGAGTATAAGAACAAAAGAAAACTGAAGGAACAAAACAGCAGCAGAAGCACAGAACCCAAGAATGGACTAATAGTTACCAAAGGGAAAGGAACTGGGGAGGACGGGTGGGAAGGGATGAATAAGGGCAGGAAGAAAAGAAAGGGGGCATTATGATTAGCATGTATAGTGTTGGGGGGCACGGGGAGGGCTGTGCAACACAGAGAAGACAAGTAGTGATTCTACAGCATCTTACTATGTTGATGGACAGTGACTGTGAATGGGGATGTGGGGGGGACTTGGTGAAGGGGGGAGCCTAGTAAACATAATGTCCTTCATGTAACTGTAGATTAATGATACCAAAATAAATTTAAAAAAAAATAAAAATAAATAAATAAATAAATTCCTAGGAGTTAGTTAAGGGCATGAAGAATTGTAAGAACTCTGATGTATGTGCTGCTATATAATCTCACTTTTCTTGATGTGTAAAAAAAAAAAAAAAAAAGATAAACCCGGCCTCAACGAAAGTATTATTTGGTCACAGGAGAGAAAGCTGGTTTTTCCTTAAGTAAACATCGTTAAGATGCCTGGTACCACGCTATCCTAGAAATAACTAGGGGGGAAACTGTCACTGGCCTCAAGAACCATTCAGTCTAGCAGAGTGGAAGGTGTGCAAAACATTACAAGACACCACAAATTATAGTAAAACTACAATGAAAATAATAACAGAAAACAAAGGAAAACTTGACAGTTTAAAAAGGTGTTGCAACTGTAGTTTAGACTGAGACCTGAAAAGTAAGTATGTTTCAGGGGAACCTGCAAAGGGAATACATACACTAAGAGGAGAAACGTGTGGTAACACCTGGAGGTGGGAGCTGCTACGGAAACCAAAACAGTTCAGTGTTGCTTGAGGATAAAGTTTGACTGAGAAGTGACAGGAGAAAAGGCCAGGGAGTCCAGATTAAGAAGGGTCTTGAATCTCGGGCAAATTTACCTTATCCTGTGACAGGCCCCAAGGCTTTCTCAGGACACAAAGCCCTTAGCGTATCAGAAACTCTTTGACTGTGGTGCCTGGCTAAAAACAAGAAACACAACACAAAAAACAAATCCCTTAGTTCTATTACTAAGCAGTTAAGTTCAAACAACTTAAATATTTTTATTCTACTCTTAAATAACCAATTAATTGGATTGTGTATCAACTGGGCACTGCAGAAATTCCCAATCCTTGGAATCAGACTGGACATTACCAACCTCATACCTTAATTCGTGATTTTCATGGGATACTTGCCTATTACCACAGCAAATGCCAAAATCCCAGCTTCACAAAGATGTATCATTGAAAGGAATGTAGCATGAACTAACCCGGGCAGAGTATAGTTAGTTAGTGATACTATTTAGCCTATGTTTTTAAGCATTTTGATGATTGTGTTTGAATCTATTTGAATTGGTTTCCCTTACAATCCTGTTTTTTATTTCATTCTGAAAGGGTCTGGTAACTTTCACCAGAATGCCAAAAGGTTAAAAACATCTACTGGCTATTGGATGTGCAAGTCTGAAATTCAGGAGAAATATGACAAATGTAAAAAGAGGTACATAACACAGTAGTCAAAGTTGCGTGGATGTTTAATTCACAACTGAAACCATAGGTAGATAAAGGTTTTTCGAGGCACACAGAGGTTGAGGACGGCCAGAGGCAGAGGCCCCGAGAACACACACTTCAGAGGTGAACAGAGAATAAGGTCCTTATGGGAAAACATTTAAAAAGAACAGACAGGGAATTATGAGGACCAAGAGACTGGTGTTACTGAGACAAAGAAAAAAGTAAGTAGGAAAACTTAAAAAGTGTCTGGGAAGTTTCACTATTAGCAATGCCCTGCTGATTTAGAAAGGGCACAGAATCAGTATGGGTAGAATGGGCAGGAAATTAAGTAGATTCACAAGTATAGATTAGGTTTTCTAGAAATTTGGCTATGAAAAAAGAACAGAAGCTAAAGGTAGACATACATCGAGAGGTTAAATATTTTTTAATGTAAGTGTGGTCATGTTTACACCAGTTACCCAGACCTTTCCAGGGATTCAACAGATCTTTCTAGGCATTAAAATTCTGACCAAAATTCTGACCAGAAAGGAAACAGCTCCATCTCATACCCGATTTCTTGCTGGACACAAGGATTTTTCCACTCCTGCCCTTCCAGGATGTTGGCTCACAAGCTCTTTGGAAGCTTCCTAGGTATGATCTGAAACCTGCCCCTTAGGGCCAGGAAAGACTGAGGAAAGAGGCAGGCCAGCCCAGGTTGCTAAGGGCACTTTTAATAAGCAAGGGAACTTACATACAAGGCTTGCCTTGGGTGGCCGCAAGATGAATAGATCTCCACAAGCACCTGCCAAATTTTAAGCTTATATGGAGGCCTTAACTGAGTTCGGTCACGCACACAGTCCAGATGGCCTTGACACCGCCATACTGTCTCCAGGCTGTGTCCTTAGGGCAGCCCCTAGGAGTGGGGAAGGCAGACAGTACCCACACTCCAAGGTCAGGGGAGGGGTGAGGAGCCTCCCGGGGCTGAGGCCCAGCTCACAGGTCGTCGGCGATCACGTCCTCTCCAGATGTTCTTTCCTCTCTGAAATCCTGGTCTCTTCTTCCAGTAATACTTTACTATCTCTGACAAATAAAACATATCTGGAACTTCCATGTATGTATTGAGTGTCTACCATGGCACTTTTCTAAGCACTTTGTGCATTTTACCTCATTTTCCTCATACAAATGCCATGGCATCACTGAAGAACTAGACTGCCACACTCAAACTTTCTCTTTGAAATAATACAGTGGAAAGTGTGGCACGACAGGAACGTTTCACACCAGCATCACGCAGAACATGGCTCCAATCTTGGCTCAGCTATTTGATCCTTCAGGACCTTCATCATTCCTTCACCTATAAAATGGTAATAAACATATTGAACCTAGAGTTGCCTGAGCGAGGATCCAATGAGATCCCAAGCCAGTGCTCAGTGCGCTCAGGGCTCTGTAGAGCTGCGCTGTACTGTCCTGCACACCGACAAACAAAGCAACAGTGGCCATGGAAACAGGAAAAATCATGTATTTCAAATGCTACTCTTTGTTTTAGTCCATCCACTACTTACGAGGGACAGAGCTGAAACATGAAGAGCGCACAAGCTATTTTAATTATAAGCTAATAAAATTCTGTATGAAATGCATTATGTTACAAGAAATAACCTATGGGAAGTATATAAAATGGACCAACATTATTTGGTACTTCTGATATGTCCATTAACCTCAGTTTAATTACTCGCCTTCCAAGCACAAAATTAAAAGATGGCAAGCTATTTACAAAAAGACGTAATTTTGCTATCAGGTTGACATTCTGAACAACATCTTCTTCAGTTCAGCTGTTTTCTCTTCTATTTTAGCAGAACAGTCTTCCGCTGCCTTTTCAATGCCTTCATGGTATTTCTCCAAAGCAGCTTTCAAATTTAGAAATATTTCCTAAGTGGAAAATGAAACAGAGTTAAGTATTCTATGCAACAACCAAAACTAAAAATGAGTTAACAAGAATTCCAACAGTCTCGTCCATATTAATAATATTTTAAAGCATAAACTATCTTATGTGCATGCCCACACACATATGTGCTCACTCTTATTAAAAATTCATTCTGCAAACTGTAGACACAAGAAGTCTGCTACTTAAAACAAAGCAGAGGCATGTAGCAACAGCCTGGATTCAAGACATTAAGGATGTATTTCTAATTATCAAGGAAAAATGTTTATTTTGGATCTTCTCATATTTACCAGGCAAATACCTAGATTACTATAAACCGCTATAACCCCTACATCTGACCCTGATCATCATTTACAAGACATCTAAACACATTTAAGAAGTTACCCATAGGACGGAAAATACACTAGTTTTAATAAACTGATCTGGCAGTTCTACTATAAGCAATAGTGAGTATCCATATAAGCCTATATGAATGTGCTAAAAATTAAGAAAAAAATGAAGAATAATTTTTACATATTAAATAAAATGATAAAAGAAACCAGTTAGCCTGCATACATTTTCTTGTATCTCATACTTATCAAATGTAATTTGGATTCTCTTTGTTATTCTTTTTCTTGAACAGAACAATTCCCAAGCACTGATATAAAAAAGTGGTTTTTTGAAATGCTGTTAAATGTTTTCCCACTGAAATAAAACAGCAGTCTTCTTCCAATGGGAGGAAAAAAGCAGGACAAGGGTATAATGTTCTCAATTTTAAGTGTCCCAGCTATTCGATTTTTCTTACACTTATAGTCTGGCTACTGTTTATCTCAGTTTAAATTTTGTGTACATACTGACTTTGAACAAATTATGTAATTATAATTTAATATGGTACAATTCATGGTATTCCAAAAAAGAACACCATTTCCAAAATTCTGTTACCTATGCAAGTTGAGAATTATTGCTCTAGATTAAATGCATTTAAATAGTTGCTAAAGGCTAAACACTTTCCAAAAATCCAAACATAGATAGTTATTAAATCTTAATGCAAAAATTAAAGAGTGTATTTAGATTTCTAAGACCTAATCAGGCATCAGATCACTACAACTATGATGGAATACAAATCATTAAGAAAACAAATCAAAAAATTTTGAAAGCTTTATTTCTTAATCTTTATAGGAAAAACAAGGTGAATTAATTGCTACCTGTGCAACACCATTTTTAAAAAATCACATATAATCACAATTAACTTCCTAGTTCCATAGGACTATCTATTTGTTCATAATAAAAAAAAAAGCTGAATAAATTTGGTAGTAAGATATTACTCATAAGAAGCCATTAAAACTCAGTACAGCTAAATAAAGATATACAATCTGTACATCTGAACGGACCATTTCAATACTCTCAAAGAATCCGGTTTCTCTTGAGAACAAATACCCTCTCTAGGAGGAACCAGCCCTGCAGCTGGAGTCACAATAAATGAGTGGAACATTAAAGCCCAATTCCAGCACACATCAACAGAAGCAAACACTTGAAGTTCTGAGCCAACCATTACAGGACATTAATCACAACAGATCACAGCCCTCACAGATGCTCCCTATTTTAGTTTCCAATTAAATTCTGTATGCAAGAGGAACTTTACACGATTAATGCGCATACGATCCACATAATAAGTATGCCTTACTGTGATGTTCTCACGGAAGCTAAGTATTCTTAAACTCAAAATCTAGCTCTATGGTGTCAAACACAGAGTAACCACTAGATACATGTGGCTGTTTAAATTGGCATCTAAATAACTACATGTTTCTCAGGTGCATTAGCCACCCTTCAAGTACCCAACAGCCTTAGGTACCTAATGGCTACTGTACTGAAAGGTACAGATGAGCATTCCCATTAATTCAAAAAGTTCTACTGGATAGCACTGGGCTAGGTAATTATCCTTTTAAATCAGAGAAATCTAAGATTATATAACATCCATGGAGTTTCATAGCCATTTACCCAACAATTGGGTATTAGTTCATTAACAAAATACATTACTGAGCACCTCCCCAAGAACTACTATAGATAGCACATTAGTCCATTGGGAGATGCAACTATGCTCTTTATCCTCAAGAAACATATAATCCAGACCAGACGGGACACTGAGTACTTGAAATATGGCAAGTACATATGAGGAACTAAATTTTTTATTTCATTTCACTGTAATTAATTTAAATTTAAATGTAAATAGCTACATGTTGTTAGTGGCTTCCACACTAGAGAGCACAGATCGAAATTATATGTAATAGACTTAAAGAGCTATAGTAATTGAGAGGAGAGAAATGAAAGATATATGAAAGAAGTCAGTGAAAATTATATGGAAAATATTCTAGTAAACCTTAAATGCAAATGATTAACTTAGATACCAAACCTTACAAGTCCTAGAAGTCAGGGATCACACCCTCCTGGTTCACAACTTATTCCCCAGTCAAGTGTAATGCCTGGTACCTTGCAGGTGCATGAGCCATTTGTTGAATGACTGACTGAATGAATAAACTACAAGAAAACAGGGACCTTAAAGCAGAACAGCAGTGATATTTTTAGCACAATGAATTTGGCAGTACTTAATATTCAGGGCAGATTTTATACAGAGAATCTTAAGGAAGAAATTTAACAAATTTTGCTGAAATCCATGAGTATTATAAAATTATGTGATAGAAACATGAATGGAAAGGGTTTGTTATGAACAGTATCAGTGAGTTTTAAAAAACTGTAACATTAATATGGTGATTGCCTGGATATCAGAATGGTCTAAAGTCTAAAATTTCAATTCTTTGTGACAGGAAATGATGATGCCTTTAAAGAACATAAAGAAAGAGAAAAAGAGAAAGAGAGACAGAGGGGGAAGGAGAGAGAAGGGGAAGAAGAGGAAACGCGGGGAGATGCTGGCTGTCATGTATCAACGCTACTCTTGTTGTGCTAAGCCGGCCCACTGAAAACAGCCGGCACGCAGTTCAAAAAGAGTGGACTTGAGGCGAGTGGACAGAACAGGAAATACAGATTTTTGCAAGTCATCTGAATAAAGGTGTTAACTGAAACTAGAGGAAATGAAGTATCTGTGGGACAGAATATCTAATGAAAAAGGGATACGATGATCACAGGACCCAAACAATCGCACAGAGCACGTGTGTCAGCGCTGACACGTGCTACTCCCCTTTTCACGGAGGACGACCATGAGGTACGCTGAGGAGAGAGTCCTTTGGCCAAATGCACCTTGATTCGCAGCAGGACCCAGCGACTCTTCCATGCTGTTGTGGGACACGTGGACACCACAGTGTAGACTGCGTAGAGGTCAGAACTGCGCAAGTTGAACAACTGTATCCAAAGTTTTGATCAAAAGTTCTGTGCCTCTCCGAAGGAAGAGATGGAGCAAAGGGCCCAACTCTACTCAACATTTTTATCTCGGGGAAAAGGGCCTGCCGATCAAGTTTGCAAGTGACACTGCGCCATGAGAAATAGTCAATGTGAACGATACATATTTTACACTTGACCTTGCTATTTTGAAATCTACGTTGAAATAAGATGAGACCTAAAAGAAATAATAGTAAAATCCTGATTTAAAGGTTCAAATAATGGTTGCATTAAAGCATGATGGAAAAAAAGTTTTTGAAGTATAATTGATGAAAAAATTTTTTAGCTTGGCAAAATTGCATGTGAAAAAGATACGGGTCTTATAATTGATCACAAGCTTAACATGAGTCAAGCACAGTATCGCTGCTAAAAGTCCAACCTAATAGTATGCTTCATTAACAGAAGCATTGTCCTCTGGGGCCGGTCACACCATTATCTGAAAGACTGCGTTTAGTACTGGGCTCTACACTTTGAACAGAATAATGACAAGAAAGAGACAGTACAGGATAGTAAAGACTGAAAATTGAGCTATATATACATATGGCTGGAAAACTGGGGCTAATTAACCCGGATGAGAAGGCTGAAAGAATCCATGATGATTACCCTCAGATGTCTAAAGTGTCATTAAGTACCGGAGGGTATAGATTTGCTCCAGAGAGAAGATATCTTAGTTCACTAGAGTAGAGAAATGAGTATTTTGAACTCAAAATAAGAAATGACATCTTAGCAACTAAAGCTGTCCTAGTAGAACAGCTGGGGTAGTTATCGCTCTATAATGTTGAAAACAATGAAACAGAATATACCAGCAGCTCTCAAAAGCTGTGTTAAAAAACCCAGGTTCATGAGCCCCACTGCTGGCGATCTGAACTCAATATATTTGGGTGGGGGTTTGTTCACTTTTCAATTCTTTGTTGAATTCTGCTATACAGTCAATTTTAAGAAACACCATGTTAGATAACCCTACAATTGTACAAATATTTATGAAAAGCATACCACATATATGGCACTATTCTGGGCATGGTTGATATGACATATTGAGGTAAAAAAATACATGATTGTTATTATTGAGAACTTAAAATGTTACTCATGAGATATACATGCACAAAAATTAGCAGTAATACAGTGCACCTTCTATGACTGATGGACAAGGAGTGCTTACATTAGTAACTGGTTCATCAACTGTACTGGGCCATCTGATAACAAATAAGTATCTGTTCACTTGATTTGGTTAAAAAATAGGATCACAGACCTTCCTAAGGTCTTTCTCACCCCATTCTACAGATAAACAGAGGAGCAAGGACTGGGCCTTTGTGACTACCCGTTAAGAGGCAGGAAAAAGAACAGCAAGAAAAGAAAAACATCAGGACAGTGTACTTGGTAGACCATGGAAGGGAAAGCATAAGCCACTTTTTCTTTCTTTCCTTTTAAAGCAGCCTTGAGGCAATCCTCAGGATGTACATATACACTGACAAGCTGTGCTAACAATCCAGGCTTCCGGGGAGATGAGGGCCCCAGGAACAGGCGAGGGGATTGTCTGCCATGGCTCCTTTAGCATCAGGAATCCTTGCAGATGGGATGTGGATGGCAGAAGACAGTGACAGCAAGTTCTTAAGTATTTTTCAGGTATCAGGGGTTTAGGTAACCTTGATGGAAGGTGTCAGGACAGACAGGGTGAAGAAGAATGAGGGGAAAAAAGAAGAGGCCAAGGAATTTTACATACCAGAGGGCTATTTTTAGTGACTTCTAGTAGAGTAGTTTGGAACACTCCTGAGGACATAGGTCAAACTCCAAAAATTAAGGAGAGAATGAGATGTAACAAATGTACCAGGAATAGACTACTACTTTGAGACACAAACAATAAAGAAAAGGTCAGAAATAGGTAAACAATTTATGCTTGGCACTATACTGACAGTATGGAAAATAAAAACGCAGATGACAAGATGTCTGACCTCATTAAACTTAGAACTATTTATGAAACGATAAAATAAATACACTCAAACAAGAATAAATAATTTCAGGTAATTAGAATAAAGATATTAAAAGTCTCCTAACACACAGGGACCAACTGAGCTATTTGTTTCAGGTAACAACTCAAACACATTTAATACTGATGATTAAGAAATACTTTTTCAAGAACCTTTTATTAGAAAAAGAAATGCAGGAACTTTTTAGAGGAGATTACTTAAAATCACTTTCCCAGGTTCCTTTTATCAAAAAAATCAGCATCTTTATCGAGCACTCACTCTCACTGCAAAGCATGATATTTTGTTACATGTGGTCAGGGGAAAAAGGCAGGTAAGAAAAAAGGTACAAAGAAGACAAACCTGCACAATTACAAGGGTAACGGAAACGGTGCAAAAGTGGAAATAAAAGCCAAGGAACTGAGGTCAGTCTCCACTCCAGAGAACGGACAAAATCTTCAAAATGAGGGCAACCCATCTGACACCTCACCCAGGCAGGCATATCTGCAATGAATTTCTAATGAACAGACTCACCTGGGACTTCAGTTTCTCCCTTTCAGTGGCATCTTTTAGTTGCTGAATTCCAAACTTAATTTTTTGGATTTCTTGATTAATTGTGGTTACTCGTTCATAGACAGCACCTCTTTTTTCTTGAACTTTATTGCAGTCTCTAAAGGAACATAGAGATGGCTAAATCATAATTCCTCCCAAACACATAAAAAGGCAAACATTTAACTCTAACTTTGATTCCAAAGTGATCCCGGGTATTTGTGTAACAAACCTAAAACTCCTCTCAAGATATAAAAGCAAACAGAGGAAAGCCCAGCGTGGTGCTGTGCTCGTGCCACGGCATATGGCGGGCTCTCCCATCCCAAACCTGCTATTTAAAATGAAGATTCTAAGTTACATTTCTCCAGTTGTGCTCACTCATGGACTACCCGGTGGGAACGTGAATCAGTACAACTGCTCTGCAAGGCAGTTTGGCAGCAAATCTAATATCCGCAGGTTCTGCCCTTTTTCTTCATCTGCATTATGAAGAGCAAAGGAAATCCTCAGAGGATCCCTAATACTCTGTTAGAGACTGAATTCAAGACATCATACACTACCTGAAGTACTTATTCTAAAACCACATTCTCAGACCTGATGAGAAGAAGTGCCACATCAATGAAATGCCCAACAGAACACCTAGCAAACACTCTCACCTGAATAAAAAGAAAGATTTTTTTCTCAAAACATGGATGCCACAATGTTACAGAGCACTTGGACCATGAGATGGGCCAGGTGATTCGCCCCAGTGCAACCCAGACCACTGTCTCAGAGTGCAGGCAACTCAGAGGCAGCACCAGAACCCTCTTCCAGAATCATGCAAAGGAAGTGGAACTGCAGTATCTAGAGAAGAAAAAACTAGTACCTGAAACATCTATCTCTAAATCTAGACACAGCATTGCAAGATTCATAAATAACTTGTCTGTTTTAGACACCTAAAGGTGGAATGCCTTTTTGAAATTACAGTTTGGAATCTTAGGGAAAAAATGGACTAGCTTCTCTGAGTTTGTGTGGGATACATTAAACCGAACACAGCTTCCTACTCGATCACTGTGCGTTTGTACTGCTTGACATCCTCATGCTTCTTATTTATTTTGAATTGTGTTGCGGCAAGTTTTTCCTTCTTCACAACCATCAGTCTTTTGAACGAACTTTCTTCAGTCTTCAGTTTCTTCAATTCTGACTCGTCACTCTCAATTTGGTCCTCCAAGTTCAGGCTCTATTTTACGAGAAGTATTTAAACACAATACAACCAATTAGGAATGAACTACTTCCTAGGATAAAGTAAAATAAAATACAATTTTAAAGTGCAAAACTCCTTAACCCAAAAGCCCAATAGAAGAACACAGCAAAGGAATATAGCCAATGATACTGTAACAGCATCGCATGCTGACAGACGGTAACTACATTTATCATGGTGAACATTTCATAATGTATGTAATTGTCAAATCACTATGTTGTACACCTGAAACCAACATAATCTTTATATCAACTACATTTCAATATAAAAGTTCTAAAAATGCACAAAAAGAATGCAGACTGAATAAAGCAGACAGCTGGAAGGCAGTAGGGACTTAGAAAGAACATGACACCTAGAGGGGTGCTTTCATGTCATTTTATCATCAAAATTGGAACAGAGGTATATACTGTAAGATTAGCCAAGAGGCTAAACTGCAGGAGCTAGGGTCTGAACTAAGGTCGGAGGAATAAGGAGAAAAGGGTGGACCTAGGAACAATTAAAAGCAGTGGATCTAATCTTTCTTGCTGACTCTTGACAGCAGACCAGAGTATATGGTTGGGAAAGAATATCTCAGGCAATCTTATCTTCTAACCCCCACTTCCCTCAAAAAAGAAGTATTTTATCAAATCCAGTGCTAGTGATCCTGGGGACAGTGTGGATTAGGGTGGTGGAGTTAAGAAGTAAAGAAGGACTTTCAAGCCGCTAGCCCAGGAAACTTCAGTAACATTGCACTGGCTCTCTCCACCTTCAGGGCAGGGACAATGTCGGAGACTGTAATCCTCTGCATAGATCACAGGTAAAGGGTCAGGCAAGTTAGGACTTTATGCTTACTGATTAGAAGATCATTTCTGTTAAAAAAAAGTTTAAAATTCCATTACTTTTTTCCAAAACACACATGGCAATATGCTGTTTGTTAATTTATTATTCATTTCATCTGAAGATTAAAATGGGTCTTTCTACTGCTATGTTTAGAAAGAAAAGTGTTTTGTTCCTCAGCATACATTGCCACATCTATCATAGTCTAGAATGTTCCCGCTTTTCTTTAGGTTAAGTAGTAACAAAAAGTAAAAACAAATCCAAGGAACTATAGTATACTATTACATAATAAAGACTTAAACATTCCACATCACACAAACCTCCTTTAAGATACTGGTTAATTTTTCCCTGTTGTCTGCAAGGTCCTGTACTTTCTTTTGGTACAGCTGCACCTCCAGCTGACATGAAGGCAGGCAGTCAACTGAGTCACGATAGACTTCATACTTTTCCATCACTTCTTGCTTTGAAAGAAAAAACAAGTCTGATATTCCTTTATGAAACTGCAGTAATTTTATTTGTTTGCTCTTAAATAATTCTCATGCTTAGTACTAAAAGCTTAGGAGCAGAGAACAATTACATTTCTAGGTCAGTAACAAAGTACTATTACTGATGTGTTTAAGCATATAATTATGGTTCTTAATTGCCAAATACCCTTGAACAAAGGAAAACTGCCACAATTTTACTAAATCAGTTATTGAAATACCTTCCAAACATTATTTATGATAATTTTCAGAGTTCATTTCTAATATTCAAATTACTCCTGGACAATAGTATTACCAACTATAATCTTCATATTCATTTGTATAATAACTATTATACTACACCTAATTCTTTTACAAGGATTAATTCCTCTTCTAAAATCAGAAAATGAACACATTTACCACAACCGCTGTAACAATAGACTTCTTTCCTTTTCCATCAGCCAGTCTGTCCTCCCATATTATTAACCAGTTGGATTTTGTCTTCAGAGAAATGCTTAATCATATAATTGCTCATTTTTCTTTTGTCTTTTTCTTATTAGCTGGTAAATACCCTTTGCATCTCTGTATATCATAGACATAATCCCTTTACTGGTCATATACACTATAAATATGCCCCATAGCTCTTCTTTTCTATAGCTTTTGGGCTTCCAATCGTAATTTTTAAAATATATCCCAGTTCAAGATTATACAAATGTTCCCCTGAAATTTAAAAATTCACCCTGGAATTTTTAAATTTTAAATTATCCATTTTAACCCATACAAAATTTAATTTTGTAAGTAGTGCCAAGTGTAGACCCAACACCTTTTTCTTGTAGGTGAGTGAATAGCCAACTGAACCAGACCTGTGTATTAAATAAGCCATTCTTTCCTCATCAATACCCAGATCTATTTCTGGCTCTCACTTCTGCTCTGGTAATCTCTGTCTATTCCTGTGTGATAATTTTTAATTATCAGGAATGACTTGAATAACAAATTCAGATAAACCAAAAATGCTTTTTTAATGGATAGTTTAAAAACCTGGCATCATAAAGCGTGCCAAATTGTCTACTCACTTCCAATGTTGTCCCAACTCACCTCCATCCATCTCCCCTAACCTACCATCTTTTCAAACATAAATCATAACATATTCCACCATCCCCCTTTTACACTAATCAGTGGTGTGTCTTTCTCTTAAGGTAAAATCCAGCACCCTGAATAATCTGCCTGTTGCTTATTTTTCTATCGTCATCTCATGCCATTCTCCTTCTTAGGCATCAGCTTTGCTCTTTGAACATACCTTGCTCCCAACTACCTCTAAGAATTTACACATCCCGTTCCCTCTTTGTCAAACACTCTTCAACATACAAACTTACTAGGCTAACCTTTACTCATCCTTCAAATACCAGCATAAATTTCTACTCCCTCCCCACCTCCAACGCAGATTTCCACAATACTAAATGGGCTACCCTCATTACATGATTACAAAGCACCTATACCTGTTTCTTTATTTGATGCTTTTTAAAATAAACTTTCTTTTTGTGAGCAGGTTTAAGTTCAAAGCAACACTGAGTAGAAGGTACAGAGATTTCTGATATACTTCCTACCCACCACACATGCAAAGGCTTACTTTTTCATTATACATGCTATAATTTGTAATTATACAATTGATTACAAAATTATCTAGTAACTTTTCTGCCTTGTAATAAAGTAAGTAAGTCTCAAAAGGACAGGTATTTCTGTTTTGATCACCAAGGGTAATCTCAAAACTCTGTTGCATAAATAACAAATGTCTTGAATTATACACCTTTTCCTTACACTGACTTTAGAGATTACAAACTAGAGACAAAGGCAAAAAGCTTCAGCGGAAATGAAATAAAAATCAACTGGCAAAGAGAAAATTAACACATGATTAAACAAGAGTTGCAAAAAAGAAAAAGAAGCATTAAAATAAAAAGAAAATTCACCCTGGAATTCTTAAGTTTCTGGACTGTTTTTTTCATTTTTTCTTTGTAATTCTTAAACTTCTCTGGAGAATCCACAATTTTTGCTTTCAAATTCTCTTGTACTTCTTTCAAAGAAACTACTGACAATTTTAGTTCATTCTGTTGAGAAAAAAATTTTATATATAGATATAATTTAAAAAATTGGTCATTTACCACTACAATAATGGAAAAGAACAAAGAAATGGGGTCCAAGTTTGTTGTAGTGGGGGGTAAAATTAAACATGACATCACTCCCCTGCTTTATCGCTCATTGTCCACAGACCTAAGTCAGGCCCCCAGGGACGGCATCCAGGCCTTGCAGTGCACGCTCTGACTCTCCCCTTCTGTGTCATATTCTGCCAGTTGCCTGCTATTCCCTACATTCTGGTAATACTGGTCTTATGTTTCAACAATTATATGTGATGTCTCTTTGATTAATATGGTCCCCTGAATATCATCTCCCCACCTCTGCACTGCCTGTTTCTACTAATCCTTGAAATCTGCTCCTACTTCCTCTAGATTCCTTCTATAAACAGCATAATGGACATGCAACACTATAACTATGTATTTAATATGTTTGTGAATTGACTGAGCAACTTGGGGTTGTGAAAATCTATCTTTGTTCTCCCAGAATCCAAACAAAGTAATAGTACTGAGAAGGTGCTCAATACGTGCTTGCTGAATTAAAGCAAATTTATTTCTCCTGTATTTCAAACCATGTGGGGAATTGAGGTGAAGACTATCTGACAATTCTCTTAAAACTTTTCTGTAAGTCTAAAATTATATAAAATGAAAATATTAATATGAACTTCCTTCCCAAATATTAGTTAAATTATGTTTACATTGTTTGGGGACACTCTATGACTCTATGTACTAACATGGAAAGATTTCCAAGAAATACTAAGTGAAGGAATCAATTCACAGCTCAACATATAACAAACCATTTCTATGAAAACAGAGTAACAAAATACCAATAAATAACAATGTACTTCTACATATGTGCATGCAATGTTACAGAAAAAGGGCTAGAAGGGTGCAACCTCTAGGTAAAATGTGCCAAAAGCTTTTCATGTTTGTCTCTGTCTCTATTTTTATACACACACACATATGTCTCATATAATATACATACACACATATACATATATATTTGATAATATGTATGACATATAATGTGTCATTTGGGCATTTTATAACAGGAATGTATTAGTGTATGTTTAGTATAAATGGGCTAAATTTTAACTAAAAAAAAAGCATTTTGACCCACTAACAGAGACCAAAACTCGATGTTTAAAATATATTTTTTACAGTTATTTTATTCTTAAAAGTTCAGCAAGTCATCACACTATTCCTTATTGCTCTACAAAAATAGATCATTTTCCTTACAAATAACACTGATTTTCATCACTTTTTTCCCTTTATAAAAAGCATATAATTACAAAATGATTGTTTTTAGATTTAAATTAAAATGGAATAGAAAGAAATGAATAATAAAATGAATAATCAGATGAAAGCATTTGCCAATAAAGAGTGATAGAAAAACAAAGGGCATATTTGACCGAAGCACATTTCTGATGCATCTAAAATAGAAATGTTAAAATAATAGGTAAACCATAAAAGCACAGTGAGAAAATGTGGGATTAAAAAATGAGAAATGGGACAGGCTTTTTTATGTACAGAATTAAAGCCAAAATACATAAAGATCATTTCTATCAATTTTATCACATAAGAACCTGAGCTTTCTAATAGGAAAAAATTATGAATTTAAAAAGACAAAGAGAGAGTTAATATCCTTAATTTATGGAGTTTCCTTAAAAAAAAAAAATGAAATAAGCAAGAAACACAGATGTTTACAAAATTTGAAATTGCAACAAATCATTGAATAAAATGGTCAATATCACTAAGAATCAAAAAAATCAAAATTCAAATGAGGGCTTTTTCTGCTTGTAAGAGTGACAAAGAAAACAATCTAAGAACATCCAATTTTGGCAAAAGTATAAATACTCTTATATTCTATTAGTAGGAATGTAAACTGATTATCTTTTTAGAAGTCAGTTTGGCAAGGTGGGTCAATTTTAAACGTCTGCCCTTTAACCCAGAAGTCCTACATCTAGAAATTTATTCTAAGATAAAAAGCAGCCTGGGGCAGAAAAAATTTATGAATGTGTATAGGCGTGTAGCATACAAAAGCTACTTTTCACAGCAAAACAATGTGAATACCTACCAACAGGACAGCAAAGGAATCCCCATTACAGTTCACACAGTGAGTGACTACATGCACCATTAAATAATGAGGATCTATATTGATGTGGTAACTATTTACACTACACTGTTGAGTGAAAAGCAGATTTGAGACATGTAGAGTGCAATATCACTTACACAGAATCATGTATAAATGTTTATTTACATAAAGAAATATAATCTATGATACACATCAGATTGTGTGGTGAGCTTTCAGAAGATTTTCATTTCTGTCATGCATTTCTGTGCTTCCATGTTTTTTAAAACAACAGTCAACTATTATATTAAAACAAAAGAAAGTTAAATTAGTTCAGTTTAAGAAAAGGGAGAAACATTTGACTATAGTAACACAAACAGTTATAACACTCCTACCCACAAAACAGTCAAACCTTAAATGCTAGTTAAATAAGATGCTTACCAAACGTTTGGTTTTCTCTGAAATATCAGACTTCTTTTGAGAATTTCCCTCTTGCAGCACTATCTTAAAAAAAAAACAGCAAACTGTTTTATAATTATTCAAAACAGATTTAAATTTAGTCCCTTAATGCTTTCCCATAAAATAAATGGATTAGACTAGGTACGCTCAAATTTGTTTGTGGTGCCCCTAAGCCAAAGGAAATATCTAACAGTTCCTTTATCAAATATCTAAACCAAATACCTGCACAAATATTTATGTCCTAACATCTCAGCAGCCCTCTGAAAAAAGCAATACCTACAAATTTAAAGAAAAAATAATACTTTTGTTTTATTCTTAAATAACTACAACTACTTCCAAATTGGATGTGTGTTCCTGCTGGGCACTGCACAAGTTACACACCCTGATGCCACAGCAGACACAAACATTCTCATCTTCTGTTCCATCATGATTTTGACGAAATACTTGCTTTTTCAAGACCCCACATTTCACAAAGATATGAAAGGAGGGCAAATGTGAGTTATTTGAAACTACTGTAAACTACCTTGAGCTAGTACTTCAAGCATGTATGACAGACGCTGAATACTGCTGTTTCCCTTGAAAATACAAGACACCCTGCATCTCCTGGAAAGGTCTGCTGCAGTGTCCGGGATGTCTCAGTGTGGTTTTGGAGCAGCAGGACTGGACACAGGAAAACCCTCTATGTTCCAGTCAGCAAGACAGCATATAACTTTGATAACACAAATAAACAGTCATGGTTTGACATGGGTGACATGAGTATATATCCATTAAAAATGGCACAAATGGGCACAGCAACATATCCTTTCTTTAGTAATTGAACATCATGTGCTCTTACCCCTCCATATCTACACGAAAAAATGTTGTTTTAATTTTAAGGTGTCTAGCGCTGAAATTTAATAAAGGGGAACCTCACTAAAATGGAGTCAGGAAGCCAGAAGGGGGAGCTCTCACGCCACCCCACTCAATGTCCAATTAAGGACCCCAACGCACAATCAACAGGTAAGACTCTTCAATTACAGGCCCCAACAGGAGAAGATGGACATTGCATCTCCTACAAAGAACTGCCACCCCTGCAACTCAGCCAAAGAGAAGCCATCATCACTTGGAACTCCTGCTTTTCTCCAAAGGACTTTTGCTCAGAACAGCCCCTCCCACCTTCCTGCTCCATAAAATAACATTCTGCTCCTTTGTTGGCCTAGCCTATGGTTTTTGCCATAGCTTGCTTGTCCCAAACTGCAATTCTCTGCCACTCCCAAATAAACTCATTTTTGCTGGTAAAATAACTGTTTTAAGGTCAACACAACAGGTACCGTTTTTTGACGAAACTCTTGATTCAGCGATTGCTGCAGCTCCTGAATATCATCCGAAAGGTGCTTGAACTCTGCTTGCTCTTCAACGGGAACAGAACTAAGCATGGTGAAACGGATGAAAGTAACACCTTTCAAGCTCTTAACTTTGTAAGGCCAAAACAAAGTCTCTACCTTCAAATAACGTAAATGGAAAATAAAAATGTGCTTTTGTATTTCTGAATTATCATCCTTCCCTGTGAGAGCAATTTGAAAACATGACTGGCCTCTACTACACGGAAAAAAGACAACCCGATGAGCTCCTCCGGCTCCCCCCGCTGGAGCCACGGACGGGCTCGTCTGCACACACAGCCCTTTTTCTGAAACGAACGTGATGCCCCTTCTCCCATTCAGCGATTTCTCGCTCTGCTCTGACTCCTTTACCTCCTCGCATCTCCCTCCTCTGCACCGCCCCTTTCTTTTGCTCTACTAGTTCTTCTCAACAGCACTCACACATTCAAACCTGCCGTGTGAACACTCTCAATTTTAGTTTTTAAAACATGGTAGAGAATTGTTATTTTAATTTTCATTCCCTGACTGCTAGTGAGCCTAACAATCTTTACATATTTATAAATACTTGCATTTATTCCTCTGTAAATCCTGTTTATAGCCTTTGCCCATTTTTCTAGGACCGTCTGCGCTCTTGGTCTGTAGGACTTTCATATATATTAGGAATATTACACAGGCTTTTTCAGTAGGTGGTAATGCTTTCCTGCATATGCTGCAAATATTCTTTTCCAGTTTGTCATTTATCTTTTGACTTGGTTTATGCTAAATTTTATATCTTAATATCCACTAATACAGATTTAGTATCCATGTTGAATTTTAGTATCTGCCTCCTCCTCCCAGGCTTTGCCACCTACTGCTGTCGGCAAAGGCCAGTTACACCGGGTCAGGTTAGAAGAGTTCTCACCTGGAATTCATGAACTCAGAGATGTCAACAAATTAGAAGGGATAAAAAAATCCTTTTGTTTAAAATCAATGTATATAAGGCCAAGAAATTATAACTCTTGAATGATTTGTTTTTCCTACCTGACCTATAAGTTAAAACAAAACAAACTCTGTTGAAGGAGTAAAAGTTTTAACAGAATTAACTGATCTGAAGGAAGAGAGTCCAGTTACTTACAGCTTACCTACATAAGATAAATACTTCCAGATATAATTTAGGAGAGTAAGTTAAGGGCTTTACACATAGCAGGCTAATGCACTAACAAGAAAGAAGTAAAAGAATTTATTACACAGTGTTACAAGAAAAACTCATTTTTCTCTTTCAGAAAAAGTAAATTTAAATGAGAATAAAAGAGACTTCAAGTAGACCATAGGATTGTAAGATACTACCTACAATTCACTTTGCATTTTGAAATTGCATTTACTTTATTTGTAAATCTCCTACTTACTCAAGTCTCTCCAATTTCATTAGTGCCTCCTGGTGTGCTGTATTTAACTGCTGCATTTTGTCCACAGATGATTTCTATTAAAGCAATTTTAATAATTTAATATTATTGTTTTTCAACATAATCAGTGACATGTTTACAAAAAATCATAGCACAGACTGTAAAATGCTTACTCATTCTACAACTTTCACCATCAGAAATAAGAAATTTAAGATAGTAGTAAGCGTAAGTGAATTACGAATTTCTTTACTTATTCAACTCATGGATGTTGAATTCTTACCATAGTTAGATTAGGCATTGTACCAGGTGCCAGGAATAATACCCAAAAAAGACCAATTTACAGATTCTGGACTTCAGAAGCTCAATCTCCTTGAAGTGTCAGATACATGAATATAAATCTACAGAAAAACTTGTTACAGTACTGAGTATCATGATTTCCAACCCAACTCGGTAGCGGGGAGGGGATGCATAGAGGACTTCCTAAAGATGAAAGATGTTTGAGCTGTGTATTTAAAAATGAGGAGAAATTGGCCAAGCAAAATGTGTGTGTGCTTGTGTGTGTGTGTGTGTCTGTGCGTGTGTGTTGGCATATATATGTGTCAGCTGTGGAGACTGCGTGTTTAGGAGGTATAAGCTTACTATGATTTGTGTAAGGAAGTATTTATCTATAGCTCAGTGCAGCTGGAGCTAACGTTCTACCATCGGGCGTTACTCTGGTGCTTTCCTAACAGTATGGTACCCACAGCGAGGACAGATGGGAACAGGTGACGCATAATCTTTCTAAATTCTCCAAAGTGTTGATGAAATGAGTTTCTATTTTCTAACAGGATCTGCTTGGATTGAATTTTATGAAGCAATGCTGGGATGATAAACAAAACATCCAAGTAAGCCATCATGCAGAAAGCAAATATAAACCTCAAATATCTCAATTATTTAAAGAACACTACATTATCTATTAAACCTCCAAGAAAAAAATGTAGATTTATCACTATTTCTCTTCCTTTACATTTCTCAATATCGAACATGGAGCCTCAGCTCTAATTAAAAACAAAAACCCAGCCTCTCACTAATGTTACCAAATATCAAAGAAAATCTCATTCTGAGATATGCTTTTCAGAAACTAAGATCTGCAACTGCAAATAAATATAAAACTAAATTTGACTCTAGCGGCCATATAACTACTAGATTACTAGTTCATAAGTGATGCTTCTGATCTGGTTATGTGCCCCCAAAATATTTTTAAATCTTACATATTGCCAAAGAAATTCCATATATGTCTCACGGCAGGCTTCTCTGAAGTGAATAAAGTTGATTATGCCACTTAAAAACCGACTTGTCCGTTTTGCTTCTAAAATAGAAAGCAACACTCTGTAAATAAATCTTTGAAATAATATAAAAATGAAAATTCATCTCTCCTACCATATAATGTGCTCACAGGACACAGAATAAAACTGTAAGCAAACCACTACTGGCCATTAGAGAATAACAGGGCCAGATTTACTCTCCCACGATAAACTAGAAAACCAGACAGAACACATGAAGCAACAAATTGTAGACATAACAGAGTTTTCAGGCTGCACCCCAGGAAGGGAGAACACAAGCGGAATTCATGGGTTTTGCTGGATCATGAAGACAGAGGTTAGAATTGGGAGAGACCAAAGCAACTAGAATTTTGAGAGTTTGGAGAGGCCATGGCAACTGGAATTTTTTTTTTTTTTAAGTGAAGAAACAAATTATTAATTTATTTCATGTCAGGGCAGTTTTAGGCTCACAGAGAAACTGAGCGGAAAGTTGAGTGTGTCTCGTGTGCCAACGCACACCCAGCCTCCTCACTATCAACAACTTCAGCTGAGTGGTATACTTGTTACAAAGGTGAACCTACACTGACACACCATCATCACCCACAGCCCAGAGTTCATGTGAGGGTTCACAGTTGGTGGTGTGCATTCTCCGGGTTTTGACAAATGTGTGCTGACATGTATTCCCTGTTACCATACCACACAAGACAGTCTCACTGCCCTAATTATCTTCTGTGCTCTGGCTACTCATCCTTCCCTCCCCACCAAACACTGGCATATGATCTCTGTTATTTCCACAGTTTTGCTGTTACCAGAATGTCATATAGTTGGACTCATACTTCACAGTCTGTTCAGACTGGCTCCTTACACTTAGCAATATGCATTTAAAATTTCTGCATGTCTTTTCATAGCTTAATAGCTCTTTGCCTTTTAGCAGTGAAAAACATTCCACTCTCTGGATGTACTACAGTTTGTTTATCCATTCACCTACTGAAGGACATCTTGGATGCTTTTAAGAAATTATGAATAAAGCTTCAATAAACATCTATGTGCAGGTTTTTGTGTAGGTATTAAGCTTTCAACTCATTTGGGTAAACACCAAGGAGCACGGCTGTTGACCTGTACAGTAAGAGTGTGTTTAGCTTTGTAAGAACTGACAGACTGTCGCCTGCAGTGGCTGCACGACTCTGCGTTCCCACCGACAGAGGATGAGAACTCCTGCAGCGGCCCTTCCTCACCAGCTCTCGGTGTCATCAGTCTTTCGGATTTGTGCCATTCTAACAGGTGTGTAGTGGTTAGTCAACTGATTATTGACCAAAAATGCCAAGGTAATTGAATGGAGAAAAGACAATCTTTTCAGTAAGTGCTGGAATACTTTGATAACTATTTACAAAAAGGAAAAAAATGAACTTGATATTTATGTCACATTATACATAAGAATTCAAGCAGTAAATAATGAAAGCTAAAACTATAATATGCTTAAAACAAAGGAGTAAGTATGGGCAATTTAAAGGCCAAGATTGCTTAATAGGACACAAAAAATGGTTTTATGAATCATAAAAGAAAAACTGATCAATTAGAATCTTCAAAATAGAAACACATTTTGCTCTTCAAGAGACACAGTTAAGAAATTGAAAAAGCAAGTAATAGACTGGGGGTAAATACTTGCATAGCACATATCTGCTCAATTACTTGTTTCCAAAATATCTGAAGAAGCCTTACGATTCGACTATAAGGTGAATTTTTTTAAAAAAGGCAAATGATTCAACAGATATTTCACCAAAGAAGATATATGGATAGCAAATAAATGTTAAGAAAATATGCTCATGTTAGTAGTCATCAGAGAAATGCAAAATACTAGAATGAGATACAGTCATGAAGGCTCTAGAATGGCTAAAATTAAAAACTTAGAACACCGAGTCTAAGAAGGATAGAGTAATTGTAATTGAAATTATCATCATATGTTGCTGATGGTATAATACATCCACTTTGAAACAGGTTGGCAGTTTCTGAAAATGCTAAGTATATACTTAACCACATGAACAAGTATTTGTATTCCTAGGTATTTACCCAGAGACATGAAAACATATTTCCATATACAGACATGTATGTGCACGTGTATGTATGCTAATGTTCATAGCAGCTTTGTTCCTAATGGTCAAAAGCTGGAAACAATTCAATATTTATCAACAGGTTAATGGGTAAACAAAGTGTGGCATACACTTACACTAGAATACTCGACCAGAATAAAAAGAAACAAAGTATTAATAAACAATAACACAGATGAATCTCAAAAGCATTATGCTAAGTTAAAGAAGCCAGACACAGAACACTAGATTTTATTTACATCAAATATTAGAAAAGTAAAAAAGCCATAGTGACAGAAAGCAGATCAGTGGCTGCCAGGGAACAGGGAGTGGTCAAAGGAAACCTGACTGCCAAGGGACCTGAGGGTACTTTGGGGGGTCATGAAAATGTCCTATACATGATTGCAACATTGGTTATACAACTGTAACTATTTGTTAAAGACTCATCCAATCATACACTTAAAACTGGTAACTTTTATTTTGTGTAACTTACACATCAATAAACAAAACAAAATGACAGGAGATCAGAAAGGATACAAAAATGTTTAAATAGCATGCAGAATCTCTTGCAACATAAAATAACTGTAGAAATATCAAATGAATTAAGGGACGTCTAAATAAAGTTAAGGGAAATTTACATTCTAATATAATGACTATTCTTATCAATGCTAAAAGATATTTTCTTCATGGTAAAAAGTTATTATGATATTTGATAAAACTGGTGTGATGAAGCCACTGTGCAACATCACAGCTTGCATGTTAGTCATAGTTTAAAATATACATTTTTTAAATGTAAGGAATTAAGAAAACTAATCAGAAAACAGCTTTGTGTGACTCTACAATGGAGAAAAATTCCAATAATGGGATAAAAAAAAAATCATCCTTAAGAAAAGGATATACACTCTAAACCCAATCTTCTTATGTTTGGTTTTTTTTTTTTTTATATTTATTGAAGGAAAGGTAAATGGTTAGATTGAAGCCAGACATTAGAAATTGTTTTAAATTCTCACTTACTTGGATATAGAATATCAGCAATCTCAAAGTCATTCACTCGACAGATGGGCATGAAAGAGTCCCTGGAAGAGAAGTAGAGATAAAATGTTGAAAAGTATATTGTAAATTATATACTAAGCCCAAAGATATAAACATTTTATTTTCAAAAAGAGATTTCTGAATAAATTTCTCAATGCCAAAGGACCAGGTCAGAAATCTACAACAGTGCATAGTCCTATAGCAGAATTCTGTCCACTGCACAGGTAATTCATGTAATACCAAGGTAGCATGACAAATTCTAATACACAACACACACTCTTGGAGGCAGCAGCACCCTTTAAGAACTCGACACCCTCCAATTTCAGATTCACAACATCTCAAAACTGGAAGTGCCACAGGTGGAGGCAGTCGTCTCTGGCGGAAGTCCACTACAGTTCTGAACGTGACGATGAAGTAGAGAGGGACATGGCAGAATCCGAAGAAAATCATGCCATTAGATCACTTAATGTAATGTAAATATGAATGTATTCTAAGAAAATAAAACACTGTTTACTCACAGATGAATAAATAAATTGCTGACTGGTAAGAAGCCCTCCATTATATGCGGATACGTGACTTCAGAGTTCACTGGCATCTAAATGCAACAAATCATAAAATCTAAGTTACACATTGATTAGACAAAATGAGAAAATATCTTCAACCCTGACACCTGATAAAGATCAAAATAAACTTATTATCATTAAATTTTTTAAAAGTTCAGCAAATAATACACATCCTAGGACAAAAGTGGAATCATATTAATAATGCTAGGTTCACAGTGTGTGTTCAATAAATTATTTTCAAATGAATGAAAAAATGGGGTAGTGGCTAGCATTTCTAAATAAGAAGTATGATGCTAAGCATTACATATATTCATTTTTAATTTTTATAAAAACTCGAAGACAGTGTGCTATCCCTATTTTATAAACAAAGAAACTCAGTGTTAGCAAGGTTTCATAGCAAGGAAGTGGTAAAACCTTCCATTTTTAAACAATATGTAATTTTATTGGTGAGATTCTAAAGACACTACAGTTTTAGTACTTATTCAGATAATGCCCTGATGATTTAAGAACAAAAAGATTAAGAAAAAAGGTCTTTCCTACTAGAAATACCTAATTTGCTAAAACTTCAGTTGCTCTATTTCAATTGTTTTCAGTCTTAGTGTTTCAATCTTCTCTAATTCGGTAGTTCTTCCTGAGAACAGTATCTGTGAAGACTCTGCTGTTCTTTATTATAGTCTTTGAAGATGAGTCTATAAATCTGTAACTGCACAGCAACAATAATTTGTTATTTATCTGTAAGTAACTGCACAGCAACGATAATTTGTGTTATTTAAGTCTTTTACTATAGTTTTTGTTTTATTAAAGCTATCAATATAAAGCATTATTTCACCTAAGATTCTTTATAAGTGACATTAATTTTATATAAGCTATTGATTTTGTTAAAAATAAAGCCAAGAAGTTCTCCTCCTACAAACCAGTATGCAGTATCAGCAGGAGAAATGCAGCATAAGAACATAATTTAGCCTCATCTTTAACCCACCATGCAAAAATGCTCCAGTCGAATTCCATATACTATTTGTAAGGCTCTCATGTAGATCATGTGCAAGACTTCAGGCTACAACAGAAAAACACCTTTTAATACTGATTCATGATGCTAAAGCTGTATCACTACCATCATTACCATGCAAAACTGTAGTCAATGGATGCAAAAAAGAAAAAAGCGACATTTCTCTACATCCCTTGAAATATTTCTTAGTTTTTCCAAATTTCAAAACATCTATATACTTATCAGTTTGCTTGTTTTTATTAAGTGGTCAAAAAGATCGGTTGCTCAAGCTTATTACACACAGAATGAGAGCAAGGCCATCCACATCCAATCCACAGTACGGAATGGAGAAAGGGTTAGTCTTTCAACACAGACTGTCAGGCATATGACAAAAATAATGGCACACCGAGGGTGTATTTTTTTTTTTAAAGACCATGGGAAATCTTATTTGATGCCTCAGATGTTAAAGTTTAAGAAAACACTACGATCAGGGGAATATGAATTTAATAGGGCAGTATGTGATTTCTCAGTTTTATCTTTTAAATCAGCAGTTTCCAAATGCTGGCCTGTAGAACCCATTTTGATCCACATATTAGTTTATTTATTCTGAGATGATTCTTTCCATTTTGAAGAGTTAAAGGGGCACTGAGACACAAAGTTTGAGTTCTACATAATTAAACCAGGTTTTATTATGTTATCATGTCAAGACCAACACAGGAAACTGGAAGGAGACTTTGGGATTTTCTGTGACACATAAATAGTTCATTTTTGCATTTAATAACTAAAGAAATAAAGAACAACATCTGTCAAAACAAGTCAATTTCCCCTTGGGGCATAATGCAAGAAAATTAATCTGTAAGCTTCCAAAGAGAATTGTTTCTAAGCACTTTTTGTGGTTGGAAACCACTTGGAATAGGTCCCTTTAAGCCCTACCAATAAAGGATACCCTCAAACCACCACTCCAATAATAATAAAAAATTTAATATATTTTAATATGTCTGTGGTTAGAAACTTTTTTTAAAGAAAATGATCATATTAGAAAACTGAATTCCTAATGGGAATGTACAAGTCCCCTCACATATAAACTTAATATTATCTTAAAATTACATTGGTTGAGAGATTTCCTCTGGATTAAAATGACCAGCTTACAGCAAATAATAGGGTATATGCCTTTCTCCACACACTACAAAACTGCTGTTTAATTTGTTTTCAAATGTCATCTTTCACATGAAAACACAGTCACATTTTACCTTTGGATTTGGATGAAGATCATTCTTGGAGAGATTTTTACCATCAGATCCTGTTAAGATTTTGTTGCGAACATGAATCACAATCTCAGCTACATTGTATCTTGGGAAAGACAAAGTTTCCATCTTGGGAATCTTCTAGTCTGAAACAAGAAAAAAAACAAAGATCAGAAACATGACACAACCAGCAGTTCTCAGTATCTGGAAGCTGATAAATACAAGGATAACATTAACAAGCCAAGGTTGAGCTATACATAGAAGTGTTAACTATCACTAAGCATCTAGTAAGATGATACAAATTCACATACATATGTGTGTACATACACATATCCTAAAATAACTGTCATCCTGAAGTGACTCAATCATTTTCTAATTTTCCTAATGCTGTTTTCTTTTATACAGGAAAGAGGATTTTGGTTGAATTAACAAATGAAAAACCATGTTTTTCCTTTTTTAACTTGGGAGGTAATGGATTTAACAAGATTGATCCTGAAATTAATCTCAAAGCAAGATACAAAGGCATTAGCAGAAGCTACATGTAAACAATGGCAACACAGGGTAGACAATAAAACTATGCTCTTGATCTGACATCCTAGTCAGTGTACACACAGTGAGATGACTGATAAGATTTAGATACAAGTAGGAAAAGAAAAAAGCCATAGATAAAAACAGAATGGTGTAATTGGCAGGAATTCTAATCACCAGAGTGAGAACTTAAAAAAAAAAACCTTCTCCTAATGTCCTCAGATAGTGAGATATTCCCATCTGTGTCTCCCTCAAGCAGTTTTCACAGATTTGCCCTCCCACCTCACCCAGGGGACATGTGGCAATGTCTGGAGGCATCCTTGGTTGTCAGGACTAGAATGGGGGTGCTACCGTGATCTAGTGGGTAGAGGTCCAGCATGCCGCTCAATGAACTACAATGCTTGGGCGCCCCCCAGCACACAATCACCCAATGTCACCAGTGCTCAGGTTAGGAAACCCTGCCCTAGAGCCTTGTATTTACTCTTGTAATACTTGCCACCGTGTACTGTAATTATGTTACAGAGCTGACACTACATTGTGAGCTCCCAGGAAGGGAGCTCTTCATTTTCTTCGTATTTCCAGCTGCGGCCAAGCAGAATAGCAATAGTAACAGTAAGTGTGGCAGCAATAGCAGCCAGTGCCTCCACCACTCAGTTAGCAGTACGTGTCTTATTACCTCTGGATCCCCTATTCTCTAGGGCAGCAGTGTGGTCCCAGAGTTCCAATGTGAATATATTCAGTTTTGCAAACAAACTGCAACGGCCCACAAACGTGGAAATCCATTTCTTGAGGCTTCTAATGTTTCTTAGAATCTTAGAGATAAAAGAGAAGCTTTGGCAATTTGCCTAACCTCTGACAAAGGTAGGGAGCCATTCTAAAAGGTGACCTACAACTCCCACTTCTGCTTAAACACTTGCAAACATCACAAAATTCACTAACTCTTTAGGCAATTTTTTTCCCACTTTAGTGTGGTTCTAATAATTAGATAACTTTTCCTGATACTGTGTAGAAATCCTTTCATTGTAACTTTGACCTACTGGTTCTATTCTAGTGAATGCAACGACTAAGTATATAAATTTCTGTTTACATGAGACCACTTTAAAAAAATGTGAAGCAAGCTATCATACCTCTGCTTAGTCTTTTCTTCTCTAAGTACAATTTAAGTATAGCCACTCCTTATATGTCTTTGTTTTAGAAACTTAACCATTATACTCACCTTCCTCGAAAATACACTATTTTGTCATGTCTTTTTAAAATGTAATGCTCAAACTGGACACAATACCCCAGATATGGTTTTCCAGGGCAGAGTATTCATAGAGAAGACAAAGGCCACTCCTCATCTAGTCTACAACCATAGCGCTTACACACATGCACACACACAACCAACAAAAACTCCCAGAACTTCTTCAGTGCAACCCACTTTATATCAAGCCTAGACTTCTCCATGTTCTTCTTACATAACTGATTATTTGAACCGTATGCAAGGATTTGCATTTCCCATTATTGAATTTCATAATTTCAAGCTTTCATTCTGTAAGCAGCTTTTTGACTCCAGATTCTGACACCTCACATATCAGATGTCCTTTTCAGCATAAATATGCATTCTATATTTTCATCTAAGTAACAGACTTAAAAATCACTGATAAAAAGACTTGGCCAAAGAAAGACTGCCAAAAAAGTCACTATTCTGAAACAGCTACACCTGAATCAGAGACTATCAAAACAGACAAAGGGATGTAAAGAATCTTCATAATTACTAGCGAACATCCCTCTCTTCTAATGTCTCACACACTCTATCAGATTAATCCTCATCATGCACCAAATGCATCATGTAACTCCTTTACAAAAACACTTCAAATACTCACGCTACGCACCACATCAAATTCAAATTATTCTGGTTGATTTCTAAGTCTAAAGCCTTCCACATCTAGCAATCCAAAGAATTTTCTGTTTCAAATTATAGTCTCCTCCAAGACATTCCCAAACTTCCAATACTTCCTTTTGGAATCACCTCCCATATCCAAAATCTGTCCCTGATACTACAATTTCAATGCCAATGCATTGAAGGGGGAGGGCGGATGGGGAGGGAAGGCCTTCCAACTACACAGTTTGAGCTTTTTGGTGGAATAAAGTATATAAATCACCTAATATATGTAAAGTGACCCTCAGACCGCCTATTACCTAGCAGAAATTAACGAATTACCCCTCCGGTTTCTCATTTATTTGCGATGCCATAACGCTGAGCAGGGTAGGCGCTAAAAGAATACCTGTTAAGCATTACACACTTCGTTTTGGTAAAAAAATAAACTAGTTCGTAGAAATCAAATTCCAGGGAGTAGAGACCAAACAAAAACAAACAGAAATGACTCCAACCTTAATAAATTAAGAAGTTTCTTTAACTCATTCAAGAAAAATGCACCGCGTCAGGCGAGCAGAGGACCGCCCTTTCTTTGACTTTTGGATGCAGTGCGATATTTTTGCCTTTTGACTCTTGTTGGTTTTGGCTTTTGGTCTGAGCAACCGACATTTGTAGGGCTGAGCATCGGCAAACCCCACTACCTTCTAAATACATGGGTTAGAATTGTAAATACAAGCCTAAATTAAGCAGCCTCAGCCCTCACTGGTTTCGTAGGAACTGAACCCGGTTGTTTCTGGGGCTAAAATCAAACAGGAAGGACGGGTGAGCGCGTCCGCCCCTCCCGGGGGCGGCTTCTCCCGTCTCCCCTCCGCGCTGCACGCCCCCAAACCGCCGCCCGCGGCCCCCGAGGGACAGGGCGCCCTCGGCGTCCCTCCTCCGCGCCCCGTGTCCGTTCACGTCCGCTCACCGCTCACTGGCGCTCCGGGAGCCGCTACAGAAGGACCAACCCCACAGCAGCGACCGTTACCTGTTTTCAAACCTGCCGCCCCGACTGGAAGTCCCGCCCCCCTCCGCCAGCCCACTTCCGGCGCTCCGCAGCGCCGGGTGCCGGCTGGGCTCAATAGACTCGAGCGGGTGGGGCTTAAGTTGCGAAGGAAGTCGCCGGGCCCCCCGCGGAACCATGGTTCGCGGAGTTGGCGACTCGCCGGACCTGGGTTCCGCCGGAAGGGGGAGCCCGGAGCCTGGGCGTTCGACGGGAGGTGAAGAGCGAGGGCTTGTGGACGGTCACCGGAGACTTGGCTAAGCCCAGGGGGCCGAGGGAGAGGACCCGGGGCTCTCGTTGCGGCAGGGTAAGTCAGAGAGCCCCAGAATCATACAAACAGTAGCGACGGTTTCTGAGCGTTGGTATGAGCCGCGGTTTCCTGTGTTAGATGCGTGGAGGCGTTACCTCATTTAGGGCGATGGCACACGGTCATGGAATCAGGGCTGCAAATCAAGGTCCTCGGGCCCGCAGTAGTTCACAAGTAGCAGGACCAGTATTTGAATGCAAATCCCCCGATTCTGCGTTGGTGAGCACGACTTCGAGAGGTGGAAGGAACCTAAAGGTTCATCCGGTCAAAGTGAAATATCTTGCAAATGGTCAGTGCTCAACAAAACGTCTGAACTGTTGTTAAAAGAGTTGAAACACTGCAGTGCGGTATGTGGTGGGGACTTGATAATGGGGGGAATCTAGTAACCACAATGTTGCTCATGTGATTGTATATCAATGATACCAAAATTAAAATATATATATATGTACATATATATATATATATATATATATTATTTTAAGTCGAAACAAGAAAAGTGACCTATGTGTAAGCCAAAAGTAGGAAGAGCCATATGGGGAGAAACAAATGAGGTGACAGAAGAGCAGGACACCTGTATCTACAAATAATAATTGTTTATGTGGGGGGTAGTTTTACTACAGATATGGCGACTTGGTAGTTATTTTAAAATTAAAAGTATTTATGAACAAAGCTAATGGGTATTCATCTTATCCCAGTTGTAAGGATAAATTCTGATGTTTTCAAAATTCAGTTGCCTGTTGCTGGGCAGTGTGAGATGGAAGACAGAAGAGCAGAAATCTCAAGCTAGACTTTCTAAAGTTTTGTCATCATCCATAAAGACACTTAACTACAGCAGAAAATTAAACTCCAGTATTCTTCATCACTGTAGCATCTTATTGTTCTGCACCTGTATACCCTCAGGAGCTCTGTATGCGTGCTTCTATTTCATTTTCCCTGTCAGCCCTCCTGTCATTACCTCCCTTCCCAATCTAGATCGAATCATTTGTCAAGTATACAAACTTCCTGTGTCCAATGCCTTTGACCCAGGTACCTGTCAGAACTTTAACCCTGAATCTATTCCATAAATCCCCAGCTGGGGACCCGGAGAAAATAATACCAAAAACATATGACAGGTTCTTGGTCTCCAGCCTCAGCTCACCCTGCGGTTCTTGACAGCCCTTTCATTATTTTTGGCAGTTCCCTGTCTTGTAACTTTCAGTGATTTCTCAACACACTACCATTTTCTTCAACCCCCTTCCCAACCTCCACTCTTCTCTTACAAGGTGACCAGAGTGGTCTAATAGGTATTTTTCAAGCACTTAACACACATTCACATGTATCTGCAATTTTTATAACTGTTCCTTTTCTAATTCTAATTCCATGTTCCCATTCTAGATTGCGCTAAAGAGGCTGGCTGACAGACCTCTAAGGACTGAGCATACTTTTTGAGTGACAAGATAGGGATGCTCAATGAGACCATGGCAGGCTGCAGCTGGGACTTTATCTTTAATGCAGGTGCTATTTCTGTAGTAGCTAGTACTTTTGGCTAACATAAACAAATCTTTTTTAAGTGACAGTCGTTCCAAATTGTTGTATCTGCTTTGTTTTTAGCAGATCAGTAATGATGAACAATTGATTCACTTTGTCTAGGGTGGTAGAAATAGATAAAAGTTTCCAACTGGGCCCTACTTACTCCCTTCTTGCCTTCAGGCGTTCATTCATTTGAATAGAGATTCCCTAGGGGACACCCTCCTTGGAGATTCCCTCCTTGGGAGCTTCCTAAGCTTTCTAAAACTGGTGCCATACACGGGGGGGGGGGGGGGGGGGGGGGCAGGAAGAAACTAAAAAAGAGGCAGGCCACTCCAGATTGGTAAGTGGCAGCTTTTATAAGCAAGGGAACTTAGGTATGAGGCTTGTCTTGGGTGGTCACAAGACGAGTAGATCTCTGTATCCGCCCACCACATCCTAAAAGTTTATATAGAGGCCTTAAGTGGGTTCAGTCACGAACACCATCCAGATGGTCCAGACTGTCTCCACACCACATTGCTATCTTAAGGCTGTGTCCTTGGGCCAGCCCCTGGGAGTCGGGAAGGCAGGCAGGATGCACATTCCAAGACTGGGGGAGGGGTCAGGAGCCTCTGATCGCCTGGGTCTGGCTCGTGCATCAACTGGCAGTCCTGTCCTCTCGATGACCTCTTGTAATGATTTCCTTTCCCTCTAGATAGATCCACTTGGAGGGCCCATGAGCCATTCAAACTCTAATTTATCCTGCCTTTCATTTCAACTACCAGTCTGTCACTGCTGCCTCCAGCCTTACCACCCCTGCCTACACCCCAAATTAATCTTGTAACTAATAGCCAGAAAGATCAGTCTCAAATGGAAGTCTGACAATTTCACCTATCTGCTTAAATTTCTATGACCCCTCCCCACCGTCACCTCCAAAATAAAGTCCAGCTCCATAACCCAACATTCTAGGACCTCCATGATCTTGCCACTGTTTATGTTTCCAAGCTCATCTCCCATCACACCCACATTCCATTTATGTGGCTGTTTTATACTTTGGAGTCTTTTTTCTTTTCCTGGTTGCCTCTGTCTGGACTGTCCTAGTTTTCTCTGCCTGACTCTTATCTTCACTTATTTTTCAGATGTCTTCCAAGAAGACCTTCCCTAGTCCACAGTCTGAACTGCTTGACTTTCCTCCTGGCTTTCTGAACATTCGTTTATTCACTCAAAGAAAATATGTATTGAGCCCTTAATTTTGTGTTAGACACTGAACTAGATACTGAAAATGTAATAGTGAACAAGCAAATGTGGTAATTACCAGTTGACCTGACAGAGCTTATATTCCCATAAGGAAGGGAGAAGAGTAAAAAAAAAATAATGCATTTCAGTTTGATTGGCTCCAGGCCTGAGAAGAGCTAAGGATTGGCCAGGTGGAAGGGGGAAGGGTACATGTTCCAAGTAGAGGTAACAACTGGGGAGCCCAGCCACGAGAGGGGAGCACAGTCCAGGCACTGAGATTCCAGACACAGAGCTGGGGAGCTAGCCAGGGACCAGACCCCAAAGAATGTTACTAGTTGTGTTAAGGGGTTTGGAATTCTTAAAAGTAATAGTAAGTTTGAGCAGTTTCAACATGATTAGGTTTATATTTTAGATGATGATTCTGGCTACTGTGAGAAAATGGAATTCAAGAGTGACAAGGAAACCAGGTCAAGAGGGAAAGAAACCAGTTAGGCCATCATCATACTAAACCAGGGAAAAGAGGATGGCAGCTTGTATCAGGATATTGCCCAGGTGAATGGGAATGGATCCCCGAGGAATTCAGGAAGTAGAAGAGGCAGACCTTGATGCCTGAATGGGGAGGGCAGTAGGGAGGAAATCAGGGATAGAGTTCCTCAGACAAGTTCTGATGAAGACAGGGGCTGCCCTATTCGCTGTCATGTATCCACAGCCTAGCACAAGCCCTTAGACATTGTGGATGCTTGATAAATAGTTGAATGAATGAGTTTCCTGGCTTGGGCACCTAGATAAATGGGGTGCCATTCTCTGATTCAGATAACTAGAGGCAGACTCATTCTGGGAGGTGAGTGGTGATTGCATTTTAGACATGTCAGGCTCCAGGTGCCTGTGGGAGACAAACATGAATATGTCCAGATACATGCCAGTTGGAAGAGATCTGAGGTGCATTCTTTGTATGCTTAAAAAAATTAAAGTTAACATTGAATGGAAATGATCTGTTCTGTGTCTGTCTCCATTAATCCATGGGAGTGTTTCTCAGTGACTCAGTTCCCGAGCATCTGCCGCTGTGCCTGGCCCAGACTGAGCCCCCAGGCCGTGTGTGTTGCTGGACTGAACCGCTCTGCTTCAGACCTGGAGCATCTCACAGGAGAAGTTAGTGTAAGTGGTTGCCTCTGAGGAGGGAAACAGGGTCAGAGTGAAAAGGAGATTTCTTTTTTTTGCATACACTTTACTTCTTTATGCTTTTGTCCTCCATGTGCTTTTGTTTCCCATGAAAAATAAAAAGATGACCAAAAAGTGTTCTATTCAGTTTGTATGAGCTTTAAACAGAAAACACTACTTACTCCACCTATGGTCTGAATGGTACAGAACATGATATTAATGAGAACTGCAATCATAGCCTTTTGACCACATCCCACTTGACTGATTTACACATTCAATGGTTGTATCATTGATGTCATTATTAATTCACTTATATGATTCATTAATAGTATTTATCCATGTCTTTAAAATGATGACTAACCATGAATAGCAAGCAGTCTGAAGTAAAATTGGGAGCACACATTTTAAATTAAGAGCATCAGACAGAAAATCTTTGAAGCTGTGTATTGTGAGGTACAGATAAAACCTAAAGCAAAGGAGTGTCATAATTTTATACCTGCCTGACATTTCCTGTGACAGGAAACAGTATCTCTTTGACCCTCATATAACATCTATTGCTTGCCAACATTACAGTGAACATCTGATAAGCAAAACTATTCACAAGGGTTGGAACATCCTTTGCACACCTTGGCTGTAGTTAGTTATGAATGAATAGGTAAAAATATATAATGCATTTATATTTTTGAATTAGTATTTTAGTGTATAATTTTCTATACAAAATTGGGGCCAGAGATACACTGGAAATGTGCTGATATTTAAAGAAAATGGTAAATTCTAGTAACATTTTTATATGCCAGCATTATTCACTGGGTGGCATAGTTGTATTAATGTTAACCTTACTTCAAAAGTTTTATTTCATTTTCTTTTACATAAGTGTACAGAATTAGAGTAATAAACATCAAACACAATGTTCTAGGTGGAAAAAATTAGATTCTAAATTTATTGGCTTTAAAATACATGTTTAGAGTTCAGGCTAAAGAAGTAAAACAGCACTGAATTCAAAGTAGCTGTCTGCTTTCATTACCTTTTAATAATTCCAGACCTATTAATCTCTTTCATTACTCAGCTGTGCTCATCTTTATTAGTAGATTTGGGAACTGAGCTATATAATTGCAATACTTGCAATTCAAACAATATCTTTGTTATGGATTCATGTAATTGTTAGTTTGAAACCATAAAATACATGTCCTTTGCTAATTTGTGACAAGCTCGAGCCCAAATTCAAAGAAGCACAACTTCCACGTGTTACACTCTATTCTCTCTATAGCTTTCTCTCCCCAACTTTCACATCAACCTATGTTGTTTAACATAGCATAAAGCACCTTAGGAATTAATAGCCCAAGCGAATGGGATATTGATCACAATATTTGTCCAATGTGACTTCTTTATTTTAAATACAATTTTTATACTCTGGTATTTCCATTATTGGCGTAATATCCTGTCGTGTTTGCAGTTATTTCAAGGGAGTTAATGGAAGTCACGGAAAAAAATATGAGTGAACACTGATGTTCATCATTCATAGCAAATTTTGGAAGAAGCAGCCAAAAAATGAAGGCAGCAATGACAGTATCACAAATCAGAAAACAGGATAACTAGCTTTCTTGTCACAGTTCTAGTGTCCCATTATCATTCCTGTGGTTTCTTTTTAGGCTAGTGGTTTCTGTGATCTAGAGTAAGTCTAAGCATAGAACCTATTTAATGAGTCCTTGGAAGGAAATGACTTCTCTAAGTTCTCAACATCTTTCTGTAGACCCAATCCTGTTTTCTCACAAAAAAGAGACAGTATTTTCTCAAAACATTACTATGTAAGTACCAAGTATCCAACTTCATCCTGAGTATTTGAAAAAAGTTACCTAACAATTTTCACCTATGACTTATTAAGCAGACAGTATGATTAATACAGAATTTATCTGGTTAGCAGATAATAGAATTTATCAGTTAAATTCTACCAGAATTTAACCCGGTAAACAGAGTTTAGCCATTTAAATTCAACATTGATACCTGAATATTGTTCCCAGGCTAACCCATTAAGATATTTTCCATTCATACACCTTTTGCAGAGGGTACTTGAATGGCAATAATAACAACTCACGTTCACAGGAGATGTACTAGATGCTTGGTCCTCTCCATGTATTACCTCATTCATTCTCAACTGCGTGATGGGGCTTCCATTCCAATTCTGATGAAAAACGAAACCTGTAAATCACTCAGGTGAAAACTTTATTTCCCCACACTCATAAATCTTGAAAATCAGGGAGCCAAAATTTTAACTCAAGAACTCTAAAAGTAAAAGCTTTGTCCTTAGCTACTGTCCCATGCTACCTAATCTTGAACCCCTACAGCATACTGGTAGGGTCAGCATTAATTTTCATAACCTGTTCAGCAGACCCCTTCTCTTTCTGTTCCAGACCTTGTATCCCTGGGTCCTTTTAGCAAGGATTGTATCCCTCGATGCCTTCTACCCTCTGCCAGCTCCCTACAATACACAACACACACAATATCTATGAAAGATGCCTGTGGAGTGACTGCTAAGCACTTCTTTTGGGGAGATTTCATTGGTTGGCTTCTTTCCTCTAACTACTGTGCTCCCTGCTGCCGTTGTAGGGATTATGTGCCTCCCTAGGCTTTTGGGTGGTGGGCTGGCAGCTCACAAGGACATTAGGCCTTGAGAGATGTCCTAAGTAGGCATTCTCTCGTTGCTAAGCTTCCTCTCCCCCAATAGGCAGCTTCCAGGGGCTCTCCCAGTCCCTGCTTCGCTGGACCTACCATCACTCCAAAGAGAATGAGTAGAACTCCAGGCCCTTTGAGTTTCTTCTTTTGTCTTAAAAGGAAATCTCACAGCTTTAGCCGTGTGCTGCCAGTTGCTTCTGGTTCTGCTTGTTGGCACAGGCTCCTTGAAGGGTGTTTT
The DNA here is from genome assembly GCF_030020395.1 of Manis pentadactyla. Lineage (NCBI taxonomy): Eukaryota > Metazoa > Chordata > Mammalia > Pholidota > Manidae > Manis > Manis pentadactyla. Next base: position 5,359,932 of record NC_080037.1, read on the forward strand.
CCCGGAGTTAATAACTAAAAACACATTTAACACACTTATCCTACCCTGAGGATTAATTTCCTTAAGAAAACCATTATTTGCTCTACATGAGAAATTCATAATCGATGTATTAACATAATTTTGACCTAATTTATTAGGCAAGAAACTGGGCTATATTATGCTAAGAGATCATTTCTACCTTGAATGGCAATGAATTATTTATCTCAAAATCACTTTATTTCTCCCCTACCCCCAGCAGGAGTATAGTTGTGTCAGTGGGTGAGGACATTTTATTTCATTCTGGTTACGCTTCAGTTTAGGCTCAGAGGCAGAAATCAAAGCGGCACACCGCTCAGGTGGGTAGCTAATGGAGAATAGAAATTCAGACAGGTTCTAATCAGACTTGACAAGATTGCAGAGATTTCGTATAGATTATAAATATAGTGGCCATTATGCTGTCCACAGGAATTCATTGGATACTTGTGTCAGACTCCATATTTTCAGAACCAAAAATTAGGACATTACATATCAGCACAAAATAATTTTTAACTTTGTATTCTTCTCTGTGTGAAACAAAAAAAAAAGTTTCTCCACTCAATACTCTATTTCACTTTGTTTTTTATAAAATTGATATTAGATTATGTTGGTGTCAGATGTACGACATAGTGACTTGATAATTGTATACGTTACTAGACACTTGCCGTAAGAGGTATCATTACTTCCTGATCATACCAAGATATTACAGTATTATTGATTAAATTCTCTGTGTTGTACTTCCATTCCTATGTCTAACCTACTTTACAATTTGCAATTCGTACCTCTTTATCCCCTCCACATATTTCATTCATCCTCCCAACCCTTTCCTATGGTAACCAACAGTTGTCTATATTTGTGAGTCTATTTCTTTTTGTTTTGTTTGTCTTTTAGATTCCACATATAAGTGAAATCCTATGGTATTTGCCTTTCTCTGCTGGGCTTATTTTACTTGGCATGATACCTTCTAGGTCCATCCATGTTGTTGCAAATAGCAGTATTTCCCTCCTTTTTATGGCAAGGTAATATTCCAGTATGTATATGTACCACATCTTCTTTATCCATTCATCTAGCGATGGGCACTTGGGTTGCTTCCATGTCTTTGCTGTTGTAAATAATGCTGCAGTGAACGTAGGTCTGCAAATATCTTTTCAAATTAGTGAGTTTGTTTTCTCTGGGTAAATTCCCACAAGTGGAATTGCTGGGTTTTATGGTATTTTTGTTTTTAGTTTTTGGACGAATCTCCATATTGTTTTCCACAGTGGCTGGACCAATTTACATTCCCACGAGCAGTGTAGGAGGGTTCCCATTTCTCCACCTCCTTACCAACACTTGTTATTTCTTATATTTTGGATGGTGTGAGGTCATACCTCATCGTGGTTTTGATTTGCATTTCCCTGATGATTAGTGATGTTGAGCATCTTTTCATATATCTTTTGGCCCTGGGTATGTCTTCTTTGGAAAAATATCTGGTCAGGTCCTCTGCCCATTTTTTAATTGGATTATTAGTTATCTTGGTATTGAGTTATATGAGTTCTTTATATATCTTGGATATTAGCCCCTTGTCAGATATATCATTTGCAAATATATTCTCCCGTACAGTAAGTTTCCTTTTTGTTTAGTTGAAGGTTTCCTTAGCTGTGCAGAAACTTTTCAGTCTGCTTGTTTATTTTTGCTTTTGTCTCCCTTGCCCAGGGAGCTATATCCACAAAGAAACCTTTGCTGATGTTCATGAGATTCTTGCATATGTTTTCTTCTAAGAATTTTATGGTTTCCTGTCTTACATTTAGGTCTTTAATCCATTTTGAGCTTAATTTTGTGTATGGTGTGAGACAGTGATCCAGATTCATTCTCTTTCATGTAGCTGTCCAGTTTTCCCAGTACTATTTATTGAAGAGACTGTCTTTTCCCCATTGTATATTCATGGCTCCCTAGTCATATATTAGTTGACCAGATATACATGGGTTTATTTCTGGGTTCTCTGTTCTGTTCCATTGATCTATGGGTCTGTTCTTGTGCCAGTACCATACTGTTCTAATCCCTGTAGCTTTGTAGTATAGCTTGAAGTCAGGGAGCATGATACCCCCAGCTTTGTTCTTTTTCTCAAGTTTGCTTTGGCTATTTGGGGTCTTCTGTGGTTCCATATAAATTTTAGGATTCTTTGGTCTAGTTCATTGACAAATGCCATTGGTATTTTGATGGGGATTGCATTGAATCTACAAATTGCTCTGGGCAGGACAGCCATTTTGACAATATTAATTCTTCCTATCCAGGAGCATGGGATAGATTTCCATTTATTTGTGTCTTCAGTTTGTTTCATCAGTGTCTTATCATTTTCAGAGTACAGGTCTTTCACCTCCTTGGTTAGATTTTTTCCTAGGTATTCTTTTTGATGTAATTGTAAATGGAATTGTCTTCTTGATTTATCTTCCTTGCTAGTTCATTGTTAATATGTATAAGAATGCAACAAACTTCTGTATATTGATTTTGTATCCCGCAACTTTGCTGAATCCACTTCTGGTCACAAGATGTGTGGGTTTTCCCCCACACCAAATTCTCGAACACTAGCTGGGTGTCCTACAACTCAATTCAGTTCTTACACTGTCTGCCTGGAGTTGGCTTGAGATCCCACAGGTTAAGGGCTCAGTGTATAAAATCAATACCTCTTCAGACATCAATAGCAAGTCACAGGTGTGCTTCTGAACATTTGTCTATAACTCAGAGTTCTGACAAACCCACCCCCTCAGGTTCATAATTTGCTAGAATAACGCACAGAACTCAGGGAAACATTCACAATTTTATAATATAAAAAAGGATATGGTAAAAGATACAGATGAACAGCCAGATGAAGAGATACATATGGCAAGGTCCAGAAGGGGCCTGAGTGCAGGAACATCTGTCACCTTGGAATTGGGGTGCTGTACCCTCCTGACATGTGGGTGTGTTCTCCAACCCAGCAGCTTTCTGAACTCCATACTATTGGGAGTTTTCTGGAGACCATCACGTAGGCATGTGGGTCATTACTCAGTTTCCAGCCGCTCTCCCCTTCCCTTCCCTGAGAATAGGGCCAGGGCTGAAAGTCCCACGTCTGTGATCATAGTGTGGTCTTTCTAGTGATGAGCCACCACCCAAGAGCCCACCCACAGTCAGTTCATTAGCATGAGAGGTACTATGTCACCCAGGAAATTCCTAAGGAGAGAAACAAATATAAGAACAAAAGATGCTCCAAGGGCTTTTATCACTTAGGAAACTATAAGGGTTTTAGGAGCTCTGTGCTGGGAATCCAAGGGTCGAGACCAATATATTTTTCTATTATTTCAGTTTCCTTCTTAGTAAAACAGTACTTTTTATAGATGATTCAATAGATGCTTCCTGCCCAAAACAACAAAAACAACAAACAAAAATGAAAGGACATAGGTTCTCATTTTTCTTCATAAGTGATATTAAGGAAACTTTACTAAACTCTCCAACTGTTTACCACTTAGCCACTGTAGAATCATAGCCTTATATTGGAGAAAACTATTTCAACTTAGGGAGAAGAGTAAGTCAATAAAAATAATATACGAGGGTTAATTTTTGCCGGCTGATGACATATCGTTGGCTCAGGAAGGGGAATGAGGTAAAAACAGGGCGCCCCGGGGCTTGAGGAGTAAGGCTAGGAAAACCGCCCTTGGGAACCTGGTCATGTCTGAACGCCGGCTGCTCTTCCCTCTGCTCTGGCCTCAGCCCTAAAAGGAGTTGTTCCCAAATGTGAGATGAGTGCTCGTTGCGTATGAGTTTATATATTAAGACATGACCAAAAAAGGCATTTTGCATTAATGCTGCTCTAACAAGTACCACAAACTGGGTGGCTTCAACAAGAACAATGAGAAGTTCATTGTCTCAGTTCGGGAGCCTGGAGGTCAAGATCAAGACATCAACAGGGTTGGTTCCTTCCTGGGGCCGTGAGGGAGATCTGTTCTGGGCCTCTCCCCTGGCTTCTGGTGGTTTGCTGGCCATCTTTGATTTTCCTTGTCTTGTAGATGCACCACCCCAAGTTCTGACTTTGCCTTCATATGACATTCTCCCTGTGTGTGTGTCTGTGTCCAAATTTCCTGTTATTTTAAAGATACCAGTAATATTGGATTAAGAGCTACCCTAATGACCCCATTTTAGCTTGATTACCTCTATGAAGACCTTGTTTCCAAATAAAATTGCACCCTGAAGTTTGGGGTGTTAGGACTTCAGCATATCTTTTTGGAAGACACAACCCAACCCATAAAACGTGGTTTACAGCCTCATGAACCGAAAGCCTTCCTTAGCAGGCTCTATAAATAATGTGAGGGCTCAAGCCACAACCAGTGTGCCCGCTCCCCTCAGAGCTGAAAGACCATCCCCGGATTTTTAACTTGTTTTTAAATTGAGTACTGATTACTTATTATTTTCACATTACTAATGCTCTTTGGGTGCACCATGCTGAGTACATGTGATTCCTTTTATTTTTCTTAGAAACAACTCTTAAAAAGCACTGCCTGGATATCTTCAGAGGGATAAAACAGAAAGTTAATTGGATCGCTGACACTTCGGGTCTCTTTCATAGAAAAAAATATGGTTTGACTCAGTAGAGCCCAGAGGATTATCCTTATTTGCCCAGAACTGACGGTGAATTCTAAAGCTGTGCACTTAGCGAATACCCAGAGGCAAAAGTGAGGGAGCATTAGAGTATCAGTGTAGAAACAACTTTAAAAATGTGCCTAAGCCCCAAATTGCTGATAACATCCTAGTTTTCCAACAGTTAAAAAGCTTGTTTTAAGGTGTGTAGTTAGCTTTCAGGGGCCCATGTTACGGAGTCCCCATCAGCTCCAAAGGCAGTTCCATGCCAGCAACAGGAAGGGCACCCCAGTGCCAGTGTCATGGTATCCCACAGGGCTGGCCAGCTGAGGGCTAATGGCCCCACTTAAGAACAGCGGGCTGAAAGGTCAAGTAGGGAGATACACTGCAGGTGGTCATGGGGAGAGAGAGAGATGCGAACAAAAGGGCAAGTCTGTCTTCGTGACCTTGCTGATCTGTAGAATCGACAAGCCCAGCTTGTATTGGCACAGCTCCTGTTGGCACCCGGTGGAGTGTGGAGACAATTCTTAGGAAGGCTTGACAAGGAATTCAGAGAAAATCCATGTTTGTGAACGCAGAGGAAAGTGCCTCTTACTCAGGTTCTGAAAACAGAGAGTGTACTAATGTAGTCGGCACCAGAGTAATGAATACTTGGGAAGAGAACCTGTGATTTCCAAGGCTGCATGGGAAAGGGTACAGTGGCTGGGGACAGGACCTCGAGCACAGCTCAGGCAGCCGCAGGGCCAAGGGTAGGAGCCCCCACCCAAGAAATACTGCAGCAGTGCTGAAGGGAGACTTTGAACTCCGCCCTAAGGCACTGAGCACTCTGCTTACAGAGACCAGAACGTGAACAGAAGCTACCAGCCAAGGACAGAACCATTCCAAGCCAGGTGACTCCAGAAATGCCTTTCACCTTGGTCTGGTGTAGGGATGGCTTTGTAACATGATCTCTGGTTCTTGTGACCCTCCTCCCTGTCCCCAATCACAAAGAAGATAGGCCTAGAAAGAGGGGACGGAGAGCGTACCACACTTCACCCACTCCCTCCCTCCTGTTTTAAATCGCCAAGTCTCTTAATAATTAAACGTAACCAGAAGGTCATAAAATCTGCCCAAGATACAATTAAAGAAACAGAGAGATCCAAGATGGCAGACTTGGAGGCAGTAATTAGAAGAAACTGAAGTTTATGGTTTATAATGCTCTGTATCATAAACACTACTGAACCAGCAGTCATCATATTCTTAGAAGGACTCTGCAGGCTGACATGCTAGACAGAACTGTAGACCAGTCTAGACATTCTTGTTAGTCTGTAAGACAAAAAAAAAGTCTGCCTTTTTGGTTATTCTCAGTGTTTGACCCTGTAATCATTAAAGAGTCATTATATTGGCTATGATATATCTAGGAATCCTGTTTAAAACAAAAACATTTACTTAAAATCAAAAACATTTATCTAAAAAATAGATTGATTGCCTATTATTAAGCAGACACCATATTAGGTGTTGGCAGTATTAGTCATAAAGAAGGTATTGTCCCTGTCCTTCAAGAGGTCATTGTATGTGGGAGGAGGGGGTATTTATAAGCAGCTGATTAGACCTCAACCAGAGAAGTACTCTACTAGAGGGTTGCTAGAAGTGTGGTACTGGCTCCCAGAAGGAGGCAGTTAGCCTCCTGGGGAAATCGATAGTCTTCAGAGAAACTAACCACATTTGAGCTGGTTCTCAGAGGAGGTGCACATTAAGCCTATTAAATCCATGTCAGCCTTTAACACTTTGTTCAGATTAATTTATCAGGTTGCTTTTCCACCTGGCACTTAGATGAGAGCAGGGCAGGTGAGTTCTGATGGGAGGAAGGAGAAGTCCCAGAGAGAAAATGCCCCAGCAGGGAGGGAAGCCACCGCGTGGAGGCTGGGATTAGGGAAGAGCAGGGCTGCCGCAAGCGCGGGAACCAGAATGCAGCCTCCATCCCCTTATTTGGGTCTCTCCTGGGCTACAGGTAAGTTTCAGGGGTTTCTATAATTGTATTCATTTAGCATGCAAGACTGATCAGGGACCAGATGTACAGGACAGCCCCTGACTGTTTACAGTTTGAAACATTTAGTGCCAATGTGTGGAGACATACAGAGCAATAAAACAAGGGCTGAAACAGCTGCAGATGCCAGCTCCCCAAATGAGCAAGTGAGCTCCCACGGGAGGGCCGTTCTAGTTCTTTTCATCCTTCCTTCCTTCCAAAGCTTTGATGACCTATTTTAAATTTCTGTAAGTTTTAATTTCAGGGAGGTGTGTAATAGAACATCAGCTAATTGTGTGACTTGCAGTAAGCCATGGAGAGAGCCCATTTTAAAAATTATCCTAAAATTAGAAGGTGGACTAAAATACCACCCAGATCCTTTTCAAAGTTTTCTATAATTTATGATTAGTTGAAGTTAGTTTAGTAAGTGTTAATGACCCCATAGACAGATGTAAGCACTTTGATGAAAATCATTTTTTAAAACCTGTTTGGTGAGTATCAGGCAAAATGCAGGACACCTAGTTAAATTTGAATTTCGGGTAAGGATATATTCTGGGCATTATTTGAACATCCAAAATATTCTAATATTGTATTTACAAAGTATTCTTTGTTTAAAACTCAGATTTCACTAGAAGTTGTCCTCAAATATATATGTTTTCTAAATCCAGCATCCTCATTACTAAAGTAGGCTCTGTGGAAAATAAAACGGTGTATCAGGTATAGATCCTGCCCTTGGGCCGAAAGGGTCAAATAAGACTCAACATATAAAGAAACATGTGACAACATGAGAAGTGACAAGAAGTTTGAAAAGTTTGGAAAAAAAAACATGAAAAGCATAGGAGAAATATGCAGAGAGAAATCTGTAAGAGTTCCCGAGAGGGAGGAATTACTTCCAGCCGTGAGGAGCATGGGAAGCCCCTGAGCCGGGGCGGAGGGCCGGGTGGAGGCGCGTGATTTTGCAGGACAGGCAGGGAGGGGGCGCTCCTCTAGAGGTGAGGGTGTGAGTGCAAGGGTGACACCGTACACTGAGGTCACACTGACACCCAGGACGCGAGTGAGTGTGAAGGAGCATCCCAAACCTATCACCTCCAAGAAAACATGGCCCATCAGTATTTGTTCACAAAAGAAAGCGGAGATATTAACAAGTATATTAATCGAAGATGAAACGTGGTTAAAGTGGGAAAATCATGAGCTTCGGTGTTTGAGTTCAAATCGGCATTCCAAGTTAGTCTGCATTTTGCGTGATTTTAAGTTATTGCCTGTCTCTGAAGGGTGGCTTCCTTTTCCATAAACGAGACTAGCCACGCTCCTGTGCTTGGAGGTTCTGAGTAAGCACCGACGCACCCCAGGAACCCCGCAGGCACTCACTGGATACTGACGGCTAAGCGAGCTGTTAGTTGCTTCCTGTTCCCCTCCAGCTTCTAGAGGATCTTATTTATTGTAACAAGCAAAGATGCTATCAGTAAATACAAACTTCCTCTCAAAGTGTTCATTTTTTTCTCATTATAAGGAAAAAAAATCTTTTTGAATGAAGAATAGCATATCCATCTGAACTGATAAAGCAGGAAGAACCAAGAAGCCAATATTTGGAATATTTGTGTCACATATTTGCTTTAAATTGGTTCCCTTAATACCAAGGAAAACTAGATTTCCTTCTTAACTGAAATATCATATGGTTTGATCAGGTGTCCTGCCAGTGGCTTCAGTGTCTTTGAGTGATTATTAAGTGAAAGCAGCTGTTTCTACTTAACTTTCCGTGGCCTGACCACAGGATGGGGAGGTCAGAGCTTGACTTGTGGACCTGGGAGCTCAAGGTGCCCTGTGTTTGCTGGAGTCACAGAGCACGTGCCCTCGTGGGCTGTGAAAGCTGTAGGGAAGGGGGCCTGAGCAGTAATTGGGGAGTTTGTTCCTTGTAAAGACTCATTCTAGATCATTCTTCCTGTTTCTGTGGGTTTTTTTCCCACTAGAATTTGTCTCCATCATTTATGTAAAATATGCCACAAAGATTGATCATAAACTTGTTCTCTGAGAATGGCACCTACCACAGTCCAAGAGCCACCGTCACTGAAAGTGTATGTTTGCAGACAGTGCCTCCCCACCTTGACGTTTCCTTTCAAAACTGAATTATTCCCAGTAGCTCCCCTTTATGCCTCTCCCTTCGACCTCTTGCCCATGCCCACTGCAGAGTATCTACAATAGATTGGCAGCTGATGAAAAGCAATGCATTCCCTCGTCTTCTAAGCTTATTCTTATGCACAGCCCGCCATGAGCTGTATCTTAGGTTTATTCTCATGGTTCGTGTTCAGGGACCTCAAACTCAACAAGTGCACCGCTGTGACACAGGAGGATTCCTACAGGCTTTAAGCAAATGTACGTGGTTTTATCAGCCCGGAAGACTAGCCCTGGAGTGATTTGCTTGGGTAACATTTTTGAGAATGCTTCTCTCTCTCGGTAATAATGTTCTGGGTTCGTGTTACTGAGACTCAAATTTATTTCCAATTAGGTAAAGGTGACCTTCCCCTTCTCCAAACCGAATCTCCCCTGAGACTCATGAATCCTGTTGAGGCCTATCACACCTGTCATTAGTTAACTGTTAGGACACCTTTAGCCTTAAAATAGCTGATGTGAAAATGAGACTGCCACAGGGAGGAAGGACAGAATGGTCGGGCAATCACACCACAGTTTCATCAAATTCTTTGGGTTAGGAATTGACCACCTGGCTTGTGCTTGAGCACTGAGAGACACTTTGAATTTAAAGTAAGATGGAGAAATTGAAGGAAGCTAACTCACACAGAATAAAATGAGAATCAATTGTGTTCAGCATGGAAGCATCTTGGGCTCACTGTCTGGGACACAGATCTTAGGCTGCTTTAGATCTTAGCTCTCATTTGTCTGGGTGGCCTCTGCATACAAGCCAGCACTCTATCATCCAGGTGGACAGAGGTAAGGATTCCAGGACCATTGGCCTCCTTCCCATCTCTTCTCCAGCCTTAATCCCTGTAGGACTCGCCAACGTTAGTCATGCTTTGGAAATGAGACATTAGAGTGATCCCCTCCTTTCTACTTCTCTTTCTACCTCCCTAGAAAAGGGACAACTTTACTGCTTCCCTTGGGAAACAGAGTTCAATATGGTAAGTATAAATAGTGGATGAAGCCAGCATTGGATGCTGTAAAGCTGAAAATGGGACCAGATATTCTGAAGTAATATGTGCTCCTTTTTAAAAGAAAATGCATTTGAGTCATTTTAGGTTAATTACTGTTACCTCTCCAAAATAATCCCAAAATAATGACAGAGTAACTGTAATGTAAACTACTGGAGACACCAGTGATGGAAGGAAACTGTTTTCTTCTCTTCAAGTTAGGAAAGAACCACGCCTCTGAGATAAGAATCGCAGATTGGTGATTCTCAAAAGCATTGCTCAAAGAGGATTCACATCTTTAGTAATTTATTCTTCCAAGGTTGTGCAACTGCATTGTCCACTTAGGTCATATGGTTTCAAGGGTCTGTAGTATGCAACTCCTTCTTTAATTCCTCTGTGCCTACACCAAGAAAACAGAGAAGATACTTTTGACTTAATAATTCTTGTGAAATACAGTGTTTGACTTTCAGAATACAAACAAGGGACAAGGGAAACACAACTGGCCACTCACAGTTATACGAGTCTATCATGGAAATTTGAGTGTTCTTGTAGAGGAAAGTACAGATTTTTTTTCTTACCAGCAGCTATAAGATGAATAATGATCAATTTAACCTGCATAATAACAGCCATAAGAGCAATTTAGAATTTAACCAATTGTTATATACATATATGCATGTACATGGCCTATCCCTCTGAATGGAGTGATATACATGTATAATATCTATTTCCTATTTCTATGTCCTGTTTCCCTTCATTCTTTGCAGTGGGCCTTGCATACTGTTAGTGTTCAATAAATATTTGTCAAATCAATAAGAAATGAAATGAAAGAAATAACAAGTCCCATCTACAAACCTATCAATAGTAAACAGCAGTGGCAGCATTTTTCTTTTGGAAAAACAAACCAGCAGTTCACAAGCAAAACCAACCATCAAGATGTTCCTTAATGACTTGGCAATCATAAATTCCCAGCTCAAGAAATAAAACAAAACGCTGCTCTAGATGTCTTCAGAATAACATGTTCATCATAAATTCAATTATGGTTGAATTGTGTTTTTATGAAACCATTGGGAATATATTTCATTTTCCTCCTTGTTCTTGATGCACTTGGAGCAGGATGGAATTCTCTCTCTCCCTTATTCCTTTTTCTCTGCATTGTCCATTTCTGTGAAAAAGGAGATCTGATTTTTAAAAATAAATATATAAAAGGATTGAGACTGGGCTAGCTTAATAACAAGTGGCAGTCAATATAATCAAGAGAAATAAATTTTTTTTGTCTTGTAAATACCATGCTCTGAAGAATTTAAGAACCAAAAGGCCTCTCTCCAGATTCATAATATCAATCGAATGCCATCCATCAGGGATGGAGCTAGGATGTTTGTATAAAACCTTGACATCTTAAATGTGCTCCACCAAAACAGATGCAGGTACCTGGGATTGGTGAGGGGATGGGCAGAAAAGGAAGAGGTAAGAGAGGAGGAAGGTGAGCAGGAGAGAGAGAGCAACTCGCACATCCCAATCTGGGAAGCAGTGTAGTATGGCGGTTGATGCCGGATTCCCTGGAATCAGATGACTGAAACTGAATCTGTCACCTGATGAAACGCGGAGTGGTAATAGTCCTGACTTCAAAAGAGTGATTTTAAGAATTAAATGAGTTAGTCCATGTAAGCTGCTTCGAAAGTGGCTGACAAGTAATCATTTTATAAATGTTAGCCATTAGTACCTGAGTCGGTCTTTATTGGATTCGTTGGTGTTTTGATGGGAAAAGCATGCAAGTGTTTTGAACCCTCTTGTGGATTGTGTATGTATATCAGATCAGCTAACAGAAGTTTGGGTTGCCATAGTCCTAACTAAGTGACGATCCATTTCATGTGGTTTCCAAATTCCCCACATGGCGCGGTAACACCTTTGGTTTTCCCACTGATCGGAGCCTATCACTATCTCTGCTGATTTACAATTCTTTTCGAGGAAATAGCCCAAGCTACCCATTTTCCCCAAACCTACACAGTGTGTTTGTTTCCTGAACTAAGCACATTCATGAAACAGGTCATTTTCCTATTTTTAATTTCCAGTCGTATTTTTTACATAAAAACTTGTGTTTACTTTTTAATTCAAAGTACCATTAAGCAAATGCTCACAATATGCTGTTATATTTTGTAAAAAGCAGGGTATAACTCTATATGCATAGGCTAACCCCAGTTACTCACTGTAGTTGCCTCCAAAGGTAAGGATATGGGCAACTTTTGTGTGCTTCTTTATCTTCTTGCATATTTCTTAAATTACCTTAGTATGGTTAGATTACAGGACAAATAATTAAGATGTTATTTAAGAAGTTTGTGTTCCATCCAAAATATTTGGATGATGGAAATTATTTGAGACAATGGAAAGTTATCCACATTAAATTATAAATGGAGAAATGAAACAAACTTGGAACATTTTCTTCAGATACCAGTGCCAGTGATTTCACTGCCAACCTATGATGAAAGGGTAAAGATAGATGATACCAATATGTCTCACAAGTTGCTCTATCAGAAGAACCAGGCTGATGGAATCTGAACACATGGTATTTTCTCTTTAATTAATACCATTCGGTTCACATCACAAAGAATGTATCAGTCCCACAAATAAGCAATGTGGCTTATCAACAATTTCAGATCTTTTAGAATGAGGAGGAAGTAGAAATAAATCCAGTCCTAATGTTGTGTAACATCAAAATCATCACTTGGGTTTGAAAAGTCATTGTATTGGCCCATCTATGGCTTTTATCCCCAGAGTTCACAACACATTAAACAAAACAATGAAACTACACTGGGAATTTGGTGTGAGGTAACAGAGGACCCTATTTTTAAAAATGGCTTGTTTTCTCTTTCTCAAAATGGACACCCCAAAGCTATCTGCAGCCCTGGGGATTCATGTATCAAAAGAAATCCTTTGAGTCAGTTGGTTAAGTTGGTAAAATCTGTGCGGCAGGAGTCAAACAATTTGACTGAATTCTTTTTATTTTAAATTATTAAATTCCTGTGGCTGCCCCTTACAAGCATGATTTTGGCCTTTTTCTCTCTATTAACCAAATAATTTTATTCAAGTAATACAATAATAGGCATTTTTAGGACTGTATTTAGAACTGTCAGTAGATGATTTCAAATTGGGCTGATCTCACAGAACATCGAATATACCATTTATTTATTTATTTATTTATTTATTGGTTTTTCAAACATCTTTATTGAGTCATAATTCACATACAATAAACACATAAAGTATACAATTTGATAAGTTCTGACATATCTATTCACTCGTGAAAGCATCACCACAGTTAAGATCATGAGTCTATTATCCCCCAAGGTTTCCTCGTGCCCCTTCCCTCCTGTGCCACCTTGTTCCTGTCATTTGCAAGCAATCACCTACATTTTGTTACCATAGATTAGTTTACATGTTACAAGAGTTTAATGTAAGACTATGGGTAAATATAAATGTACTCTTTTTCAGAGAGGGGCTAGCTTCTTTCATTCAGCATAATTATTTTGAGATCATATCACCCTGCTACCTGTAATGTTAACATCTTACATAACTGTAGAATAATTATCAAAGAGAGATTAACATGGCCACAGTAATAATAGTCACTCAGTTGCAGGCTTTATTAGAATTTTTACCAATTTTCCTACCAGTGTCCTTTTGTTCTTTTCCAAGATTCTGTCTGGGATCATCCCATGTTGCCTTTAGTTTTCCTCTTACTCTCCTGCCGTCTCTAGTAACTCCTCAGTCCTGTCCTTCATGACCTTCACACTCTTTAAGTATTGATCAGTTATTTTGTAGAATGTCCCTCAGTTTGGGTTTATCTGATGCTTTCTCATGATTAGACTAAGGTATTAAGAAATGTACCCTTTATTTAGTGAAGATATGAAAGAGGAATCAAGGGAAGCACCTTTTCTGATATTTGAAAGCCTTTCTTTTTTTCTCCCAACTATGGAAGCCCTAAAATCTGAGATCTTTGGGTTTTCTTTTCTCTGTATTTCTTCTGGACAAGATACTTGCGTGTGGATTTGTTGTCATGGGAAAGAAGAATATAATATTAACATGGTGTTCGTTATGAGGGAATAAATAAACCTGCTGGCAACAGGAACGTGATTCAATTATTCTGAAGAGATCTCTCTATAAATACATTGGGATGGCTTAGTAAACAATGAAGAAATTTTATGCAATAGTTCTGGCAAGAGTTATGCAGAAGGAGATAATGGTCAGATGTTGTTTATGAAATTAAATATGAAATGGGGTATAGTTGTACTAAGCCAGAAAGTAATGGAATTATATAATCAGAGTTTTAGATCAGGAAGGGACCTAAAAAGTCAGTGAACCCAACCCTATCATTTTAAAGTATGAAAAATATGGTTCAGATAGATGAACTTTTCTAAGGTCAGAGTGAATATCACAATGAAGTTTAATGCAACATCATCATATTAAGCACTTACTATGTATCAGGCATCCAGAAGCCCAGGAACAAAGAATTTTTAAAAGATTTAAAAAATAAGAAAAACCCTACCTTTGGTCTGGTTATCCACTATCCAGTTTGACAGCCATATAGTAAATTTTAAAATTCTCTAGATTTAAAAATTTTAGTATCATAAGTACCATGATAGAGGTATATACTATGAATTGAGTTTCTAAAAAGCCTGTCTAGAGAAGACGACCCATGAGTTAGCCAAGCGAGAACGGTAGGAAGGACATGGCTGGGCAGCTGCAAGAGCAAAGGCACAGGGTTATTGTGTATTTGGGACTAACGAGCAGAAAGTAGGAGCAGAACGTGGCAGGAGCTTTGCCAGGTAGGAGCGAGGTCCTGTAGGGCAGCACTAGCAGGCACTTGGGCTTTATCTTTTAGAACAGTGACACTAGGCATTCAAAAATTAATGAGAGAGCAGGGTGAGCTCTAACGAGGTTCATGCTTTGGAAGACATAGTGGAGCAGTTTTATTAAAGAGACCTGACGTCTCACCTATCCAGAAGGCATGTATGGAAGGAATTCAGTCCATGGATCTTCGGCCTGTAAGAAACCTCTGCCTGCAGCCGCTGGCTATGACATAGAATCCAGTGGCACGGACCAAACAGGTCCATTCCAGAGGCTGAGTGCGCAATCATTATTTTAGGTATCTCCCAGGGTATAAATCTACTTAAAGTGTGTATGACATGGTTCTGAAAGTTGGCTCTGTGCTTCCTTAACTGAACCATTGAGATCCAGGAGTGTGGACGCAGGGCGGTACGTGCAGCTTGGGGGAGGTCTCCGTGGGGGCCAGGCTCCAGAGAAAGACAATCAGGAGAACAAGCGGCAAGGGCCCCCATTCCCATGTTTCCTTTGACGCAGCCCTCTGCTCAGAGACACCGCCTGGAGGCAGGGCAGAGCAGAGGTGAGACTAGGAGCAGCAAGCAGCTTTTCAGTTGTTGACCCAAATCAGTAAACCTCCCCTCAGGGAACCCACAACATACAGCTTCACTATGAACCGTGTTCATTTGTCACTTACCGCAGAGGGAAAAAACAATGAAAACTGAGGGATATGCCCCAAGAATAGAGGAATAATGAAAATTTTATGGAAGAGTGCTGACGTAATACCTAAATTTAACCTTTTATATTCCCCAAATTGACCTCTCTCCACACACTTCGCTCCCACCACTAATGAATTTCCTGTTCAAAGACAAGTTATAAACAGCACCAGAAATACTATAATTACTACCAAAAAAAGAATAAAAGTAAAAAGTGGAATAAGAATCTTCCCACTTGAACAAATAGAAACTTCAAAAGAACTTCTTTTCTAAAAGATGCATATAGCTGTGCAAATATGAGCTAAAAATGAAAAGAGATTAAAGACAATGCAAATTGAGCTGGCAGAGATTGGAGAAAAAATGGAAGATAAAAATAAAACAAAAAAGCAAGTCAAATAAAGAGCATCAAAAGTATCCGAGTCACTTTTTAAAACATGATCAGTGACACTGAGGGCATGTTGATAAAATACCGTAAAACAGGAAAGAATAAAAGGAAAGTATGATTAGGGAGATAAAAATTCTAGAGGAAAACAAAAGAACATCCTTGTGACCTTGGGTTAGCCAAAACATTCTTAGATAAGATAATAGAGGCACAAGTCATACAAGAAAAAAATTGATAAATTTGATGACAAAAAAATTTAAAAATGTGTGCTTCAAAGACACCATTAAGAAAACAAAAAGACAAGCCTCAGGCTGGGAGAAAATATTTGCAAATTACATATCTAATAAATGAGTTTTTTCTAGCATATATACTTTTAAAACTCAATAGTAAAAAGGCAAATAATTCAGTTAAAAAATGGGCAAAAGGCAGGAATAGACACTTCACTAAGGAAGGCATGTGAATGAAAAGGGGTCCATTAGTCGCCAGGGAAATGAAAATTAAAACCACTGCAAGATGCCACCACTTAGCCACAAGAGTGGCTATCATCAAAAACAGACAACAGGAAGCACAGGGAAGGAAATGAAGTGAATGGAACCCTTGTACGTTGCTGGTGGACATGCAACACGCTGCGCCGGTTTAGAGAACAGTTCGTTGGCCACTTTAAACATTGACACGTATATTTACCATGTGATCTAGCAATTCCACTCTTGGGAACCTGACCAAGAGAACTGAAAGCATATTCCCAGTCAACTGGAGAATGAAGTTGGCATGGTCACGGAGTTCAATACTACTCAGCCGTGGAAAGAAAAAAGATACCAATCCACATCACAACGTGGATTAACCTTAAAATGTTATATCCGAACAAAGCCACGTGCAAAAGATGACATATTCTTTGGCTCCGTTTATGTGACATGGCTGGGAGAGGAAACCTAGAGAGTGGGCAGAGGCTGTGTGGGGCAGGGGAATGGTGGTGAGAGGTAGACTGACTGCAAATGGCCTGGAGTGAAGAGCTGGGGGCAGGGGTGCGGTGGGGGGAGTCATGAGAAGCTCAAACACTAGTCAGCGAAGACATTACAAAGCCCTGTATGTTTACTAAAGATCATTGAATTTTCTGCGTACAGCAGGTGGATTTTATAGTAGTTAAATTACACCTCAATTAAGCTATTTTTTAAAAAAGGCTTGAACACCACAAGGAATGGCCGAGACCGAGGTGCCTGGTCAGGTCAAGCAAGCTCTCTGTGTGTTCAGACAGAGACTCAGTCACACAGCGACTGTGTTTCTTTCTCATCGTCTGACTTGATTAACTCTGCTTTCAGTAGTGAAAGTTTATGGGAAATTTAAGTGCTTAATTCCCTAGAGGAATTTTGACTTTTCTGTTGTCCTCAAAGAGAAACATCCAAATAACAGATGCATGAATTTCGCTAATGATGGAAACTGTGGGATTTTTTTTTTCTTAGTGTTTTTTCAAGACAGATAGCCAGGAGTCTGCTCATTTGCCTGATAATCGCTCTTCTCAGTAGGTCAAGCCACTTTCTGAAGCCCCCACAGAATAAATCCATTACGGGGCTATGTCTTAGCCAGATGAGGCTGCTATAACAAACGCCGTACATTGACCTGGTGGCTTAAGCAACAAACATTGATATTTCACAGTTCTGAGGCCTGGCAAGTCTAAGATCAAGGCACGGGCTGGTTCAGTTCCTGGCGAGGCCCTCTTCCTGGTTTCCAGATGGCGCCCTTCTTACTATATCCCTAAATCTCATAAGGGCACCGTTGTGGGGGAAAGCGTTCCTCTGCCCTCCCGGGTTCTGGCTGGTCTCAGACCCAGTGACATAAGAGACATCAACAGGAAAAAAAATACAAAGTTTAATTACATGTACATTGCTTGGAGACCCAGTAATGAAACCGAGACCTAAAGAAATGACCCAGGCAGGCTGTTTTTATACATCTTAGACAAAGAGCCCGTGAATCTGTGAGGAATTGATAGGACAGAGGAAATTTATGTTTGGCAGCTTAAATTAGTAAGGAATCGTAAACAGCATTTGGGCTGGGATACTAAATTAGTAGGAAAGTAGCAAGATTTGTTAAGGCAGGCTTCCTGGTTCTCAGTGCCCTGTCCTTGGTGATAAGGATCCTTATCCCCTCCACACGCAGGGAGGGCACCTTTACAGGGGAGATGTATTTCCTGCTTTCGGGGATGGACAGAGGAGGGTCGGAGTGTCCCCCTTGCACTGGCTGTTTTCTGCACTCAGTGTAATTCAAAGTAATCAGTAGTCCATCGTGGCACATTTTCTGGCAACCTGCCCTTGGGCCCTGCAGCACTTATCCCCTTCACGAGCTAACACTTCCCCCAAACCCCATCTCCAAATACTACCACACTGGGATTAGGGCTTCAACATGTGAATCTGGGGGAGACACAAACATTTAGTTCATAGCAGGCTCTGTAATTGTGACCTCTTTAGAAAAGAAAAAGAACCACATCAAGAATTCAAAGATTTCTGAGTGGTTAGGGGGAAGGACCCCGAGTACCTACATGCTTTGTGTATTAACAAAATTCTGAGTCGTTAGATACCAGTCAGTAGTCTTTTGAGTTTAACAATATAGGTCTCCTGTCAGTGGCTGTATTTGAGTGTATGTCCCCTTTTCCAACTAGATGTGACAGAGTCCATGTAATGTCAAAATTAATGGCTCATTCATTCAATTCATTTATAGAAAAGTGATTGCAGAGAAGTAAAACAGTGAAATCAGTTTTGTATGCATGCAGATTGGTGATTAAACATTTTTATCTTCCAAACAGTTCTTTGAAAACAACATGAAACTGAGGCCAGTGGTAGACCAGAAGTTAGAAAACTAGGCTATTTTCTGTTTTGTTATTAATAACTGTGATTCTAGGAATTTACAATCTTCACTTCTTTCTTTCTCCACATATTAAATGGTGTTAATAGTAACATAATATTTACATGGTGCTGCAGTGATGGTAAAATGAGAAAATGAATAAGTAACCTTACCAGCAGATTTCCAGGCCCTAGGATGCATACAAATGAAGTGATATTAATATAAATGATCCCAATTTCCCTGCCTTAATATCCCAAGCTGAATCAGGACCATAAGCCTCCAAGTCTAGTTGGAAATCTTGATCTCATGAATGATCAGAACTCAGTCTATTCACCTTTTTCTGTCCTCACCTCATTCTTGTCTATCACTTGAAAGGGACCCTCATTTAGCCTACTAGTTTCCTAAGTGGGTTTTGGAAAATAAGCCCCATTTATTTCTTTAAACTTGCTTATTAAGAACTAGGTATTTTGCAGGCACTGTAATAGGCATTGGCAATACATCAATGAATAAGATATGTTCCTGCTTTCTTTTGCCTTGCAATTTAGAGGAGATGATAAATGCTGCATATAATAAAGTGTCAAAGATGCAGAAATACAAACCCAGACAAAGAAATTAGTAGTATGAATGAGAAAAAGACTCGTTCTCCCAGAAGAGCTGAGAGAGGCTGTGGGGTGGACAAAGTGAAGGAAGGATTCACAGAGAAAAGGAAGTTTTGAGCTGAATCTTGAAGAATGAATAAGCTTTTGAAAGGCA
Source organism: Manis pentadactyla (assembly GCF_030020395.1). Classification (NCBI taxonomy): domain Eukaryota; kingdom Metazoa; phylum Chordata; class Mammalia; order Pholidota; family Manidae; genus Manis; species Manis pentadactyla. The sequence continues at coordinate 5,379,171 of NC_080037.1, forward strand.
GGCTGGAGGTGCATTATGTGGACATAAAACATTGAGACAATGCATGGAGATTGGTCATTGGAAGCTCTTTTTAACTTTATAAAGGGTTTGAACTATAAAAAGCTGGGAGCCTTTAAAGAAAAACACTGTACTTTATGAATATCATTCTGGTGGTGACTTGAGAGATGCGTGTTTAGAGTAACAGAGACAGGTTTGAAAACAATCACAAGAATGAAAAAAAAGAGATGATAAGAGCCTAACTAAGTGGATAGCAGCTATATAGACGTGGGGATGAATACAATAAATATTACCCAGGGAGCACCTATATGATCTGATCTAATGCTGAATAAACATGAGGGGATGTGAGAGGTGGGGGGGACAGAGTGACTCCAGGTTTCTGATTTAGATCAGTGGGTCTTGCCGTAAGTTTAGTTGTGAAAGGAATGAGAGAGACAGGGTTCAATTAGAGAAGCATACAAGGTTGAAGGAGGCTATTTTTTTTAATTATTATTAAAGGGCCTTGACCATGTTTACTTACAGCCTACATGAGAGGAGATAGAAAAGGAAAGGAGAGTCAGTGTAGTTTAGAAGAGGATAGCAGAGCTCTCTTACAGAAATAGAGATCAGATGAGCAGAAATCAAGATTGAACCGGAGAACAGACACCTCTTCCTTTGATATAGAAGCAGAGCTATTGAGGATGAATATACATTTAAATTAGCAGAGAGTTTGCAGGGTCAGAGGTAAGATGGTACAAGAGTTCATGTCTGTTAGACTCATTTTTCCCCCCCATCTGTTAAAATTGCGGAAGTGGAGTAAGGGTCTGTGAAGTGTAAAGTAGGTGTGAACTATCCCTGAAAAAGACAAGAGAGCTTTTCAGGGACAGGTAGGTAAAAGGTTTGCCAAACAGTATAGGGGGTACCACCGAGTTGGAGTCCACAACCTCCCAGTGGCAACAGTACACACAGGTATGTAATATCCTGTAGCCATGCTTAGCAATCCAAATGTATGAGTGGAGATGTCTGGGTACATCAAGGGCTAGGAAGTGACACATCTGTGGACAATGGAGTGCTGGGAAGAGTAATCTAAAAGGATCACTGTAGACTTAGATTGAGTAGGAAAGAAGGAAAACCACCAGGAAAGTGGTGAATTGAGAGAAAAATATAAAACAAGGCCTTGATAAGGTTGAAGAATAGGTTGATGTAGGGGAATATAATGACTCTAAGGACAGGAGATGATAGTCAGACTTTCAAATATTGGAATGTATCATTCCAGAGATGAGGTTATTCTAAGGTCTAGGTTCAGCCCTGTAGTTGGGTTGTTGAAGTTCAAGAAGTAGTTTGGGGTCCAGGAACTGGAGATTAGGTTGTTGGGTGGGCATCCATATGCATGATGAGGTCATAGGTGAGGCTGTCAGGAGTTGGGGCAAAAATGGAGATTGTGAGTCACACCAGAATGCTTACTGGAGAGAGGCGTGTGGTGGAATGTAGAGCAAACAAAGTGAGCCTCTATTCAACTCAGAATTCACAAAATGTTATTCACAGATATCATTTTACTTAATCTTCACATCCTATGACACAGACATGAGTATCAATCTCCTCTTACAGATAAAGAAACAGAGATTCAGGTTGGGACTTGTCAGACAACAATCACCCAAACAGTAAGTGACAAAGCTGTAATTCAAGCCCATGTTTTCTGGCTGACATCTCTCTTTTTTTTTCTGGGGTATTAGTGGAGATAAACTTTTACCCATTGGGGCACACATTTCACAGAGGCACTGTAGAGATATAATTCCTTAATCCAAACAAAAGTTACTAAAATAGGAAAGTAAGACCCATTAGTCAGCAACAGGTACTTTCCCAGAAGCCACTGGTTGAAGAGAAGAAAATGTTTCTCCAAGTTTGTTCCGAAGAGAAGAAAATTCTTCTTATGTACACACTTCAGTCATAACCTCTCCTCAGCTGCCCCAAGGTGACAAGTGGAACTGACTAAATGCCGCACCATAGGTGCTTCTTGGTATTCAATTTAACAAACTCCATTACACCTGGAAAAAAATGTCAGGTAAAGGGTTCAGGAAATAGGGGGTAGAGAGCATCTAGTGTGCGACTCAAAGTGTTTCTATTTAAAAACAATAACATAAAGAAGTCAATGGCTCAGGTCTTACTGTTCATCCCTCTCTCATGACTCTCATTTCCTCTCAGAGATAAGAATAGTGATCATTGTTTACACAAAATGTTTCTAAAACATCAGCCTTTCTGAGAGAATCACAGTCCCGGCTTTTAGTGAACATTATGAGCATTTATTTCTTCTGCTTGACTCACCATAACTCTATCACAGGAAACCAAGAAAGGGGCAAAAAAGAACTAATTCCTCTTCCCTCCTTCCTCTAATTTTTTGCACCCAGAGTTTATCCACAAAGGAATGAGGTCTTTGGGAGTCTTTGCGGCTCCCTCCCTACCCAGTAGTAGTGCCTGGAATTTGGCAGGCGCTGAAGAAATGGTATCTTAAGTTTCCACTTGCCTAGTAACTGAAGGGACTATCCAGCAGAAGAAAAAGCACCCTAACCATGGGAGATACAAATACCAAAGCCATTCTAGAGAGGTCAGGAAGGGAAAAGAACTGTGGTCAAGAATCTGGAGACACAATCTCCTTTCTGACCGCAAATAGGAGTGAATGTTTGGAGGACTCGGGAGAGGGCCCTTCTTTTAAGGAATGCTTAGTGGGCAGATTGCCACAAAGTTGGACAAAGTAAATGGGCCTATAGATGGCAAACCAGCAGAAAACTGGAATTGCAGAAATATTAAGATGCGCAAATGTTAAATAATCTAGTCCCAGTACAGTAGTTTATGAAGAAGGCTTAGCTGTCAAATGCAGGTAAGGGAGTCCCTGAGGCCCTTTGCCACATCAGGGGTGTGAGTTTGGGTGGGGTGGGGGGACAAGCTGAGCTGAGAGGGGAGCTCTAGACAGAAGCCGCCTAGACCAGTTAGTGGAATCCATTTCTGGGGAATCACCACTACTCAGAGACACAGGAATCCCCAGCCGCAGATATGCTGGGGTAAGAAAGAACTGAAGGCAGCAGAAGTGATGGGAAAAGGCTCAACCATCTGTGTGACTTGGAGAAAGGGCTTCCAGGTGCAGGGGAGCAATCACTGAGGGCCTGAATGAAGAGGCCAGGAACCTCTAAACAGTAGGGGGTGGAGTGCGAATACACCAGCTCAGTACAAGATGCAGGGAATGATGGTGACGCCAGCATAGAGCAATGAGGTAGCCATCGGAGGACCGTTCCTCACCAAACCCAGCCTCACGGGGTCAGCAGCACAGAGACGACTGCCTGACACAAAGGATCCTAGATGACTGGCCCTACGTAGAGCAGCAGTCTAAGAGCAAGACTAGGCGCTGATGGGCCTGGGGACCCTCAAGAGCTCATGCCCTACTGCTAAGTGACCACCGACGCAGTGACGTAGCGTGCATGTGCTGAGCAAATGCCTCGTGAGAAGCCGCTGGACGTGACCAAAACCTAACCAACTGCAGAGCCCTCAACTCTTGCCCCAGAACACGAACTGGCCTCTCAGGTCCAGTATGAATCACGTCAGCCAGTTTGGGTACGATTCATGACCCACGGGTTAGTAGCACCATTCCACCGATCGGGTTGTTTGATCTTGTGTGGATTGCTTTGATCAATGGTGTCATTACCCCGGAGAGCCCAATTTAGGACAGGCCCATGTTCTACCCTTTTAGGGATGGAATAGAGATGAAAACAACTGGATGGGAAATATCTTTTGTTCATAGGAACAGGAAGATTTACTAAGAGAAGAATAGAGTAGAATAATTTTTTTTAAATACTACCTTCCCCTCCTCCACTATTTCCCCAATTTCCCTTCTTTCTATATAAGGTATTACTTATCTGTGTTCATCCTTCCAGGGAAGGGCACAAAGCACGATTCAGTTTATCCAGGCTTTGTTTTCCAAAAGTGATGGAGGAGAGAATTAGAGGAGAACCAAAATGTTTGGAAAGCGTGTGGATTGAGAAGAGGGAGGTGTCCTGTGTCATGACGAGCCAATACTCCCCCGGGCCCAGGAGAGGTTGGAGGAAGGGGCGGAACTGATGAGAACAGCATCCTGTGGTCCCCAGTGGGAGGAAGGCCCACCCCTGTCCTCTGATGCCATCCCGGGAAGGCGGCATGAGGTCTGCCGTGCTCTCCAGAGCAGACGGTGGGCCCAGTTTGCAGGCAGAGCCTAGGACATGTGGCAGGACCTCAGACAGGGCGTGGAGCCTGGAGTATCTAGCAGAGGTCCAAAGGCAGTCCCAAGAGATGGCTGAGGGGCGACACAAGCATTCCTGTGCCCTATGCAGGAGAGAGGAGGGGCAGGGAGAGTGGCCAGTCCCGGGGAGCCACAGAGGGAGCCCATAAAGGGCCCCACAATGCCCAGCGTGGATAGATCAGAGAAGTCCGAACAAGCCGGGGGACGTGGCCTGCGTAAGCTCTCAGCAAATCTTAGACACAGACGGGGCAATGGAGAGGAAACACATGAAGTTTCTACCAAGCTGGCAGAATAGAGGCTTGGTGTCCGATTTAAGGGGACTTAGGAAACAGGAAAGTTAAATTTCTTTCACATCAGAATTTGAGGCCTCAGATTTATAACAATTAGATGGCCACTTATGCTGTTGGGCAACTCCATTCATTTATGTCTTGAGTCCCCAAGTAGATACACATATGGGAACCAAAAACTATCTCATGCATCCTTATACTTCCTTCAGTATTTAAGGGTCACTCAATCCTCTAACAGACACTTGCAGAGCACCTACATTTCCAGGACTGTGAAGTTCCTGAGGATACATCTGAACAAAACTGTTTCTGGTCTGCTGGAGCTCTCAGTCTAGGGCCGAAGACAGACGATAATCCAGTGAACAAATACGACACGTTTGGTGGCCACAGGGCAGTGAGGCTCATGAATCAGGGTAAGAGGGGGATCCAGTGCCCACTCCTGTGGAAGACATGACATTTGCTCAGTGGAAATACTGAGCTGAATTGACTGGAACTCATGCTCTTTGAAACCCTGGCAGTAATTTCAATAAGCAACTAACATTTTTCTCAAGAAAGCCAAAATAGGCAAATGACAGAAGCGAATATATATATAGAATTCATAAATAAAACAAAGCAGCCAAAAGCTCATTAATAGACAGTCAAGAAAGGGAGATACAAAAAAAAAAAAGTCACCCAGAACGAGGACAACATTTATTTTTATAAACTTTATAATTTGAAATCCAGGTATATCTGCTTCCAATCTTGTGCTGTGTCATGGCGTTATAAAGAGAAAGCATAGGCTTTGGATCTGAATTCTGGTTTTAGATATTTGCAGTTGTATTACTTTGGGCAAGTTACTTAACTTTTCTTAAATTTTCTGATCTCCAGTCTTCTTCTATGTAAAAGGAGATTGGTCATTTCAATCTCACTGGGTTGTGGACAAGATGCATTTAATAAATGATAATTTTCATGTATTATGATAATGTAAGCACCCAATAAATGATAAGGATTAAAAAGTACTGGCTCCCTACCATGTTCCTCCCCACGGGTATGTGTGGATTAGCCACAGAGGTGGGCAAGGAACCTGTGAAAATTGAATCTATCACTTGCTCTGTGAGCAGAATGGAACATGGAGACATTCTGAAGCATGGAAGGATGCCTGCAGTGTTCTCTTTGGGACTGGCGCCTGACCTCCATTCCCCAGCATGATCCACACACTTCCCTTCCTGGAAGAGGATATAATTAGTCTGTTACTTGAGCACCCAGATCTCAGGGTCCTGCCCACCCAGGCAAGACCCTTGTGTCCCCTCTTAACCACTCTGGATTGGCTGATGCCATGTTCTCTCCCCATTTCCAGCCCCTGGGATTTGTGTTTCCAAAATGTTCCTCTTTCTAATCGTGTGTATGTGGCTTCTCAACAGATTCCTTGGAAATACATATTTCTCTGGGTGATGAAGATCTGCAGCTCCCAGCAATCAGATAGCTCCTACCAGCTTTTAGGAGTCAGGTATCACATGCCTCTTCCTGGCCCCAGCTGTATCTATGCACTCCCATCAAACTGTTCTCCCTTCGTTATGATTACGTGCCACATGGTATTGCAATCATCAGTTTACATACTGTTTCTCCTCAGGGGCTGTGAGCTCTCGAAGGCTGAGACTGTCTTAACTCTATCTTTTCCCTACAGAGCTAGATATAAACTGGTGTCTAGATATTTTTTTCAGCCTGTGAAAGAATGCACCATCATTATCATGTAATACACGCCGAAAACCTTGGCTGTGTCTAGTGATTTTATATGTAGTAAAATGGACATTTTTGTTTTCTTCTGAAGATAAGGCTGTGAGTTTTGGTTAAATAACTCAAGGTGTACACATCAAAAAAGAGAAACTTACGAGGCCACACTGGCCAGCAGGTCATTGAAGGGAGGAACTTCCAGCAGATGAGGGCTTTTGCCTTCTCCAAATCACCTGGAAAGGTAGTCACACTTTTCTGCCTCTAGGTGACACAGGTTTGGATTTTAGGATTCTGAATTAGTCACTGCAGAAAGCCAAAGACACAGAAGGGGAAAGGGCTTTGCTGCTATTAAGCCATCTCTATTTACTCCAGATTTATATCTATCTCCTGCCCACCCACAACTAAATTCTGTAAAGGGCATGAATTCAAGCTATTTTTTTGGCACGCTCTGAAATACTATCTTCCTAAAGTTGAAAATTTCCCAGAAGGGATATCCTGAGAAACTACTAGCATTTCTTCTCTAACAGAACATCAAAAACAACCAACTCACTCTTCCGTGAACAGATTCAAACCGCAAAGGTTGTAAATGGCATAGAAAGAAGCCAGACTGGCTACATGCAGAAATCTTTGCCTCAACATGAATTGCAAATTGCTTGCCTCTTAGCTCTGCTGGGAGAAGCAGGGCTGGTGGGAATGTAGTAACTGGGGACGAGCAATCACAGGCCATGCGTTTCCCTGGGGAGGACTGTCTTTTAAGGTGCCACAGAGATCAGTTAATGAGGCCAGCCTGATGTCCTTGGGTCACATCTGAAAGAGGAAACAACATAATCTTCATGGGAAAATCATGTGAAGATGAAAATAGCTGGAATATGGAAGTATTATCTAACACCCTAGGGAGCTTATAAGTATAGCCTGAAAAAGAGAAAAAAAGGGGTGGGGTGGGGAGAGGGGGTCATGGAAAGAAAAACTTGATTCGAGGTTTAGTCTCAGCTGGGTTGGAATATTCCAGTGTGTGTGGTTCTTCTCTCTGGACCCCAGTTTTCTCACTGGACACGGCACTTCCGCAGAAAGTATCTGCATTCTGTGAAATACTTGCTAATGCTGACATTCTTTGGTGCTGTTTTCAAGTCTCCCAGCCCAAGAGCAAAAGAGATACCTGTGAGAATGTCAAACAAGATTAAATTTACATGTGTGGAAAGTAATAGCTCTGGCATAGAAAGAGGGGAACAATTTGCCATTTGATGGCCGGCCAGGAGTCTGAGGACATCCTCACACCACCCACCCCAACACAGCTCTGCACCTCAGAGAGAACAAACCTGGTGCTCTTAGGTCCCCAAGGGCTAATGTACCTTTAAATCCAAGAAGCCTTTTCTGATCTTACCCTCCCAAACTACAAATTCCCTTCGTGTGGGCTTCCTACTCACCTAAGCAGAAATAAGCATTGTCTCTCTATCAATATAAGTCAGTAGATTTTTATACACACGACACACACACACACACACACACACACACACACACACACACACACACATGTATATAGTAAATTATTTTGTAACCATTTCTTTGGTTGTCCAATCAAGACTAGACTGGACTAGAATGACAGTTCCCTGATGAACAGGATTTCATCTTTAATACTTTGATGTTCTCCATGGCAGTACTTGGCCCATAGTAAGACCTCAAAAAATATGTGCTGAGTACATGGGAGAATGAATGAATGCTTATGTTGAAACAGAAATCTCACCACAGGAAAAAGGGGAAGGTGGCTGGCAGTATCACCTTTCAAATCTGAGACTGTTACACTTTTATTCATCCAATTAACCAAGCAGTTTCTGAAGAGCAACATGATTTCGTACAGATGCTCTTCCCCATCAACTCTCATTCTCTGTCTGTTTTCTCAGACTTCCATGTGCCTGTCTCTGGTGCTGATATTTCTGCCTCTCTCCTCCAGCCCCAGGATATCAGCATTCTGAGGCTGAGCCCTTTCATTCTTCTTGTTCCTCTTTAAATTTTTACATACATATATGTATTCTTTTCTCCTACCTGGTTGGGAGAAAAGTATCTTTTGAAACTGATTTCCAAATTGCCTAGGTGATGTACTTTTGTTTGGTGAAGCGCCTTTTAAGCAAGGATGCTGTTAACTGTCAACCGATCTTAATGATGCCATAGGGGCCAAGGGCAGGCTGCCCCAAATGTGCCACTTTGCGCATGTATTACTTCAAATCAAAGCGACTGGAGAAAGGGCAGAAGCAGGAGGGACACTCTGCCCCTCCTCTGTCCCCCCTGAAACCAGGGAGTATCTCTCCCATGTGGACAGAGCCCCTCTACACTGGAAGGGCAGGGAGACGTCCTTATCACCAGAGGCAGGAACTGAAGGGCCGTAGACACAAATCTTTTTGCGTGTTTACTTATCTGCTACCCCAGCCCAAATGCTGCTTAGAATTCCTTCCTAATTGAAGGTCCCAAACATGCATCTTCTTTTTCCTGTCAATTCCCCACAGATTGTCTCTTTGTCTAAAATATATAACAACTTTCTGCCTTGGCCATTTCTTGGGCTGCAGCTTCATTGCCAGGCCTCTGTGTATACAGGTTCACTCTTTGTTTCTTGGCCCCTGTTAATCTGTTCCACGTCCATGTGCTTCTTAGACCACCTGGAAGGACCTGGAAGGGCAGAGGAAAATGCTCTGCCTCCCCCAACAACACTCTCCTTCTCAGACAGATGTGTGGCCACCCACGGGCAGTCGGCCAGCCCAGGCCGGTTCACCAGCTTCACCCTCCTCCTCTCTCCTTCCTGCTCCCTTCCGACCCCAAAGCTCTTTTTCACTTTGGGACAGAGGAAAGGTGGTCACATCCTGTCTTAATTGATTCCTGATCACTGATTTCCAATGTTGATCTAAATTAGAAATAAAGCAGTCAGAGAACCACTGTGTAAATCTCAAGAGTATCCTGACATGGGCAAACTTAGGGAAGTGGGGCATCTGCCTCAACATTTTGATCTTAGAAGAAACAGAGGGAAAACTGTCTCACTGTATATTGACATTTTTTTCAGGGGCTTTCTAGGGGCAAACTTGTTTATTTTATTATAAAAAAGAACTTTTTTATTAGAAAGGTGCTTCAGAGAATTGGCTCACCCCAGAGGGTTGTTAGGGGTGACAAAGAAAAATTCTGAAATGTCCTAAATTAAGTACATAAGGGCCAGAGAATGAGGGAGAGAGACAAGGGAAGATCATCAGTCAATAGCTGCAGGCCACAGGTCACCAGAATCTCCACGTTCCTGGATGAAGTCATTCCAACAGGCATCGAGAAGGTCCCCAGGACCACAGCATCCCCCTTGTGTGTGACCAGGGTCTGATCATCATCAGCAACCAATCCATGAGCCTTCTCTACGGACTCACCACCTATCCCAGGACTTCCCCACTTTGTTAGCTCGACTTCCTTATCTGTAGCCAGGGTAAATTTAGAGAACTTCCTTTCCTTGAGACCCCCTCATAAATGCGCCCTGTTTCTTGGGTTGGGCAGACAAGTTGTTCTGTGAACTGGCCTTGCTGCTGGTGAAGTACCTGTCCCAGGACTCAGTCCTTTTCCAGGCTGCATCCGTAAAGGCGCAACAAGCCCCTTTTGTTCAGAGATCTCTCTCATCTCTAGAGCTTTAGATTTGTCAGGGATCATTTAAACACATCCAGTGCTCAAATTATCCCTACTTTTAAATGCTTCCCACCAGAATCACGCAACACCTTCATCAGAGATGAGATTTGCATTTGCAAATAGCTGGTGTCTTGGTGTGATTTATAGAACACTTATAGAACATTACATTACAGAATTATAGAACATTAAATTTGCTCCAGCCCTTTCATTTCTACAGCTGAGAAAACTCAGGCCCAGAAGGAAGTGGTTTATCCAAAGTCACACAGATAATCAGGGGCAAACCTATGACTAGAATCCATGCGCCCTGCCTCTCTCTAAACAATATAGTCTTTTTCCAGTCACCTTTCTAGGAGACTAAAATTCCCACCTTTCAAATCACTGCTTATTTAAGTTTTTCTCTAGAAAAGTCCCTGACAAAAAAGGACAATATGCCACTGTGGAGCACGGTGCATTCTTAGAGCACTCACTGCCGTAACTTTGGTTTTTAGATCAGCTTCTGATGCCTAGTAGGAAGTAGGGTGCTGGAGAACTGGGTGTGTCAGACAGGCACACTGCAGTGTTCAAAGTGGCTAAAATGTCATTTCTAAGTCTGTGTTTTGCAGAATACTTATTATATGCAAAATGCTAATTATGGGCAAAAAAGATAATCTTGGTCAAGTCAATTGAAAAATACTGGAATAAACACATTTAAGTGAGATAATTTACTTTTGCTCTACAAAGACTGTGCAGATAATGAGAAGATAAGCTACAAACAGAAAATATTTGCAAACTACATATTTGACAAAAGACTTATTAAGGAGTATAAAGAAATCTTGAAAATAGTTTCAATTCTTTTGGGCTGTTTTTCAAGGTTGAATTTCCCCTCCTCTAGGTGCTAAGCTTCATTAGGTAAGAGATAATATCTATCTAGTCCTTTGAACAGTGCCTTTTACTTAGTAAGTGTCAAAATATTTGAAATATTTAGATCTGTTAAAAACCCAGAAATACTTCAAACTTTACATTTAAGGAAAACTCCTTTGCTAATGAGTAGGCCATGGGCAGAATTTGTCTATAATTTCTACATGTCCAAATTTTTTTCCCTTTTATGGATGAAGTTTTATAGATCATAAATCCAAATGCTCAGAGAACCATAGAAGCTATTTATTCTTACTCTCTCTACCAATCCCCTTATGTTGAATTACTGACTCAACAGAGCTTAGCTGAAATTGGCACTTTTCTAACACTAATAATATTTTCTATTTTTCCAGGGCCTTTCTGCCAAGAAGTTAAACGTGGAGAGGTGAGCAAAGAACGGCATTTCTTCTCCAAAGACCAATTCTTGAAATTCACCCTTGCATCAGCCATAGTAAGGCTTCCTCTGGTCCCACCACAGCTGAGAGCAGCAGATTTCTCTTTAGCAGAGGTGCAGGGAACCTATGCAACTGTAGATATGTGACCTTGGACAAGTCATTTCACCTCAAAGCTATAATGACTCAATTATGATGCTAGACCACCACTGTACCCTTAATGCCTCCTAAGTTTGCTGGGGGACAGTATTTGTGGTTGGCTCAAGACATATGGTTAAGCACCACTCCCCAAATACAGCTATTCTTTACATATTTGCCTTTGGCTTTCTTTATTCACTGAACTCATTTGGGATAATTTCATGGCTGCTGTGATTATTTCCAAAAGATTAAATCTGCAGCTGTGTCTCTAGTAATGCTCTCTCTCTCTAGTGCATCCTTTCTAGGTAAGTAGCAGTTGGCTCTTCAACACCATCGCCTAAGCCATGTTTGCAGAAAGACTGGGCCTCAGCTGGAAAACCCAGTTGTCATCTTTGGGGTCTTACATCCCAGCCAGATCTACTAGGGGGTGTTAAATGAAATGAATGAGCTAAGTGCTTCCAGCCTCAAGCCCGTATTACTCTAGGAACTGTGGCAGTGTCGCTCCTATCGATGGGACTACTGAGCCAGCGGTAGCTGAGAGAAGGCAGAGGAGGTAGGTGACTTTCCCAAGGAAATACTGAAGGTTTAGTGGGAAGTTGGCAGCATGATTTAATCTTCTAAAAGGTAGATCTCCGTGTGGTGAAAAGCATAAACTAGGTGGTGGCAGACATACTTATTAATTGCCTATTGCCCCAGTGGAGATGAGAAAGGACCGAAACTGAAAGCTTCAGAGGGAGGCGCAGGTCCTCCCCGCTCACATTTCCGTAGAAGAGACACTTTTCTACTTCCCATAAAGCCCAGGATCGGAGCGGATGCTTCCTGCCTCCTTCCACTCATTCTTGTTCCCACTCAGGGAGCAGGAATGGATGATACGACATGTGAGGGCCTCGTGCCCTATGGATAACCTCATCTGTGGCACATTCATCACACTGAATTTGAGCACAAGCGCATTTACCACCCCCTTCTCTCCTGCCCCTTCTGCCCCTTGTTTTATAGAGGGCACAGGTCTTTCTCAGCTCTTCCTGTGCTCACCAAGCAGACAGGGCAGACATCCCCCCAGCTGACAGTGGGGACGGTTGCCAGCTGCTTCCTCGCCATTTGACTGGGAAAGTCAGACCTGCTCTTGCCGCTGATGCCATGTCTGCGTTTAGGGTGGAGCGTGAAGATGGTCCCAGGTTGGCCCAAGATCCCAGCCACGACCTCAAATCCAGCTTCACCAGGAAGCTCTGTGTTTTGTGTTTCGCTAAGCAGTCATCAAAAAAGCGGATTCTTCCCACCTTTTACCTCCCCATCCCTGTATGGTCCCAAAGAGAGTGGGGTTGTTAGCCCCTGAGGTTGCAAGAGGGGCGCCCGTGGGGGGTGGAATCAAAAGGTTCCTGCTCCCCAGGCGGTGTTTTTCCAGGGAAGTGCTATTCCTGACGCTTGAGGAAGCTCTGCTTCCCTGCCTGACCAGTCGGTGCCCAGGACAAGGACTTAACTTGCCTTCCGAGTCTCAGGTTTTTTATTTGTAAAATAAGAATTAGGAATAGCTCATTTTAAAACAAAGGTAATGTTATTCCCCCTCCCCCCTTAGGTTCACAGTAGGACATTATACAGCCTGGTGAGTTTTCTATCATCTTATCTTCTCTCCTTTATGGCAATCCGAACTCCATCTGGGCCTCCAGGACACGCTGATGGAGTGTCAGAAGTCATTAAAGGAAAAGAGCGAAGATGAGCCACAGATCTTTGGTGCTTGGGCCCAGTAATCAGCCCACTAAAATAAAATAGAGGGTGAGGTTCCATAATGAACACTAACTGCATTAAAGCCCAGGCAGATCTGACTGTGTGTTTCAGGGACCTGGTGGCTTCACCCAGATCTAATAAAGAAGGTGGTTTCATCTCTCCTCTTGCCAGCACTGTCACTCTGCGTACTGAGAGAGGTAATACCAGTGAGAAGAAAGTGAAATCTGCAGAGTGAGGCACCAGGACTGTCCGTGGGATGTCTCTGAGTGCCCCTAGGGACTAAGCCATTGTATCTAATATCTCTTGTCATTCTGTTTCTTTGTTTCCATAAACTTACAGAATTTCAGAGATTCAAATTCTTCCTTTTCCAAGGGAGAAACAGAGTGAAATGCAATTTAATTAGATTTTTTGCCTAATAGTTTTCCTGACAATCAATCTTAATAGTTACTGATTACATACTAAATTAACTTGAAAAGGAAGTTCACTCACCTCGTGGATAGTATGTCTCAGAAGACATGGCCTAAGAATGGTACTGTACCATAGCCCCGAGAATAGAACTGAAAGCTTACCAGTTCATCCCACTGAAACCAAACCCACATTTCCCCATCAAACACTTTCTTTGAATTAACCAGATGACTATTTACTATATCTAGGAGAGACTCCTCAATATTTTGGAAGTTTATCATTGCAATCAATCCCAGAGGAATCAGCAAGTGATACTGGACTCATTGTATTATAAACTCACAAAGACAAGTGGGCTGGGTAGCCCTATGTCACCTTAAGAAGAGCTCTTCTTTCTGTAATTAGAGGTGTCATTAAGTGCTTAGGTACCCTCTCTCCCAAAGGGTTGTTTTGCTTTTAACAAGCTGAAAATTGAAGGGCACCATCAAAATGAGTTCTCTAAAGGAGATAATTATTACGCCTCAACTGTACAGAACACAGAAGTGTAAGCTACCATTTATTGAACACATATAACAGGTCCAGTGCCATCTTAAGTGCTTTACATATTATGTCCTACTTAATTTTTACACAAGTGCTCTGAAACTGGTATTTTTATACTCATTGTTACAGATGAGAAACCAGAGACTTCTGGAGGTCAAACAATATCCCTAAGTTTACACAGAGTTTGCTTTGCATTCTCAACTCTGATGCCATGAACATCATGCCAGGCATTTCAGAAGATGCGACAATGTAAACGTTGTCCTGATTCCTAGGATCTTACAGTATGTTTGGGGGATCAGATATTTCTAAAGCAAAGTGGTGTCAATGCTGATGTGTTAGAAGCTAAGTCTTCCAGGAGTATTTAAAGAGAAGAAGAGGCAACCGGGGGCCTCTTTAGAGGAGATGGGAGTTTTGTGAAACTTCAGAATTATTTCTAGGAATTTTCATGGAGAAAAAGAGAGTTCTGGGCAAGGCCACTTGAATAAGTATACTGGGTATGTTTGGAAGTCAATGGGTGGGTGGGCGGATGGAGTTTATGGCATACAGTGGACAATCAGGGAGGGTAAGGCTCCAAAGGTGAGGTGAGTGAAAAGCACAAGACCACAGATGATTTCCCAAGGGAAGTACTGGAACGGTTTTAAAACTACACGATTTCCAATGCATTTCAGCATTTTTCACTGGGTGAAAATCTTTTTCTTCATTACTATTGTGAGGAAATATATTCAGCAGAGTACATTCAATAATATGACCTAAGGTGTATTTCTCAGATCAGATCATCTCTCTCCAGTACCCCCTCAACTCCATCTACCTAGATAATACGGGATCCTGGGAGAAGGGAGTCAGTCCAGGATCTATGTACCTTTACGGGGCGTGAAGAGAGGCAGAACTCGAGATGTCCCTATGGAGCCAGGTCTTCCCCAGGGACAGTGGAGCTTGGGACTATGCTCTCTTCAGTACCCATGTCCTTGGGCTTATAGATGAGCTGTTACAACAAGAGCCTTCTGATTAATGAGACCCTCTGCATGGTCCTGTGTTATGCTGAGTTCTGTGATTCTTCAGTCTTTCTCTCATGGATTACTGTTTTCAGCAAATATATTTGGTTGTTTATTTTCTGTTTGACACCAAACATTTAGTGCATCAACAACCAGAGTTGAGGACAAATTACCCTCAATTGTCCTTTCTGACTTCTTTAATTTGCCTCATTTTTCATTTGTTGTAAATGTTACTATTTCTGCCAAGTTTTCTTTTTAAGTTCTGTTTTTTAAAAAGTTAAAAAACATCACTTGGAATCCTTGTACTTTGTTTTCTCCACGAGTCCTATAAGCCGTCGTAGGATAAACTTCAAGCAGTTAGGAACAATGTGTTTGATAAACTTTGCTGTGTTAAGTGCCTTGAAGGTTATTTCGGAGCCAGAGCAGCAGCATGAATTAGTAAGTGCATAGTGACGTTGCAAGAGAGAAAGTGTTTATCAACTGAAGTAATTTCTGGGAATGAACCTGGGGACAGGCGCTGCAGGATTCTGTGTTCTGTGTATGGGTCTCCTTCTGTTAAAACTGCAAAAACATTGTCATGGAGAGCTTGGGCTTTCTCTCCCTGATTCTGTAGACCTCCAGCAGCTTCTGGTAAATGCTGTTAACAAATTACTCATTGGCTCAGGGTTGGTCTCAAATTAGCAATAATAGTGAAAAAGAAGTAGTAACGTTAGCCCCCAGCTATTGTGTACCTACAAGAAATAAGTCAAAACCATATTAAATTCTTCACCTAAGTCATTATATTTATTGCTTAACAAAACTGTGAAGTCAGTATTTTTAGCTCTATATAAAAGAGTTTAAGTATCTTAAGCAAAGTTATACAATTATTGAGGAAGCCAGGTTTTTGTCTGATTGTAAAGCCCCCGACCTTAAGCATCACAATATTCTACTTCTCAGAATTGAGAATTCTCTGCCAAACCGATGTGGGGCATGTGTGTGTGTAAATACCTCCCCTTATGTACAGTGACCCCCCGTATGGATCTCTCTCTGCTCTTTTGAGT
The DNA here is from genome assembly GCF_030020395.1 of Manis pentadactyla. Classification (NCBI taxonomy): domain Eukaryota; kingdom Metazoa; phylum Chordata; class Mammalia; order Pholidota; family Manidae; genus Manis; species Manis pentadactyla. The sequence goes on from NC_080037.1 coordinate 5,395,167, forward strand.
GTAGAATACCTGGAAACACATAGTAGTTAGAACTATTACTACTCCCAGTGATTCGCAGCTAACTGTACGGACGCTTTTATTCTCCTTTTCCCTCAGTGCAACCAGCACACCTTTACAGAGATAACTCTTCATTACACAGGTGTGACCATGTCACTACCGCCCTCAGAAAACCTTAGTGGTTCCCTATGGATAATGTGATCACGTCTGACTCCTCAGTCTCCCAGCAACCTTCCCTGTGCTTAGTCTTCCAACCTTGTATCTAAGTGCGTCTTCCCTCTAATTCCAAGTCCTTCTCTTAGTGGCCACCAGCGTCCCACCAACATACATGCAAGTTTCCTGCCTGTGCACCCTTTTTCATAGTGATGCCCCATCTGCCTGAAATCCCCTGCCTGTCCTGTCTTTAACTAATTTTTTATCTTTCAGGACTCAGACAAAATGTTTAAGACAGAACCTGCCTTTGCATTTTTCTGATTGTACACCTCATTTGATTATGGTGTATTTCAAAGGTTGACTTTAGTACAGACTCATTCATGTATGCGTCTGTCTTATCTCATGACTCTATTCCGCCTGTGTTCCTTTCAAGCACAGGCACAACATCTGGTTCATTTTGCCTCCATAATGTCTTGCTTAATGCTTAACACAGGCTAAGAAAATATTGGTTAAGTTGAATCAGATATTCACTAATGTTATCCCTAACTAAAACTACTTCATTTCAACAGGGTACAGAATGTATTTATTCCAGGAAATGACAAAAATGTAAGTACTTCTCTGATATATTTAAATATGCTACATTTGATCCATTATCTGTCTGTCTGCATGGAGCCGCTAACTTAGATGTTTGGGGTCAAAACTTTAATAGAACACATCTAAAAAGTAGGAGTCAAACAGTGTAAGGGCAAGGTTTTGAGCATGGAATAATGTAAAACCATGTGTAGTATAATTACTCAGGTTTTGCACTGCACAACTTTTTTTTTTTTTTGAGAGGGCATCTCTCATATTTATTGATCATGTGGTTGTTAACAACAATAAAATTCTGTATAGGGGACTCAATGCACAATCATTAATCCACCCCAAGCCTAGTTCTCATCAGTCTCCAATATTCTGAAGCATAACGAACAAGTTCTTACATGGTGAACAAGTTCTTACATAGTGAATAAGTTCTTACATGGTGAGTCATCACAGAAACTTTCGGTTTTGATCACGCATCATGAACTATAAACAATCAGGTCAAATATGATTATTCGTTTGATTTTTATACTTGATTTATATGTGAATCCCACATTTCTCCCTTATTATTATTATTATTATTTTTTTAATAAAATGCTGAGGTGGTAGGTAGATGCAAGATAAAGGTAGAAAACATAGTTTAGCACTGTAGGAGGGCAAATGTAGATGATCAGGTGTGTGCCTATAGACTAAGTATTAATCCAAGCTAGACAAGGGCAATAAAACATCCACGGATGCAGAAGATTTCTCTCAAAACAGGGGGGGTGAGGTTCTAAGCCTCACCTCTGTTGATCCCCAATTTCTCACCTGATGGCCCCCCTGCAACTGTGCCTGTCTTAGGTTGTTCCTCCCTTGAGGAATCTTCCCCGTCTCTGGCTAACCAGTCATCTTCCGGGGCCATACAGGGAAATGTAAAGTTGGCAAGTGAGAGAGACGCAATATTCTTTGAAAAGGTTAGCTTTTTGCTTCTTTGCAAATTTATGCCCTATGGCTTTTATGCCCAGCATTTGTCTTGAGGTATCTTTACCACTTGGAAGAATTATGATACTCGGTAATTTCGTTATGAGGCACAAATTCTACTTAAGGGTTGTAATTAGGAAGGAAGAAGAAAAGCTATAGAAGTAGCAGGCGGAAGAAAACATGGGAAGATTGATTATTTCTTTGACATATCTTCTTGTAGAGTAACTTCAGCATGTATAGGTTTTAAACTACTAATTAAATTGCACACACACATTAACATAATAGGAATACAGCTACATAACCAAAGCAGACCTACAATTACCAGCCATCTCCAGTGAAACCAAGAAAACCAGTTAGGCACCCTAGGTATTTGTGAAAACTTATCTATGATATGGTGGATATTGTCTAACTGAATTTGAATATTTTGAGAAAAATCAGACAAATTAAGACAACCCATTCCTGGGAACTGTTCACATCCCATATGTTCTTTTTTAACAGTAGATAGTCTATAGTCACAAGATTTTGGAGCGCTGCAACTTGCACTTCTCCTAATTCTTGGTTGAGTTCCAACAGTATAGATCCAGTCAAATCTGTTGTTTTACTGTATGCACAGGCCAGCTTAGATATCTCCTTCCTCATTCCCATGGCAAGTCTAGGAACTGGTGGGATGAATGCAGCTTCAACTGCAACAGCACCAGGATCTTTGTTGAAGTTTTTTTATGATCATCTGGAATGACTTGATGTTGGAAGTTCTTCTTCATATCATATCTTAATTCGTTTCCTGGGTAGCCAAGTCAGACTTCGATCCTCTGTATAAACACAAACAAACCCTCTGCCCACACTTTGATATACCCTTTATACCATTGTGAAGAACCTATTGGAGATCACCACACAGGAACTGCCTTTTTCTCTTTTTTTTTTATTACAAGAGAAAGGAATATTATCAGAAAAATGTACTTCCATAGCTTATCATCTGACACCCTTTAAATGATCAAAATTAAGGATATTTAAAGCATGCATTAATCGGTGATTTGCAGTTAGTTTTATCCTATCAGGGAGTAATCCCCCTTTTCTTTCTTTTTTTTACATTAATCTACAATTACATGAAGAACATTTTATTTACTAGGCTCTCCCGTATACCAGGTCCCCCCCCACAAACCCCCTTACAGTCACTGTCCATCAGCAAGCAAAATGTTGTAGAATCACTACTTGTCTTCTCTGTGTTGTACAGCCCTCCCCTTTCTCCCACCCCCCCATTATGCATGCTAATCATAATACCCCCTTTCTTCTTCCCCCACCTTATCCCTCCCTACCCACCCATCCTCCCCAGTCCCTTTCCCTTTGGTACCTGTTAGTCCATTCTTGGGTTCTGTGATTCTGCTGCTGTTTTGTTCCTTCAGTTTTTCCTTTGTTCTTATACTCCACAGATGAGTGAAATCATTTGGTATTTCTCTTTCTCTGCTTGGCTTATTTCACTGAGCATAATACCCTCTAGCTCCATCCATGTTGTTGCAAATGGTAGGATTTGTTTTCTTCTTATGGCTGAATAATATTCCATTGTGTATATGTACCACATCTTCTTTATCCATTCATCTACTGATGGACACTTAGGTTACTTCCAATTCTTGGCTATTGTAAATAGTGCACTGCACAACTTCTAAGTTTTTTTGTACTGACCTTCATATTTGTAGTCATCATGTATATGTATATCTGTTGAAATTCTCATCAGATGTCATCAAATGTCTTGAGGAAGAGAGCTTTTTTCTTTAACTCACTCAAAAACACCATTTGAATTAGTGGTGGGCCACTGCCATGAACTTTTACAAGGATCATTTGGTCTTTTATGTGAAGAGCTGACAGGAACAAGGTAAAGATAAGAAGTTTTCCAGACAGAAGTTTGAAAGTATCAATTTTTCTTAAGCTGCATAAGGTATGAGAAGAGAGAGACAATCATCTAAAACAGTAACAGTTTCCATACGGAATTTAGAGTAAATATGATGAACTAGCATGTCTTAAGTTGGGAAATGAAACCTTTTCACACTTCCAGTCTCTCTAACCAGAATAAGTTTCTCAAAGTGAAAAAAAAAAGGCCTTTGGATATAGACAAAATCAAGAGCAAGACCATAAAACATTCTGTTAAAATTCTTTGAAAGATTTAAGGTGATACTTGCCAGACTCTCTTAGGTAGGCAAAGAGTGTCTAAGAATCTTAAGGGCATTGTCCTTACATGCTGATCGAGTAGAGAAAAGCTTGCCTGAAAAAGGACTGTGAGAATGGATTTTGTCTTTGGATTGAACAACAACTTGATACATAGAAAGCCCACAAAGTTTTTAAGGAAGTGATATTAGGTTAGACTAAGAAGAGTCAGACAATGGAAAATGAAAGAGATCTCTGCCCCTAACTTTCTACAGGCTGAAGTTATGCTGAAAAAAACTACTCAGCTGTAAACACAGCCACTCCTTATGAAAAAGGAAAGACACCTCTGAGGGTGGGAAGAACAGATCAAGCAATGAAAAGAGCCATGGGTTAGAGCGCTCCTCTCAGCAGGTGGTACTGGACCCTAATCTAGGAACACTCTCTACTCCTGTAGAAGGGGGACTTAACTTGTTCATGGTTGGAAGTGGAAATCGCTTCCCACTATTTCCATGGGTTTCTTGCCCTCTACCTTGATTGGCAGTGCCTGTAGCCAATATCCTTCCCTTCTATCAACATTATAGCTTGCGTGTATGGGAGGAGATAACATCATTTTAGTCCAGAGGTCTCCACATTAAAAAGAGTCACATTTGAGAAACTACACCCAGGGTGCATCATCAATATCTGGCTCAGATGCATATGATGAGATCATGGAGTTTAAGCCTGATGCATTAATTGGATGAGAATTTGGGGGCCTGAAAGAGGAGTGAGTATATTTTGCTTGTGGAAGGTATACAAATTATTTTGGCCTGAATCACCCAGCGCAGATCATTTGTAGAGCTAGCTGCCCCGACTCCATGTGACCTCCCCATTCAGAAGCAGTCTCTTCACCCTCTTCTGAATCAGGAATTAGCCCTGTGACTTGCTTTGATTAATAAAATGTGGCAGAAATGGTGGTGTGTGACTTCTGAGGCCTAGCATTTGACGCCTTGTAGCTTTGACCTTTGACCGTTTGCAACACTCTTCCGAGATTTCCCAGGAAGAAAGAAAACTGGAGAGAAAGGCTGGTCCATTGGCCAGCAGCAACTGACCAACATGGGGTGGGGCTGACTCAGGCCTTCCAGCTCAGCCAGTCCTCCAGGCAAATGCAATGCATATCAAATCAGCCAGTTCACAGAAATGCAAGAAATAACAGATTGTTATTGTGTTAGGCCCCTAAATTTTTGTGTGCTTTATTACATAGCAATGGATAACTGAAGCAGAAATGGACGTTGCAATAAAAATCTTCTCCCAAAGAAAATCCCTGACTCAGATGGCTTCACGAATGAATTCTATACTATTTATGGAAGAAATCAAGCCATTCTACATAAACACTTCCTAAAATAAAGGAGGAAGAGAGACTTCGTATCTAGTTTTTTGAGGTCAGCAAATTGTGATGTAAGTAACAAAGTATATTACAAGGAAAAAAAGTGTTAGGTCAATATTCCTTATCAGCATAGGTGCAAATATCCCTAAGAAAATATTGGAAAATTGAATTAAGCAATATTTAAAATGGAAAATACATCAGCACTGAGTGAGTTTTATCCCCAGAATGCAAGTAGGTCTAATGACAATCAACCAATAATTTGCCATCTTGCGAGAACAAAGGGGGAAATATGGTCACCTCAGTAGATGCATAGAAATTTAAAAAGTCCTAAGAGAAATAAAAACATTATTTTCCAAAGACATAAAAAAAAAAAGAAATTTAAAAAGTCAGTGCCCATTGTGATTAAGAAATACTCAGAAAAATAGGACTAGAAAGATATACTGACAAAGAACATCTATTGAAAGTCCTACAGTGAACAGAATGCTTTCTCCCTAAGATTCAAAACAAGACAAAGATTTTTACTCTTATCCCTTCTGTTCAACATGGTACTTGAGGTCCTAGAAGCATAAGTAAAAGGTTTAATTACTGGAAATAAATAAATATTGATGATTGATTTCAATGTCTGTTTTAAAACAACATGATTGTTCACATATAAATTTCCCAAGAATCCTGCTCCCACTGGAAATTTTTAAAGCAAAGAAAGAGCTTGCCCGTGATTCGCCAACAGATGGTAGGGCTGTTCGGTGAGAGTTTAATGTGGGAAAAACACACATGTAATTTCACAATATCTCCCACATATTATTTACTAATTACAAAGAGAAAAAAATATGGTTAAATTTATTATGGAGAAACCTCAAGAGAGATTTAAAAAGTCCAAGTTGAGGGACATTTTGATCTTTACCCTCCAAAAATGCCAAGGTCAAAAAGTATAATTAAAGAGTTGTGAAAACTAAATGAAATAAACATCTTGAATTTGATCCTGAATCGAGGAAAAAATTGATACAGAGGACAAAAAAATTAAATATAGACTGTATAGTAAATAATACTATATTGATGCTAAATTCTCTGAATTTGATCAACATACAGTGGTTATGTAGGAAATTGTCCTTGTTTTTAAAAAATAATGTTGAATTTTAGAAAGTAAAGGGCTGTATTTTTGCAAGGTGTTCTCAAATGGTTTCTAATAAAAATAGATGTCTCTGTATGTGTGTGTACATGTGAAGGATATGAATGAATGCTTTATTGTTCCTGCAACTATTACGTAACTTTCCAATACTAAAAGTTTTTTTAAAAAGTGGTAGAAACTATGATAAACAGGATAACACATGCCAGCCTACTGCATCCAAATCCAGTTTTAAAAAATCCTGTGAATGAAAAAAATCACAACCAGCAGGTCAATTCCAACTCATGGTTCAGCAGTTTGCAACCTCCTTAATTATATAATCTCAATTCAAATTTCTCCTTGGTCTCAACCTAACTGTCTTTCCAGACATGTCTTCACAGCTTTCAGAAACTCTGATCTTCAATGCTGATTAATCTGTGCTGCCTGGTACCCCAACAGACATTCTGTTCTTTGCATCTAGACTCATGCTGTCCTTCACATTGGAAACATTATGCTTATTTTCTCCAACTATGCATTTTCTCCTGTCCTTCAAGTTCCTTTTTAAATTCTACCTTTTGTCTGACATCTTTTCTGATGACCACAGTCCATGATCATGTCTCTCTTCTTAGAACTACTGCAGTATTTATTGTGTGCAATGCACTATGGAACTGATTGATGAGTTGTTCAAATGGAAGTCCCAACATATCAGCAGACTGAAGAGGCTGGATTCAGTGCCTGGGCTGTCTTCTGCTTAACGACATTCACGTTTCCCTGTCGTTCCACTTTATTCAAGTGGACTCCCTTTTTTCCTGTTAACCCCCAGTCTCTCAAGAAGCATAGTGCAGTTTTCCCTTGAAAAACACAGGGGCTAGGGGCACAGAGCCTCATGCAGTTTGTGTATAACTTTTGGCTCCCCTAAAACTTAACTAGCCTACTGTTGACCAGAAGCCTTACCAATAGTATAAACAATTAACTATAATTTGTATGTTGTATGTCCCTAGAGAAAAGGAAATGTTTTTTTCAAACTGTCACAGATCTCCAAAAACTTTTCCAATATATTTACTGAGAAAAATCTGAAAATAAGTGGACCCATTCAAACCTGTGCTGTTCAAGGGTCAACTGTATATACCTATAGTACTAATTTACATGGCAAACTTCAACCTACACTCATTATTGTGCCCAGACTTACATAGTATAAAACTGGGTTTCCCATAACCAGTTTGTACTGACCCTTAAGTCTTTGTAGAACACAAAACCAAAAGTATATCAGACATATATTATCTACTTCTGAAGACACAGAAAGCTTTTGTTGAATATGAACAGTGAATGAAGATATCCCAAGGCTATGAGTGTCTCTGCTCACAACTAACAGAGAATTGTCCCAACCTCCCCATCCCATAGTTTCTCCACAAAACCACCTACCAAAGAATTATAGAGCTACGTCGTAAATGAAGCCAAGCGACTTCTTAGTTCACTGCTCTCCACCCTGCGCCCTTCCCATTTGACAGGAAACAAAACAGAGACCTAGTAAAAGTAAATTAATCATTCACGGGTACCCATTTAGGGGGAAAGATGGTTCTAGAATCTAGGTCTCATAACTCTTTTTAAATTTTCTTTCTATTTCAACCTCTCTGATTTTCTCCTTAATTTCTCTTAGGTTACAGCAACTATTACAGTTGGAGTAGTCAGCTTCTGCGCATGTAGCGACAGCAAGGAGAGGTGAGTCCTGGTATTCTCCAAGTGCTTTAAGGCACCAGTTTTCATAACGAAGAGAAGTTTCCCATTGAGTTGTTGATGATTGTACCACTTGTTTCTTCCTAGTGCCCCACCTAACAGAACCCTAGTAAGCATAAATGGTCTTAGGGACTCCAGGGCGAGGGCGTGGATGAAAGGAAACAGTACCAAATAAGTTCAGTTTATTCTTCATCATGCAAAGTACATTCCTTGAGACTTATGTAGCCTTGTGCATACCATGGGACTAGAAATAGACACAATGTTTATTTCTGGAACATTGTTTGCTTTGCTATTGTTGAATTCTCCAGGCAAAGCGGTTTTTCCCAGGAGATTACATTGGGGATCACAAAAGCTAGGTTGTCCTCAGGTACAATTCCAAAACATCCTTCCTCCCCAGTCCTGCATAAAATGAACACAGGCGCTGTCTTTGATCAGCGCACAAACTTCAGCAAGCCAGTTCTCATCTCCACCCCTCTATCTTCTCACCTGTAAAATGGAAAAATATTAAAAACTGCTGCCATCATTGCACACATTTTGTGCAGTTCTACTTGCGCAAGTGCATGCAAAGAAAGGCATTTTACAAACTTTCGAACACTCTGCAAAGGCACTGGAGTATTACGGTTGTCAGGATCCCCAACAAGCAAATGTCTTCAGTGCTTGCTGTTATGATGTGATGTGAAAGGCAGAGAGAAAGATGCTGGAAAGATTCTTCTAAGTGCTGGCTTTCTACTTTGGCCTGCGCCCCGGTCAGTCGCAGCTCCTGACATGAATGCAGATTCTCCACCCTGCCGTCTCCTGACTTGACTTGCCAGTAAAACAAATGTCAGTAGCTTGTGCAAACTCCATATAAAGTGCAGAGTTGCTGTCTTATAATTAATAATAGGAAAAATTATTATAAGTCATTAAATTTCTTGTGATGTGTGGGTCTCCATGGACTTTTCCAGAGGACTCCTGACAGATTCTGCTATGACTGTTTCGTGATGGAGAACCCTATCTAGAAATGATCAAATAACTAGACAGCTGTTTTAAAGGGACTCTATTCTAACTAGTCTCTGTGTTGTGCACTTCATTTTGTATAAATCTATATAACATGAGCTCCTGAAGGTTTTCATAGGGTCTTAAAATCTTTTATCCCTTACAGGGGTTATAGATCAATGGCCAAAAAATTAATAGTAACTAATGACAGAGGCAATTTAGTGGCAGTATAGTGTCACCACATGGCTTGCCATCAGAACCTGAGCTATAGACTGCTTTTAAAGGAGGATAAAAGAGACCTGGGTTTACACCACTTTCACTGGGAGTCGTGGGTGGGCCAGGGCATGATGGAGTCACAGCGACAGAACTGAGATAAACTAAGCCGCCGGTGTGGGACTAAAGCCATCAAAACCTTGGTATTTTAAAATTAAATGAACTGCTTAGAGACAAAATAATAATAGCGCCTACTGATATTATTAGCATTAACATTACAACTTTGTTCTTGGCCTGACTGACATGAGAATAAAGAAAGGAAAGGAATGCTCATTGCACATCTATTATGTCCCACACTCTCCGGGCTCACAGCAATCCCATGTTGTAGGAAGGGGGGCCACGGCTGTGTCAGCCTGACGCACAAAACAGGACCCAAGATGACTCACCCTCAGACCCAGGTCTTCTGACTCGGGACCCAAGCTGTTTTCAATTTTACCTCTAAATATAAACATCACACATTTCAAAGCTTTTTATTCAGAAAGTCAAAGGCCTTTGTAGATATGATTGACTATCAATGGTGAAATTGCAGACTTAGATGGGACCATCTGTCAGTGACCTTTATTTCACAGAGGAATGAATTCAGGTACAAAGACATGAAGAGGCTTGCTTGCATTCACCCAATGATCAGATGTAAAGCCCAGCTTTACTACATATCATTCATTCATCTAATTATTCATTTGTTCAATATTTGTTCATGGCCTGCTATGAGGTAGGTATTTGGAAGACACTGGGAATTCAGCAATGAACAAAAGAGATGGAAATCCTGCCCTTATGGGACTCAGATGCCAGAGGGAGGAATCAGACAAGAATGCAGGAAGGGAGTAAGGATGGGATGTCTGTGTGTGGTGAAAATTTCATTAGAATCACAAAAAAGGCTCCCTAAGAAAGGGTAATATTTGCATAAAATTCTGAAGGAGGCTGCTAAGGAAGAGCCATGCAGATACTGGGGAGAGAATTGCAAGGGAGCGAATTAAATGCTTGAGGTGCAAGCATGCCTGGCTTTGTGGACAGTTGGCCCCAGGGAGGCACACGTGGCTAGGACAGAGTGCATGGGGACAGCAGTCACCGGACCTGGGGATGGAGAGTGTGAAGACCATTACCCCAGTTTCACCTTTTATTCAGTAAAATGGGAAATCCTCAAGACGTTTTGAGCAGAGAAGCGACCATACTCTGACCTAGATCTTAATGCAACGTGATCACTGTGGTGGCTGTGATAAGAACAGATTAATAAGGACACTAAAAGTGTGCAGAAATGGAGAGCATTTAGGAGTCCAAAGCATTATTTCAAGTGAGAGATGCTGGTACTTGGGCCAAACTGTCACTGGACGGAGTGAGAGGGCGCATTCCCATCATCGCTTCAGGCCATCGCTCCTGTTATCTTGTCACTTGCATCACTTAAATAAATGCCCAATGATTGTAACGATGAGTTTTTAAAACTCTGAAGTGGACGAGGAGAGAGCAGAGCAGCCTTTGGCCTTGAGGGGCAGGGATGCAGTAAGCAAGCAGTTCATTCAGTTACCTCTCTCAGGAGAATTAAGCGCAGGCAGCACAACAATCCTAACTGCTTGAAACCTTCTTTTCAGCTGGCTGTGACAGCAATCATCTGCAAAGACTCACACATCACATAAAACTCGGCACTGTTTGTAATCATTTTTCTGTTGCTGATTAGACGACAGTAATTCTGCAGTTTAGCTGTTCTTGGTACACATAATTGGCATTTGTTTCAAAGTCAGGTCATGGAACATTCTGTGGCCGATATTTTGAGCCCATGTGGTAGGCTGGGGATACAGCTCAGAAACCAGGGTGGACTGGGGAGTCAGGCGTGCTCCTCCCATTCTGCTCTGAGCCCGAAGTGCTCACGCATGGAGCGTGGAGACACTCGCACGGTCTGAGAAGGCTGCATCCTCGGAGGTGCGCATTACAGCAACGTGGGGCCACTCATCCAAGCTTTGAGGTTTTATTGCAACTTTACCCCTTTGTTCTCCCCCCCGAGAGGTGGTAGCTATTTGCTGCAGATTCTACCTCAGTGATAATTTTGTGTTCCCCTTTGTGCCTTTAAATACCTAATGAACGATTTTAATGAGTGACAGTCCTTCGTATTACATTCGTCCTTGTAAAAGTATGCTTGTGATTTTTACCTCCTACCTGGGACCTGATTGAATCAGAAATTGAAGATGGTCCCAGAAATTGAAACAGTCCCTCAAAGAAGGAATTTTGAGATTGGTGTCATTTCAATAGCAGCAGATACAAAAATATCTAAAAAGGAAATGATTCCTATAAGTCAATAAGAAAAATATCCACAACCCAGTAGAAAAAATAAATAGAATAAGAGAACAATTTACAGAACAATATTTAAATAGTCAGTACAGGTATATAACGGTGCTTAACTTCAAATGTCATCAGAAAAATGCTAATTAAAGCCGTGATACACAAGGAGGAAAATTAGCGAAATGATCAACAACTCCTAGCTCCGGAGAGAATGCAGAACAACCGAAAGTCTTATAAATTGCTGGTGGGAATGTAAATTAGTACAGACATTGTGGAAAACTGTTTGAGTGATATCTCCTGGAAACCAAACATACGGCATGTTCTGGCAATCCCACTCCATCCGACGGGAGTCCAGATGGTCACCAAGAGACATGTTCTAGAAGCAACATTTGCAATAGCCAAAAACTGTTACCCAACCCCAATGCTCGTCAACAATGGAATGGAAAAATAACCTGTGATATAGTCCTATCATCTTAGCCTTGGTTCTCAAGATTTTTGGTCTCAGGACCTCTTTACAGTCTGAAATTATTGCAGAAACCAAGGAGCTTTTGTGTCTGTGGGTTTTACCTGTGAATAGTCACCGTACTGGAGATATGCTGCCCCATTTCTTAATCCTCGTGCTGACTAGACCAGTGTGTTCAGTTTGTGAAAACATAGATCTGTGTCCTTGTAATACTTCTACTGTATACATATTACACTTCAGTAAAGGGTAAAACAAACAAAAATATTATAAAAATGTAGTGAGCTGCAAATCTGTTTCCTTCCACCAGGAGCCATAAATTCTGTCCTGATGGAGTCTTCGAGTCAGAATTCCAGGAAGCCCCGTCATAATCCACTTCCGGGTCTCTGGCTGTTTTCCCAATGCATCTTCATAAGTCAATACTTTTGTCCCTTTTGAGGGGTGGAGAACACTTATTTTGGAGTGGCCTGAGGCAGTGTTTCCTTTTGCCACAGTCCCATTCCTAAATCTCCTATCTCCCCATATTCTCTCCTATGGGTAAACGTTCTTAACCTTTTTTTGCCACAAAACCCTTTGGGACTTTGGTGAACCTCACACACAGGGAATAATGTTTTAAATGCATAAAATAAAATGCATAGGGTCACAGGAAAAAAGAGACCAAAAAATACAGTTGTGAAAATATTAAAAACATATTCCTGGTATTATAGTTGTTTATTAATTATGAAGATAAATATTTAAGATATTCAAAATAAATGTCTAGCAGTGGGCCTCCTGCAACTCCAAATTAAGTATGAATTTGAATAATATTTTGAGACATCTGTGACAGCTGTAGTGTGATATGAAAATGTCTGTGAATTCTTTGGGTGACAAATCACACAGATGCAGCTGGGATAGTTTGGTCTGCATTTATAATGAAAGACAAGGTTAAATTTCAGCGAGGGGGTTAGTGGAAAGGAAGCTGTAACTTTTTCTCCCCATCCAAGTATACATACCCTCTAAATTTCATTAACAGAGCCTCAGAGCACCCAGCGCATATGCAGACTGGATCACAAACTCATGGGTCAGATCCAGCTTTTCTGACATCGCCCAGCTCAGTCCACTTTGTCTGAAGATTATAGCTAAACTGCACTTTCCACCTCTCTTTTCAGATCGGCCACTTTTGGGGTAAGTTTGTCTCAGTCTTGTGTAAGGCCACAACTAATGGTCAACGCAAACCATTATAAGCAGTGGGTTTCTCATTGCCCATGTCCAACTTCTTACACCCAGTTCTGCATTTTAGGATCTGGTCTTCGGAATGCCCTACTGATACTAGGGTCCCTTGTTCACGGAGTCGAAGAATGAACTTTGCAAACACTCAAGGTAGGCGAACAAGGGAGAGGCTTTCATTTAGAGTTAAAGTGAGAGGACAGAGCTCCTGGCACACGCCAGGAGGGGATGAGAGCCCATGGTGGTGCTTGTCTCAGGGATTTATAGGCGGTTGAGGATTTTTAGGAATGTGGTAAAGGGCTAGAGGTGCAGACTTGTTACATGGTCCCAGAATGCTTATCTGTGGTGAGACACCACGTCTCCTCTCCTCTTTTAGTAGGCTTCCAGCTAATTCTGCTAAATAAACACAACAAAAGAATTTATTTATCCTGTTCTCCAAGATCGTGGTTACTCTCAAGCAGTGGGATCATATCAGTTAAGACTGCCTGCCCTGCCTTAACATAGGCAGTTGGACTACTGTCTGATTACCAGAGAATATGCTAGGAATCTTACTTTTCAAGTCTCTGCTTTTTTAAAAATGGAATCTTAGCCTTAAGATGGAATTCCTTCTGTTCTTACTATACTGTTTATATCTCAGCATTTTTCATCACAGGCAGGACAAGTTAATCATGATGCTTGTCCCATGTCTCTGCCCCACCTCACTGCCCTGGAACCAATTTCTGTATCTGCTGGTTTGCATTACAAACAACAGAAGCCCTGATGCAAACAGTTTCAAACAATAAGATTAATCAATTGCCTATAAGTCTCCAACAGTGGTAGAATCCAAGTTCAAGATTATTTCAATCTGTGAGCCAACAATGCCATTAAGGTCGAAGGTTCTCTGCACGTCTCCTGGTATCATTTCCCAAAATGAATTCTATGGGATGGTGTTCATCCCAAGAAAGAGATGTCTGGCAAAACTAAGAAACAAAAGCCCCCGTGAACAAATATGCTCAGGAAACATTTCATAGCATTTTCTCATCTTATAAATTCACAATGCTAATATGCTTATACAGATATTAGTCTTAAATAATGGTTTTATTAAACATTGTCATTTATGGGAAAGAACATGTGGAGAGATACTAATGGTGCTCTGTTTTAGGCCCCAGATTTCTTCCCTCTAAAGTGAAATAAGTGCCAAGTGCTGATGTCTTCCAAGGGTCATTCTACAGCAAGCAATGTCCTTCACCCAAAGATCCATAGTAAAAACATGGGTGTTTTTGTTCTGTTCCACAAGGAAGATGGACTGATTAGTGAGTCTTGTCATTTGTAAGGAGCAGCAACTTGTCAGAGTTGCAGACAAAAAAACTGTGTATAGATTTTTTTTTTACAAAAAGTCTGTGTAGGGAAGATAATTGGCAAAACATTTTTAAAAATACCATCCAAAAAATAAATTCCAGATGAACTGAAGATATAAATTTAAGAGACTAAACCATATAAGGAATTAGAATAAAATAGAGTATTATACCAAGGCAGAAGCAGTAATTAAAAGACTAAAAGTGGAATGAATGAAATTATTTGGAGAAAAAGATGCCATAAACAAAGTCAAATGATATATATAGAAATATAATTGAAATTCATGACAAAGTATTGAGTCATCATATATAAAGAACACCTAAAAATCATTATAAATGTAATACATATAAAAACATATATTATACATAAAAAATACATATAAATAAATATAAATAGCCAAATAAAGTTTAAATTAACAACTGACAAATGTAAGCTTAGTTGAATCAATATTCTTTAGGATTCACCATGTACAACTAATAGTTTATGAAGGTTAATGAAAGTGTCAATAGACTAGGACCCAGCTGTTCAACTTAGCCCTTAAATTTAAAAGTGATATGAAATATCACAATCTTGTAGACTTCTTTATGATAGCAAGTGGGGCAGCAAAAAATAGATCAATATCATTTTTAGGAAAGCTATGTATAATTCTTTTAATTAATAGACTTTATTTTTTAGAGAAGTTTGAGGTTCAGAGCAAAGTCGAGCAGAAACTAGGGTTCCCACATACTTTTCTCCCTAGTGTGGTACATTTCTTACAATCAATGAACCAATGTCAAAATATTATCAAACAAGCTCCATAGTTTAAATTAGGGTTTAATTTAAATAGGGTTTATTCTTCATGCTGTATATTCCACAGGTGTTGGCAAATGTGTAATGAGACCTATCACACTGAATTTAGTTTCACTGCCCCCAAATCCTGTGTGTCCTGCCTGTCCACCCCCTCTCTCCCTAATCCTTGGTAACCACTGGTCCTTATACCATCTCTATAGTTTTGCCTTTTCCAGAACGTCATGTAGTGGGAATCATGTGGTATATAGCCTTCTCACACTGGCTTTTCATTTAGTGATACACATTTAAGTTTTTTCATGTCTTTTTTGTGGTCTGATATTCATTTCATTTTTAGTGTTGAGTAATATTCCATTACCTGGCCGTAACACAGTTTATGGATTTTTCCATTCACTTCCCAAAGGACATCTTGGTTGCCTCCAAGTTTTGGCAATTATGAATAAGTTATAAATATTCATATGAAGGTTTTTGTGGGGAGGGATGTTTTCATCTCAACTGGTTAAATATTTAAATATTTAGAAGCATGATTGCTATATCATGTGGTAGGAGTATGTCGAGTTTTGTAAGAAACGGCCAAACCGCCTTGCAAAGTGGTTTTACCATTTCACATCCCTACCAACGACGAATTCTGATTGCGCCACATCTTCTTCAGCATTTGATGTTGTCAGTGTTTTGGGTTTTCATTATTCCAATAGCTGTGGAGTGGAAAGTCTTTGTTTTGTATGATGTGGATCATCTTTTCATGTTTATTTCCCATCTGTAAAGGGAAAGTCACGTGTTCCTGTGAAACTTTCCTAAGACAAAATGGCATAAAGCACAGAAGCAATTACCATCATTTTATATGGAAAAGTTTCTGAGCGTTCCCAGACCCAAAAAAATAGCCTCTCTTGGGCTTCTCTGATACTTTTCTTGCACAAAATAGATGAAGATGAACCACATGTTCACAGACACAGTTCAAAGCTGTGGCGGCTTGAAACTGAGATGCTGAGTGTGGTTCCCAGGGCAGGAGCTCGGTGGGTGTGTTATTCAGGACGTGGGCCACCGCTGTGCCAACTCACTGCAAAACAAACCCTGGACCCGGTTCTCACTTTTCACCTTCTTTTGTAAAAGTGAAGATCCTCTTTGGTTTTCTTTTAGCTAGCAAAAAAAAAACAGGTACTAATATAGGTCTTTTCACAGAGTGAAGTGGCCTAAAGAACTTTTCAAAAAGCAGGAGAAACCTGTATGTCTTCTTTGGTGAGGTGTCTGTCCAGATCTTCTGCTCATTTTAAAATTAGATTGTTTTCTTACTGTTGAGTTTTCAGAGTTTTTTGTTTGCATATGGAACCAAGGGCAGGCTGTCACAAAATGTGCCACTTTGGTGTATCGATTACTTTGAATTGAAACAACAGAGAAACAGCAGAAGCAGGAGGAATTCTCTGTCCCCACCCTGTCCCCATCGCCTTCAAACCAGGAAAAGAATCTCCTGGGGAAAGACACCCTCCCTGCTCCTGGAGCACAGAAGCAGCCTTCTCACCAGAGATAGGGTATTTAGAGCAGAGAAGGCTGCATAAACAAATCTTGTTGCTTTTTTACTAATTGACTCCCCCGGCCCAAATGCTGTTCGGAATTCCTTACTAACTGAAGCGCCCAAGAATAAGCTTTCCCTGTCCCATCAAGTCCTCCCAGATTTATGTTTCTCTGTCTAAAATGCATAACAGCTGCATATCTTGGTCATTTCTTTGGATCTCCGTCTCATTATTGGGCCTCCGTACATATGAAATTAAACTTCTGTTTTTTTTCTCCTGTTAATCTGTCTCATGTCCATTTGATTCTTAGACCAGCTAGAAGAACCTCGAGGGTTAAAGGACATTTCTTCCTCTCCCACACATAGTTTTGAGATCAAAAATAAAGAAGTAAAGCCGGCCATGAGGAGCCACATTTTCTGTCTGTTCTACTTTCACTCTGTAAAGCTGTGGAGCTCAAACACCTGCTGGTCCAGCAAACAGGGCCACCGTAGCTGCCAACGTGTGCCGTGGTCAGAGCCATTACACGCAATGGCGTGCAGGCGTTGGAAGCAGACGGTGAACTTGGCCTTCAGTTAGCTGTGTGAGTCTTTTATGCCTCATGTTAAAAACTTTACCCTGACAATGACCTTTCCTCAGTAAAATGGCAGATTCTGGAAGATCATGTCAGCAACCCAAAACCTGACATTTAAAGTTTCATGTTCTTGTAAGGAGGCCGTGGGCCCAGAAGGTGCACCTTCCAAGTGACCAATCCCTGATCACCACAGAACTCAGCTGTTGTCTTTGTTCCTTGTTCAATTTCTATTTTTCTCCTACTTGTTCACATCCTATAAAAACTTGCCATTTTCTCCCCTGCCTCCCAGTTTTCCAGACCTTTGAGGACAGAGGCTGCCTACTCCATGCAGTGTTCAAGTGTTAAAGAAAACGTTTATATAAAGCCTGTTTGTATCACCTAAATTGTCTTTATTTTTTTAAAGCATTTGTAAAACTTGAAGCAATTTGGGGGAAGGGTAGGCATGCAGTAAGAATTCAATAAATTTTTACTGAATCTAAGAATAAAGAAATATCACCTGACCTCCATATCTTGATCTTTTCAGAAAAAGAAAAGGGGCCAGTGGCCCCTTTATTGTTAGGGTTTCCGTAAGTGCTAATTCCTTTAATCCCTCTGACAATCCTGGCGTTTATTGGATCATAAATCATTTGTGACTCTCTTTTTCCCCTAAAATATTTGACATATTAATAAATCTTTCTGAATTTTTCTCAGAAAATTGAGAGAACTCAATATACGATCAGTAGAAATCTGGAGTAAGAGAGTTGGAGGTGAAAAAAATTAAGTGGGAAAAAAATAGGTAGGGAACACGAACTGCTAAGCCTCGAAGGAAAGCAGCCTGACTTCTCTGTCTTCACTATTCTTCCATTTTTTAAAAATTTATTTGTCAAATGAAACAGACAGACGGAGATCCAAATGCTTGTTAGGATCCAAAACTCTGTGTAAAACTTCAAGTTATTCTGAAAATACATACCAGTATGTGTGGATGCTTCTAAAGTAGTAAAACAAAGTTTCTGTGATACGGAGGTTTTAATGGAGGCCAAGATGATTATTTGTTTTTGCACAAGGTTGTGAATAACAGTGATGGACGTCAATGCGCTGTTGTTGTGTGCCGGGCATTATACCACATTTAGCGTGCGTCATAGCATGTAAGCCTCACAAGGCCCCTGCGAGGTGGGAACTACTAGCACCCCAATTTTACAGTTCTGGAGCCCGGAGGAGAGCGTGCTCTCCTGAACCACGCTGCGCTCTGGCCTCCCGTGAAGAACACAGCGATGCCAGGAATTATACTGGATCCCATCCAGGCTTCCCGCCTTTCTGAGAATGAAGCTTTCTTCGGGGTGTGAATTATCTGTCATTACTTCCTGGAAATCCATGTTACCATTTAAAGAGTTGATCAGCTGCATAACTAATAAGTCACTGGACAGACCTCCCCCTGGCGTGAATTCAGGGACGTCCTGCTGAGAGTACACTGCTCCCAACTGACTTAAGAATGAAACCAGGTAAAACTTGATGTATAGCTTGCCTCACGCATATATAGCTTAGACTTTGAAATGCTCCTGTATTGTGATAGAATTAAGCTGTTTCTTCAAATAGTTGTATGTCTGAGCCCAGTGGACTGAGTAAGAGACAGTGGTATTATGGGTGGGATCAGGGTAAAATCCAGTGCGTCTGTTTAGAGAAATATTTCCCTGTTGTTTAAGTCCAGATAGTGGCAACGAAAGGTACCTGACATCCCATCAATGATGAAATGGGAGGCCCTACCTCATTTTCTTATAATATCAACACCAGAAATCTTCTCTGTTGATTGATGCATGAGCTATTTAGCAGGAAAATAAATCTTTCATAAAATAATTACAGACTGAGTCTAAAATAAGATGCTCTCAAAGAGGAAAGATGTAGCTATATTAATGTGTAAGTGACTGGTATTTATCCTTGTTGAAAGCTGTGTGGGGTTAGAATGGAAATTTAGGACCAGCATGCTCAGAAGACCTGGGATTGTTCAAAAAACACCCTGACAAATATTCTCACTCTGCCCAGGCTTTTAAGAATCACTGGCAGAAAGGAAACCAGGGGTTTTATTTTTTTTAATAATTTGCAAACTCTTGGCTCCTCAATGAAAACTTTGTTAAAGGCCTGGGGAAGAACATCTTAGATGTTGGGGTCTTGGCATTCTTTGGCTGGCCACGTAGAGAAAGTAAGTGAAGAGGAGAGAGTTAGATTTTCAAAATTGTGGCCCTCTGTCCTGAGGTCGGATGAAGAAGGAGAGAAGAGGGGAGGGGCGGAGTGAAGGGCACAGAGGAGAAGTTTCCTCAGCCTCCTAGAGTCCTTGGCAGGGTCTGAAAATGAAACAGACACACACAGATGAACAGGAGCAAAGCAAGCACATTTCTTTAAGGCAAGTGTTATGTGATGTGTAGCCTTCATATGGAAACAGAGACTTGAGGAAGAGATTAAGCCCCGTGTTTCTATGCTAGGGTTGATGACACGTGCAAAGCCAGGGATGGACAGACGTGATAGGACAGAGTTTGGGTTCAGTGGAGTAACCTGGGGACACTCAGTGAGGCCTGTTTCTTCTGGCTCTTCTCGGTGTTCCTCCGTCTCGGAGAGAAGGATGTTCCTTTCTTCCATGTTCAGGGAGGGCAGCTCTCCTGTGAGAGGCTTGGCACCTGCTTCAGGGGAGAAGGGCAGAGGGACCTTCCTGCTTCTGCTGTTTCCTCGAACTCTTGAAGCTTAAAATAGTCTATCTGCTGACGTGCTGTATTTTGGGGTAGTGTGTCCTGAACCCCATCAAGAAAAGGGTATGAGAGGGAAGACAAGGAGAAGAGGCTAGAAGGGGAGAGAAGAGATGAAGAATGAGGGCCAGCTCAAGCTCCTGTCTTGCTTCAGGCAGCCACGGGCAGGCAGGCCACGCACGAGGTCCCCGATCGCCAGCCCCGTGCCCATCTGCGCCTTGGGATCTAGCCCGTCAGACTGGTGTCTCCTCCTCCACTGACGGGCAGGCTAAAGGAGAGAAGAGGCAGAAGGTGGGCCTCAGCACAGAGAGAAGGGACCTGATGACTTTTTTAAAGATTATTTATGCTTCCTTTGGTCAAATGATGCAGACAGTAGAATCCATTGGTGGTTCCTTTCTTAAAATTTGTCTAGGAAGAGTTTATAGTTCGAATGAATAGAGAGGGTGTAGATGGCATTCCTGAGTGCTCCCTTTGGAGTATAGTATCTTCTCTCAACACGGAGTGGACACCCCCGCAGAGGCCACGTTACCATGGCTGGCGGGAGGGAGAGAGGGCGGCCCTCGGACTCACAGCACAGACGCCTATTGCAGGTGGGGGTTTAACTTCACTGCCTGCAGAACTGCCACCAGCATCATCATTTAAAATCTTACAAAGTGGCTTATTTATCACCATAACAGCTCATACGGCACTGCTGACGTCCAAGGTTGCGTCGCATGACCAAGGAGGTGTGCGCTAGTGGCTCAGGTTCATGGCTCATGGGAGTCTCTGGCTTCCCCTGTAGGTCACAAGCCGAGGGGCAGGTTGTGCCTGAATTGCACACGATTCCCCCCAGATCCACTCTCCACCCTCTCAAGATTCGTAGGTCTGGATGTTGGCTGGAAGCCCAGGTGAACACTGAGGCCACAGTGGGTGAGAAGAATCAGTTACAGAGTTCTTGAGGGAGACTGTGAGCCGGGAGGTTGAGTAGGAGAAACCAGGAGGGTGAAGGTGAGGTGTCCCATTTCATTGCAAACACTGGCTTAAATAAAATAGTTTCGTTTTTCTTACACAAAAAGAAGTTTGGATGTAGGCTGTCTGGGCTGACAGCTGGACGCCAACAGCACACGGGCTCTTTTCTGCTGAACCATCTTTAGTGTGTGGCTCTGCCTACGCTTTTCTCATGAGCCCTTTTATAAGTAAGCCCTCTTCCAATATCCTAATTGGAGTGTGCCATCTGTTTTCCTACTGGCATCCTAGTATTGCATGCTTACCGTAGGCCAGGAAGGTTCTAGGTGCTTCACATAGGTTGACTCATTTAATCCTCATTTCATACAAAACACAGCTGCATTTATTAACTACAATTTATAAATGACATGGCTGGCAGCAGAGTTTAAATACCTTGCCTATGGTCACAGATCTAGTAAGTGACAGGTGCTTGGATTACAAGCTAACTCCAGAGCACCTGCTCTTAATCACCATACAGTGCAACCTCTCCAAAATGATCCTGAATACACTGGAGTAAAATACAGCATTTACAGTGAGTGACATAGATAGAAATAAATTCTCAGGACAGATCTCAAAAGTCTACAGTGGAGGAAAAAGGAAAGTTCCATTTTATCTATACTTTAAAAGAAATAAACAAAAATAGATTTGTTTGTTTATAAATATATGAATATATACATGAATATAGAAACAAATATGTTTATGAATATAGGTATATAGATATGCATTTTTATATAATAAAGTATGAGAAATAAAAGTTTTATATATTTACATGTAGCAAAGTATAAAAATGATTTGGATGCAAAACAAAATGTTATTACAAACAAAATGATTTTGTTTGTAGTGGAAGGGAATGTGTCTAGGGAAGAGGCGATTTAAACTTGACCTGTGATGATTTATTTAAAACAACAAAACATTGAAGAATCCAAAGAAATAGGACAAAATGTTAGCAATTTTTGATTCTAGGACATGAGTATATAATTGTTCGCTATCTTACCCATCACACTAAGACAATTTTAACAGCCCAGTTACAAAAAGCAAACAGCAACAATAAAAAAAAAATTTAAAGAAATACAAATGTGAATAGAAAATAGGTGGTGAAGGTACAGAGACCGGATGTGGAGACAGTTCTTCAAAAACCTTTGATGAAAAAGCGAAGGAGAGAGATAGAGGCGGCTGTGGGCCCAGGGTGAGGTCAGGGTGGCTTTTGAGGGTGAGATGTGAGGATGGAGCAGCAGCCAGTGGACAGGCAGAGACTGCAGGTGAAGACAGAGGCATTTACTTGGGAGCAAGTATCCAGTAGCCACGAAGGAAATGAGTATTTGGTGATAGAAAATGAAGGAGTTGGCTTCTGAAGATTTTGAGTCCTTTTTTTTTTTTCAATGAAATAGGACACAAGCCATTGAGGAGGTGTGAGACAGTCTTCAGTTATTTCAAAAGTGAGAAAATGAGCTTCCCAGAATGCCCAGGGGGAATTGCTGGGGAGCGTGGAAGCCCCCTCTGTGGTCGTTGATCACAAAATTAAAATGAAACACATCCACCTGTGTGAAACCATGTGTCATTCTTTTCCAGAATGTTCAGTTGCTTGCTGAAGCTAGACTTAGGTCTTGCCATATGAATCCACTGAAGGGAGAAGGGGTCAAAGGTGTGAGAATATTTGCACAAGAGTGGTCCTCCTTGGGTTCCATGGAGTCTTCCCTGGGGAAGAACGGACGTAAATAGAGGAGGGATTGGAAGGCGAGGGATAGGATAGAGAGTTCTATAGATTGGTGATCTGATGAGGTCAAAGACTGTTTTAATGGGGTCACTTCATGAACTCATCTTGTAGAACAGGAGATGGTGTCAAAAACGGAAGTTTTGGATTTGAGATTTTGGAGGTGTTGCAGTTGTGGGTTATGACAAAATTCTGAGTGAATCCTTGGTGAAATGAGACAAAGCTAATTAGAAATGAGTTTCCAGCGTGCTGACTCACAATTACTAAGATGCAATGCCAACTCAGTGCCACATACAGCATCACGTTGTCATTACAGTCTGGGAGAAGGAAGGGTGAGGGAGAAAGTGAAGAGCCAGCTGGGCCTGCCTCCTTTATAAGTGAGTTCCTGCAGCAACCCAGTCATTTCTGCATTAGATAAACCATGTTTGTTGGCTAATCTTAGCTGCAAGGGAGGCTTAATTTTTTTAAAAAGCGGGGCATATGGCTGCTCCATACCAAGTCATTTTTATGTTTGGGAAAGAAAAAGAGAATGAGCAACACATAGGCAACTAAAAGTATCTGCCGTATATCCCTAGGATGCGAGTCTTAAAGGACGCAAGGAAGTGACAGTGTATGGTAAGGAAAAAAACTACATTACCTCCTAATCCTGAAATCCACAGGAAATGAGAAAACAAACAAACAAAAACAGCAAAAAAAAAAAAAACAGAATTCCCCCCCCAAAAAAACAAAAATGTTTTAACGTGCAGGGCGGTTCAATTTCAGTGAAGTCCAGCAAGTGGTGGGAATGATAAGAGATGATGCTAAAGACAAGGAAAGTAAGCTAACTTACAAAGACAGAGTGACAGAAAGGCCAGTGTGAGGTGGGTGTGAGAGAAAAAGGGATTGGGTCAGAATCGCATGAGGTTAACAGTTGAACAGCAAGGCCTTATTTCTGGAGGTAACTGAGGCAAAGAGAGGGATGAGGCATGACGGTGTTGAGCCCTAATAGTATCTCAGGGGTGGGCACAGGGTTTTTTCTGTAGCTGTGATCCAGATGCCTAGAGGATCATGACGCTTCCCAGGTACATGCAGGCTGTTGGGGGAGCTATGAGGTTGCTGGTCCTCAGCTGCCTGGGAGGTAAGATGATATATGGCAAGGGCAGGGCTGCCCAGGGCAGCCATTGAGGTTGTAGACTCCACAGGGGCACGTGACCAAGAAAGGGGGTAGGGGATGAGGCTCAGCCCATGCTCCACCCATTCAGCCATGCAGGTAGGTGTTTTGTCCACCTGGAATAGCCTGTCTTTTCTGATTCTTAGGAAAGTGGTATCCCTGGGCAGTGCTACGATATTTGGATGGATTGCCACTTATTTAATTAACTTGTTTATATTTTCAGCAGCAGAGATTTACTGATAGAAGTCCTCCATCCTATATGCTCTGGGGGACCAGATGTGCTCCCAGTGTAGCCTCAAGAAGCTAACACTATGCTATGGGCATACCACACAATAGCTATAATCCCCCTGATTCAAACAACCCCAACATATTAGAAATGAAAGGAAACTTAGAGGTCATCTCTCCAAATCCTTCATTCAGATGCAGGAACCAAAACTAAGAAAAAGCAAAAAACAAAAACAAACAAAAAAAGATGGAGATTAAGGATCAAAAAACTAATCTTCCTTCCAAAAGATCCTGCTTATTTTGTGGAAAGGATGCAGAAAGATCCAGCAAGGCTTTGTTTTTGCAATGTCCTCCAGTGCTAAGTTGGATAATATTTGCAGCAGGAACACAGGCTTACAGAACGTTCTTCCAGCAGAAATTATTTGTCCAGGGAGGATGTTGTTCTCCAGAGAAAGGGATGGCCTTTTTAACAGCCACTACTGACCTTGAGGATAAATACGGTGTTAGGGCAATTACAGGAGAAAAGCAGCTCTCATACAACTATGCTGGCTGGCTGTTCCCTTCAGAGACAGAATAGGACTCCTTGTTTTTAGCATCTTGTAGAAGCAAAATGCACGGCCTCCCTGTAGCCAAGTCCATCATACTTCTGCTTTAACACGCATGTGTGGCAAGAGACTCCTGGAACTTCCATGGGCACCATCTTGCTCTGCAGCCGAGTGTTGTTTAGCTAGAGTGAGGCCATCCCTAGAAGAGAATTCCATCCATCAAAATACTTACTAATTTAACCACATATGGAGTTACCAGGTGCAATTCTTCCATGAACCACATGGAAAGAGTGAATGAGGAACATTCCAAAGCTTCTATGCCTTTACCTCCTCCTCAAGTGGGAAGACGGGGGTTTCCAAAAATGCCTCCCATTTTCTGTTCCCTTTAACCATGAATTTTCTTAGAATCATCATCCTTTCATTTCCTCCCCCTTTGTCTCAGGTGAATCTCCTTTCCAAACCTCAGCCCGCCCACCTACCTGAAGACATGCTCGCATCTCCTTCACCCCTCTACAAATAATTCTTAGCCTTATTGCTCAAGTTACCATATCATTTCTCTCCTTCCAATTGCCCCCAAACTTCTTGAAAGAGTAGTCTTTCCTTACTGCTTCAACTTTTTAAACTCCCGTTCACTAGCAAATTTCTTAAAGTTGGGAGTTCTACACCCACAACTCCTCAAAAATTGTGCTTTCCAAGTTAGTCTCAGTCAACCAGCTGGGGTAAAACCTGAGACAAAGTGCACCTCCTTCAGCGGGCTTCCTGCTGGCTCAGTTCAGGGAGCCTAGTTCCTTTAGTCTGGGTCTTGCATACACATGACTCAGATTTGCACTGTTCACTCCCCCACCCCAGCCTCCAGGCTCCACCAACACAGAACAAGCCCTGGGTTAAAACCAGAGCATCTGGCATCGTCTGTCTACCGTGCAGCCTCTGAATCCCAGCACACTCTAGGGAGCAAACTCCCGCAGGAGGTAACTCCACACAAGATGGAACCCCGGATGGGAATGAAAAACCCTGAGGAAATTCAGGGTCATGGAAAACAGAGTGAAAAAAAAAACAATTTTAATAGCGAATCCCTAGTGAGTGTTCATGCTAAGACACTATTAAATACTTCATCATTTCATTGTCTCCTTTACGTTTCACTTTATAGAAAACATTGAGCTGCCGAAATTTTAACTAACTTGTCCAGTGTCACAGTTAGTAAGAAGTAGAACTAGTTTGAAGGGACTGAGGCACTCACGCTCTCGCCAGTCTGAGCTCTTAACCGTTCTGTTACACTGCACCCCTTGAAAGGCCATTTCAATCCTTTAAAGGAAGTGGTTTTAAAAATCACAAGGCAATAGAACAGGGTATTTTTACCCATCCAACCAGAAAAAAAAGAGTCATTCTTTTCAAATGGATTGGGTGGAAATCCTAGAAATTAAATGTATGGCCGTTACAACTTCAAGAAAGGAAACACCTCCTTTTAAGAATACATAGTAGATTGTTGCCGCTGAGGTTCAGGGTTAGTGAACTGGAAGATAACGTGGACAAAATCCTTCAGAATGTTGCTCAGAAATGTAAAGAGATGAAAAATATAAAAATGCAGTTAAGAAATGGAGGATACGTGCGATACTCAACATGGTCCATTGGGGGCGCTAAGAAGGAAAGGAGAGAATTGAGGAAAGAGGCAACGGGCGAAAAATAATGGCTGAGAATTTCTAAAGCTGAAGGGAAAGAATGGCATCTCGTATTGGAAAGGCCTTGAGGTCAAGCAGAATTAAAAACAATGCCACCCATGGGCCCTTTAAACTGAAAAATAGAAGAAACCTCTATTTTCCTATAAATCTAAATCTCTGGCAGGTGGCCCCATAGTGACAGAGGAGGTTCAGCGGCGGCCAACAGATGCCAGAAAACAGTATCACCAAAGGGCTCCAATGTGAACTAAAATTCTACAATGGCATAACTTTTTTTTTTTTTTAGAAATACAAGGATTTATAAAATATACTCCCAGAGATCTTTGCTGAAAAAATCTGCTAAAACAAGAAGAAAAATGAACCAAGAAAAAGTGGGAGACGGAAAACAACAGTGTGTCATGGGGATAAACTTCATAGTGAATAGAAGTAATTAGAAAAGAGACAGTGACTTACTGTTTCGTGCGGTTTTTTTCTCCTTTGCCTGGAAAGTAATAACGAGGGAGAAGGAGGTATTGCACCCAAGCTGTTTTTTGTTTCATTTGGAGAGAGGAGGGAGATACTAAGCAATGTTTGCATTGTCAAAATGAATTTAGTATTCATATTAAGAATCTATGGGGGCACCATTAAAATTACAGAATGTGTAATTACCAAATGAGTAAAGCATACGAGAAAGGAGTAAGTAAATTCAGTGGCTCAAACAGAAGTTGAGGGAAAAGGAAAGTGTTTACACAAAATAGGACTGTAAAAATACATCCAAATATATTATTGATTGCAACAAACGGGGAAAAAAACTGTACTTGCCAATTATGAAAAGCATAGACTACTGGGTCTGAAACATTTAGAGATATGTTTTTTAATTTAAAAAAATTTAAAAGACACAGGCAACTACTAACCAAAAAAGGGTGATGTAACAATGTTAACAGACAATATAGATTTTAGAGCAAAATTCACTGAAAAAGACAATGACAAATATTAAAGATTTTTTTAAAACCTGCTCAATTAAAAGGTAGAGTGACATGTCCTTATAGGCATTTAGCAATATAGTTCTATACACAAAGCAAATACTGTCTCAGTTACTAGAAAAAATGAAAAAAATCCATGCTATTTGAGAAGTTTTAAATCATCTCCATCAGGAACTGATGGATAAATAGACATAATGAGTAAACATGGAAAAGATCTGAATAAAATGACCAGTTACAATAGATGTGTGGAAACTTGCCTATATCCAGCAAAAAGAAAATAACATTTTTCCAAGTATCTGAGGACTATTTACCAAAATTTGACTGATAAGCAAAAAATCTCAACAGAATTTCAGATCTACAGACCACATTATCTTGACTGCAATGCAATTAAATTTCAAGTCTACAACTAAAAAATTTTACTTTGAAAATTGTACTTTCAGAAAGTTAAATCCAAAAACTAAAAACCTACATTTCTTAGAAATCATGGGCTAAAAGGATACTGTAATGAGAACTATAAAATATTTGGACCAAAAAGTATATCAACAGTTGTATAATATCACTAAAATAGTATTTAAAAGACAATTTATAGTTCCAAGTGAAAGGAAAATGGGATATAAATTCACCAAGTATTTAAATTATAAACTCATTTTAAAGTTACATGAAATGGAATCAACATTAAGAAAGTAGAAGACAGAAAACCATAACATAGAAGCAAAAATTAGTAAAATAAAAAAAACAAAAGTGATGTTTATCACTTACAAAAATTAGTTTTTTGAGAATACTAACAAGTGGGGTAATCTTCTGAAAAGATGAATCAAGATAACAATTTTTAAAATAAATAGTACTAGGAGTAAAGAGGCATTAAAATACAAAGTAGAGATTTTTTTTTAAAAATCTGGAGATGTAAGTAGAAACCTGGACACCTCACTGAAGTAGACAATTTTCCAGAAAATGCAAATTGCCAAAACTGACCCAAGAAAAAATATAAAATTAAGTTAGATAATAGCTGTTAGTGAAATTAAAGTGGTAATCTAAAACATGCTCTTTTAAAACCATCAGACCCAATTACTTTTTTTCAAGTTACTTACTAAAATTTTACTGAACAGATAGTCTTTCTTTTACACAAACCATTCTATGAAATAGAAACAAGGAAAAAGGCAGATACTCCTTTATTTTCTTTCAAAATATTTTCTTTTTTTCATAAAGGCTTTTTTCTTCGATCTAGTTAAAATTACAATTTTAAAAACATGTTGTATCAAGGGACAAAACTACCTGAAGTATGTATTAAGAATTTATTAAGCTTTACCGAAGGGCATAAAGAAGATTGAAATAAAAGGGAGTTATTTCAACTTTACAGGTAGGTCTCATCAGTGTGGAAATTGATATAAACTGATAT